>NC_134569.1:46686942-47025276 GCF_050947875.1 Dermacentor variabilis | reverse complement strand
TGGGGCAATCCTCTGCGCTTTGCCGCGGCAGGCTCCGTCCATGGCCACCCGTTCCTTATGGCTTTGGGTAAGTCGGAAAAGCTTCTCAACGTATAACACTTTCTCTTCAAGGAATACATCAGCGATCTCCGTACGGCTAGCTGGTGATCTCAGAGTATTATTTCCAGATGTAATGAACGCTTTCCCAGCGTACAGTCCCTGTCGTTATACAGCGATGGAGCGCTGTGCTGATGAACCAAGAAACACATGTTTGAGGACAGGTAGATTTAAAGTTTGAGAGAGAGAGAGAGAGAGAGAGAGAGAGAGAGAGAGAGAGAGAGAGAGAGAGAGAGAGAGAGAGAGAGAGAGAGAGAGAGTAGTTTAATTATACGAAATGCAGAGAGGTCGGCCTGAGGTATATTCCGCTGAGTATAGTACTACAACACTAGGAAAGTCACGAATTTGGCGTATTTACTCGTTTAAGCCCCGCAATCTACCTTACCACTCCCCCTCCCCTTCTTTGGAGTGCGAAAACTTGGGGAGAAAAAAGGGGTGGCCGAATGTTCGAAGTTTCGAATATGAACAGAATATTACACACCAACAATTCATGTTCGAAAAAGAACTATTAAAAATTTTCGAACATTAGAAACTAACCAAGTATATAGCAACAGCCGAATAACAAGCCCTGGTTTTCCATATGCTATCAGGTATCGCAAATCAGCAGGTGAAAGATCAAAAGTTTTCGAAGCAATGCAGAAATAAAATGGGCAATGCGAGGTTTGCTTTCGCGGATGCCTACATGACAACCTGCGATGTCTGCTTGTAGTCGTTCATTTAATGTTTTTTGGCAGTCTAGTCACGTAGCAGTTTTCTTTTGCACTACAACCATTGATGTTTTTCTCCCAACGAACCCTTGCATGTACACGTGTCTACGGCGCATAATCCTTTCAGGAGCATTTTATTTTTCACAACTTCTGATCATTTTTTTCGCCAACCATTAACATAACGGTTCTAGAAAGCTAGTCATGCATGTTAGGGTAGAAGCTTGGGCGAGTTAGTCGTAGTTCATAACGGCGGTATTGCGAAGGTCGGGAATGTAGGGGGGGAAAAAGGACAGAAAAGAGTAAAGTACGTAGCCATGCAGCAGCCAGTCATTCCTGGAAAGCGTGTTTGAAACCAGGCTCTAAATATGCCGAGAGGCTATTAGTACAGTTTCTTCTTTAATGGCAATGTGGGATCGTCTGTGCAAAACTGATCCACATGTTCCCTAATATCTGTTCTTCTTGCAAAAGTCAACACAGGCGTAATATTCCAGCTGTAAATATATGCGACTGCGTTTTACTATTCGATGTTAGATGTACTTACTGTATTCGTATCCGATTCGTATTCGAACGAATGAAGCAAGTCTCACGTACTGTGGGAATCGAAGTTATGCGAAGCATTTTTTTGCAGAGCTGACAATATGGCGTCTATACCCTGCGGCGGCTCGCCTCGACCGGCTCCTCGACTCTCTCGATGAGTTCGAGCAGGCGGTCACTGTGGAGCTTGGGCATGCTGAAGATCTGAAAGAGCGTGGGCTTGCCTAGCTGCTCGATCGTTTCGAACGTGTTCTCCTTCCTCAGCGCTCAGTATAGTAACCCAGTGGTACACCATTCTCCGGCTGCTTAAGTAAACCTATAGCTCTGAAGAACGCGATGTCCGAGTTGACGCCCACTTCTCGACGAAGCTGCGGTCTTTCAGAAGCTTATTTGTGAGCGTCAGGAGCCGGTGGGCGTGCAAGGGATGGAAAACTTGCTTTTGAAAAAAAATAATAATACACAGTTAATCTGCTTTCACAGTTCGTACAAATAAGTGCAACTAACTGAACATCTATACTTGCATAATGAGGACTGCATTGGTTGCTCTCGCCGAAGTATGCAGTGTGCTACCAAAATAAAGTACTATTGGTGTTATTTTCAATTAATCTTTCTCATTTGTCAATCCCATGCAATATGTAGCTAAAGGTATCCGACCAGTATGCGCAGTCATGCACAAAATCAGATCGGTATGTGATCTTAGCTTAAGAAAACTCACTTATAAGGCTCTAGGTGAACCTGTATTAAGGTATGGCATTACGATCTAAGAACTGGCTTCGCCATATCGGATAAACGTGTTAAATAGCATAATACGAAAAATAACGGATAACATAACATACGGAACAAACAGCAACGCCGTTAGGCACAGTGAGCTGATGGCAGAGCATGGTATATTTAATATTAAACAACTTTTTCTTTCGGTTTTACTTACGAAGCAGTATTTGATTAATCTTTTAATAGAAAGAGCTTAAAAATTCGTGATATGCGCAATACTGAGATATTCGTTCGGACTAAAGCGTTCACGAACTATGGTAAAAGAACGAGATAATTTTATGTGCCGTTCTACTTTAATAAAATACAAGAAGTTGTGAACGTATCATCATTCAGAAAAATAAAAGATTTTGTACACCGCACGGTTCTGACAAAATCATGACTGGGAATAATCGAAGAAAACCATGTGACAGGAGTTCTCCCAACAACACTTCGCTAACTGTTATATAAAACAGACTAGAGTATTCTGTTCTTTGTATTTGTCCTTGGTGACTATGTTGTTTTTTTTTTCAAAACATTTAACTACAGTATATGATGAAATGGCGGGCTGTGCTGTACATATATTTTGCCTGCCTAAGTATGTCATTGCTTGCGCTATTTCTTTTGCAGGAACAACAATTAGCCGAGCGATGGAGGAAAGGGGAAAGGGAAGAATGAAAAAAACGGAAATAAATGATGTGCTTGTACTATGCCTGTTGAAGGAAATTATACAGTGGTCCCCTTAAAAGCATCGGTGCTTTCGCGGACTACAAGGTGACGTGTTCGTGGCACATACAAGAAATTTAATTTTTTATATTGTACTGTTGTTAGAGCAAAATAAATAAATAAATAAATAAACAAATCTGTGTCATTCAAGCCAAAGCACTGTTCAGCCCAGCCCAAAAGCGTCATTGCTTAGGCGGGCTGACGAAATATTTCATTTGTATATGTTAGGTTCTAAGAAAGAAAGAAAGAAAGAAAAGGAAAGAAAGAGTCGCTGTTCATACGGAAGCAACCACCACCCGTTGTTCCGCAGCCGACATGCCCGGTTCTTCCTCAATATGCCCGGGTTTTCTTACGTGCGCCACCTGGCTCGGCACAAGTAGTACGCGAGAATCGTCGGCAAGAGTCGGATGACGGAGCTCGAATGGCGACGATGCCGCGACCACGCCGGTAACAACAACATGAGCATATCAGCGGCTCATATTGGTATAGGCACTGCCAGCCCCGAGGCGTGTCGGAGATAGTGACTGAAGTTAGCAAAGAAGGCTTCGCATTGAGTGCCGACAGCTGTCCGCGGCCACAAACATATGAGCTTCTGCACAGTTGAGCTGGCGCCTGGCGACTCTCCAAGCTGAACCATGGTCAAGCGCGTATTGATTTCGGCGGTTAGCAGCGATGAGACCAAGCTCTTCAAAATCCAAACACGCACGGCTTTTTCTGTTGTTTTCTTTTTCTTTGTTATATAGATATACTCCGATGCAAGCTTGTGTAAGACAAAACTGGCGTGTTGCTTGAGAACTGCACCGTTGCCGGTTCCATGCTGCCAGCGCCGTCATCTTGATTCTCTTGAAGGGGTACACTGCAGGCTTTGCGTCTGCTTAGCGCGAAGCACCGACTAACGGTTTTTGACTAGTAACAAAGAAACTGGCAGCACCCGTCGTGTGTAATGAGGATAGTCAATGACAGCCCTCATTACGCACGACAGGTGCTCCCACTTTGAGATTTTACTTGGCTTAATTAAGCTCCATCAGCGTTCCCGATAATGCATGTTGGTGCTCAAGTACGCAAAGGTACTCCTGTACAGGGTGTTCCAGTTAGTATGCACTATTACAGGCACGTACCCAGGATTCTTTTCCGGGGGGATGGGAGGGAACCATGGTAACTTCTATGCAAATGAGGGAGGGGGGAGGGTGCCTTTACTAGTACAAGTGTGAATAACGTCCACCATTCGCCATAAAAACGCGTAAACCCACAAAAGAGAAATGAAATAAGCTGTATTTTACAGGTACGCCCTGTGCGGTACACCTCTCCTTTACTTGGCAAACACGGAACTACGTCAAATGGACTTGCGCAGGAAAGAAGCGCAGGAAGAACACTGCCAAGGACAAGTGAAGAAGCCAAAGTGTAAAATAAAGATTACTTTATCAGAATATAACCCCAAAAAACAGCAGTTGGCAACCAAGGCACACAAACCGCGCGGAGTTGTGTTACTTCTCCAGCCAATCACAGAAGCAAACAAAACCGTCGTCATGCGGCCTTTTCAAAATGGCGTCGTACTTGATACCTCCGGAGTATAGTGTACTAGAATACATCATTCTAGTACACTATACTCCCGAGCGTCTGCTGTTTTCGCAGAGTATTTTCATCGGCGGAAGCAATGAGGTGTGCAACAGACATGGACAAAGTGTATCGAGTCTGAGCATTTCACTCTTCAAAAGTCTGCGGTGCCGTTTATTTCACTGCTGAAACCGTTTTACTCATGAAACTTCACTGCCAACTGAAGTGAAACTTGACAATAAATAGTTGCAGCGAAGCAAGCATGTTATTTCAGTTCAGTAAAGAATTAGGCTTTCGCCATTCCGCTATAATAGACGAGGGAAAATGTACAAAATTACGCGCTAATAATTTTATTTTTGCGGTTATCTCCATATTTGGGTAACAGAAAAAGTTTGAAGTACGAATTATTTGCAGCCTCGTGGAGGGTCAGTGGCTGGCGGTTATAAGGGCGTGGGCGGGGCTTCACTGCAGACTTAATTTGTATCTGACTATAGCAGCGTTTTCTGAATTAGCTCTGGAAGTATTATACAGAAATATATATTTGCGGAACAAGCACAGTTATTTTGGATCCCTCGTTTACTGCTCTACCAAGTGCCACAACCGACTCGTACCGTTATTTGGGATATTACGTAACTATGCGTGGCTGCCGGCACCGTACAACCGCGTAGGGCGCAGGACGCTGCGATTCTAGACGTACTACGCCCACCGCGGAAGTTTAGAAAAACACCTGCATAAGCACAGCAGGGAAGTGGCTACGTTAGGTGGCTCGAATGATAACCGTAGAAGCGTCATTCAGAACATACGGTACTATTCTCCACTTCCTTTTTCCGTTCTACTTCCTTTTTAAATAAAAAGATGTTGAACCATAAATATTTTCATGAACAATGGTTAAATTTGTTAATTTTCGCTTTTCTTTCCTGTTTGGCTGTTGCTTTGGCTCTCTCCTTTAGTAGATCGCTTAATTTCTCAACTCATTGAGGGGGCTGCAGCCCAGGGCCTCACCTCGGACAGTAGAAGAACGGGGCCCACTTATTCTAACCTGCTTAGTATATGGAATCATGGCCAATGGAACTTCGAGCGACGTGTATGAAGCGAGAAAACCAGAACGAGCAGACGGGGCCCCCCGCCTATTGTAACAGCATGCGTTTAGCCTGATCATTTGGGGAGAGCTTGTCGAGTTGCAAAAAACAGGAATCCCCGCCACCCTGGCGGGGCCCACTTTCTTACGAAGGGAGGTGCGTTTGCTTGGAAGAGTTTTCGTGGTTTCCTGTCAGTCCATCTGTCCAGTGCTGTCTGGAGACATCACTGAAGTCTGGAGTGCTGTCTAGAGGGGCAAGGGGGAAACACCTAAAACATGTAACATGGGATGATCGAGGACCTAAATCTCCCTTGCCCCTCGTCACCACCACGCCACCATCCACCTTTCAAATACCGCCGCTGTCCTTCTCATAGAAAGGGTGCGCTGCAGTACCCAACAGTGCCTCCCATTCGACTTTTCTTTACCGTGATGGTAAGTTAGGCGAGGGAGGATGAGTCCGATAGCAGATGATGATGAGTCTGATGGCAGAGTCTAGGCAGGAAAGGAACGAAGACGTCACACGTGCTTTTGTCCGCGTGCCGTGGGGCATGGAAGAGAGAGAAGTGGTTCTTGTGGGGATGTTCACTGTTCAGGCTAGGGTTGTGGGAAAGTGAAGGGGAAAGTTGGAGAGCTGGACACAAAGGCCCGTCTCCAGGGCCCATTCCTGCCTAGTGGCTGAGCACCCTCGAGCGCGCTCGACGGAAAAAGTAGGTCAGACTGGCCGCCGAACTTTCCAGAAAGAAGTAGAAAAAGATGCGACGGAGGGCGCGTAACTTCGCCCGCGCTAGGAGTTGCCCTCTCCCCTTCGTTCTCGCTCTCGGCGTCGACGGGGCGAAAGAAAAATCGAGAACCTCCCAGAACAGACGATTGCTCCTAGCCAATAGGAAGACGAGACCGGAACGGGAGAAGGAGTGGGTTTGTACGGAGAAGGAGGGAATTTGTACAAGGAACTCTATGCGTATGTGAACGCCTGCTTTGGCGCTAGTAACAGACTGGCGCGGCGCGCGTCTATAAAAGGAAGTTGATCACGGGCTGCGATTCAGCCTCGAACCGCCGGCTAAGCTTGCATAAGGCCGCCCGCTGAGGAGCTCCCGGGGGACGCACCACTCTCGGCCAGCCACGGACCATCCAGGCAGCGTGCGCCAGTCATCTGGACGGCCACCGTTGGGCACCTGCGGTCGCGTCGGACTGACGAAGTGCCCGGTGAACAATTAGCATCCATTCATGCGAAAATGCTCGGTCGTAAGCGTCAAAGTGGTGCGTCTAAACGAAAGGCGAAGTTAGAAAGAGAGGAGCGTGAAAAGAAGCTACCAAAGATGACAAAGTACCTACTTCGTTCTTTTTAATTCGGTGGAATTAAAATGAAACATGGCATATTTCTAGTAGCGTAGCAGGCGAAAGGGGGGGGGGGGTCAGTATAGGGAAAAGGGGCCTGCATGCGCATTAGCCAAGGGCCGCCATTTTTCTTAATCCGGCCCTGCCGTGGAGTTCGCATGGCGGATCCATTTCGAACGAGTTCTCAAGATGACACCAGTTCCGAGATATAAATTCCCGAACTTTGCGGAGAAATGTATTTGCGTTCCAGTTAATTTGTTAACAAAACGTCGTTTCATGCACTGAAGCACACAAGTAACTGGAACGCCAATGCTCTAGCAATTGATCGAGCAACGCACGCGTAATGCGAAGGTTGCGGGATCGTTCCCCACCTGCGGTAAGTTGCTTTTTAATCGACTTTCATTTCTATTAATTTATTGTTTCTCCATTTCATTTATTAAGCACAAGTAATTTTCACTATGTAGTCCTTGGTGTGAGTGTTTGTTGGCTTATGATATGACTATAAAAATCGGGCCCCTCGGTTAACCCCTTTCCTTCTCGTATATATATATATATATATATATATATATATATATATATATATATATATATATATATATATATATAGAGAGAGAGAGAGAGAGAGAGAGAGAGAGAGAGAGAGAGAGAGAGCTTTATCTGCGCATGAAGCTAGACTTATATTCTTAACAGCCACTCGAGTTCAGGTACTTCTTGTTCTAATTCACCAATTTGCAGTAACCAACTGTCTCCTTTACGATTAAATTTACGGTCAATACGTCAACTTGAAACGACAGCACATTATTATTTTCTTATTATTACTATCATTTTCTTTAAAGCATCAGTTTCAGTTGTTTGGTGCATCTAGTTCTTCCATTTTTAAAAGGAAACTCGCGAACAAGAAATGCCTGCATGATCTCCTGCTTGCGAGCCACAGCAGCGCTGCTCTCAAACACGTTGCAACAAACTAAACGCGCTCCACCCGTAACCTAATGAATGGGCACTTATCTTGCGGCCCTATAACGTAAAACTATTCCAATATGTTTTTATTCCAATCTCCTGATGTCAAATTTGCTTAACCGCCGACGCAAGCATCGGGCGTTGGCCCGCAGTGTTGTCTCAAGAGACCAATCAAACGCTCTCCTCATTTATAGGAGGTCACTTTTGTTTGCTTTAAAAACGAATAACATTGCCTACACTGAGCGGCTTGTCTTGTCTAATTGGCTGGCAAGAGGCGAGGAGCACGCTCAAGTGGAGAGGGATTCGACGGGGATGAGCCAGTGCACTGAAGATCAATAACCGGATGAAGAGGGTGGTGCCGGCGTCGGCGATTGGTCCGCTTTCCCTTACTTAGCTTGAGGTGGCTGGTCTAAAATCGCGGCGGCATGCAACGGAAGGTCAAGATCGGATGCTGCTAAAACGGACCCTCAGCAAAAAAGAATTGGCAGAGCGAGGTCGTAAATGTGCAGAAAGTGCTCGAAATTTTTACGCGCCCTCGCAAAAAGTTTTATTGTACGCAAATAAACCCATGCTCTCCAGTAGGCACGAGTAGCCAGTGCCTGAGCGATCGGCGGCAGCCATCTTTTATTCCTTTCGGAACGGGGGGGCAGCCTGCGGCTATTCAGAAAAAGATTCAGTTTTGTTCGGCATATTAATGCAGCTTTAACGGGTGCACGTCGCTTTGACGCGGTGAGTTTTCGCGGTTTTGTGACGTCGCGTGACAGGCAGGTGAAGTGGGTGCAGCCCTAAAACTTTTGGCCCATAAGCCCCGTTTACACATGCATGCGACAGTGGCGCATCGCATTTCCAAGCACATTCGGGAAAGACGATGCGACGCCGTTTACATGTAGCGCATTAACTCTTGCGAGAACGTAGCGCCGCATGGTGTCGTATAAGGGAAGTGCAGCCAACTTGCGTTGTAACTGACTTCCAGTAGTGGGCCGAGTGCATGTTGGTGGCTGAGTGCCGAGAAATATTTTCGCGTAGAGCACGCTGCGGCGTGCGAAGTTGCCGTGGGGGACGCCATTTTGCTTCTGTTTCGGGCGTTGCTGTCTTGCAGCTTCATCAGCGCGGCAGTCCCGCAGCTAATTTCTTTCCATAATTCCTAATGCGACGATCCTGCGCTGATATGCTCCGCGAGAGTCGGCTCGCACCCGTAAACCTACCCTCACCTGGCGCATTACTGCGATGCGCCTTCCTAGCGCATTACTGCTGTTTACATGAATGTGATGCGCTAGAAATGCGATGCGATGCGACACTGTCGCATTCATGTAAACGCGGCTATAGCCGAGGTGTACTGGCGAAAAGGCGTCGAATCAAAAATAATTATATTTATTTTGTTCGGTCCAATCATGCATAATCAGTGTGTACACGTCATATCAGATGGAGAGCTATCGCGGGTTTCGTGACGTCACGTGACAGACAGGCGAAGTGGATGTGGTCCAAAAAAGTTTTTGACCAATCGCGGAAAGCTGATTGCAGAATGGAATAGAAAAGTTTGGAATAGCTTTACGTTATAGCGCCCTTGATGCGGCCCCCGTATTCTTGCTTCACGAACCTCACGTCCATCCTGAGCACCAGACTGTTTGTAAGAGCGACAAGGAATCTGAGAAAGCCAAGTTATCGGGAAGCGCGGCTACCCTGCCGCGGCACAAACTATCGATTTAAAGAGCTAACCTGAACCGCAAGACCAATGTATATAGCGGCCAACTCGACGAAACAAGGTTGGAAAGGCGACATATGTCTTATTACGAGCGAAGCGGGCCATTTTACGGGCAGAATTAGTGTTTTAAAGTAGTTTTGTTTTGTTGCACAAGCTAAAGATCGCATTGGCTTTTTCGTTCTTGTTCCTTTTTTTTATTTTCTTCTCTCTCTTTTCTATTTAAATTTCGCATACTTTCTTTTACCTTGAAGGGGAAGGGGTGGGAAAGAAGAGAGAAGGTACACTAAAAATATCGCGCTGCAAACAACAGATACTGATATTTTCAAATGTGCCCTAAAAGCGCGGCATTGGCATACTAGCCGTAAGGTTCATCATTAAATAGTTAATCTAGGACTTACTACTATAGTTATTTTAAGAAATACTGAAGGCTTCTCCAGGTAGTTGTGACCAACATTCATCTGGTTCCACACGCACAGAGTGTTTAAATTTCTTCTTCTTTTCCATAATTGGTGCATATTTTAGCTGGGAACTCTGCAGCTAGTCCTCTGCGACAACAGTCTGAATATTAAATCTAGGGGATTGAAGACAAAATAACTTTTGCTGCCCAAGCTTCATGACAGTGGCAGACATCATAATTTGCACAATAATCCACCGTGGTTGCTCAGTGGATATGGTGTTGGGCTGCTGAGCACGAGGTCGCCGGATCGAATCCCGGCCACGGCGGCCGCATTTCGATGGGGGCGAAATGCGAAAACACCCGTGTACTTAGATTTAAGTGGACGTTAAAGAACCCCAGATGGTCGAAATTTCTGGAGTCCTCCACTACGGCGTGCCTCATAATCAGAAAGTGTTTTCGGCACGTAAAACCCCATAATTAAATTTAATTTTAAAATAATTTGTACAATAATAACGAATCCGGCTATTACCACTAATTATTTAACCTGTCAACTAATGATTTCGTGCGTCATATTGTAACTGCAGAATTGAAGCCATTTAGTAGTCAAAACGTAACCTTTTGCTAACTTTGTGCCTAGAGCCATGCTTTCTCGAGAACTACGGACTCACAATGTGACGTTCATTATCACGTATGTGTTCGTGTCGTTCATCCGTGAGCTGCTATACGCGACATCACAACGTGTCATGCCGTATTTAGCGGAGAGACCGGCTCTTTCATTAACAGTCGTGGTGGCTCAGTGGATATGGCGTTCTCTTACTGAGCACGACTGGCAGCCGCATTCTGATGAGTGAAAAGTACTAAAATGATCCGGGTCCCTCCGATACCACATCTTTCGTAGACCACTGTGCAGGTTTGTGACCTAAAACATCCTTAATAGCATTGTTAGCGCGCTTATAAGTACTACGACGGAAAAGTAAATTCGAAATTACCGCGCTACAGAGTTGCTCAACTCTGTAGCGGCAATTGAACCAAACTGTTGTATGCGAACAAATGTCTAAAGCTTTGTGACTGTTAGGTGAGAATTACAATAAAGATCACCCTCATAGTTAACTAGTTCACTAGAGTTTCTCTTATGACATCATATCCGGTAACAGGGTAACGGCCTCTCTCTTTTCCGGACGAACAGGGGTGGAAAGGAGGCTATTCTATGAGGAGGCACGCGAGGAGTGTTGGTGACAGCTGAGCGCTCGCGAGCGGAGGCACGTGAGTGCGTGAGGGGTGTTTCTGCGCGAGGATGACTGAGACGGACACAGCAGGTCTAGTGCCTTCAGACCAAGACGTCGAAGGAGAACAAGATGACGTCGTCGTGCGCAGGCTCGGAAACTGCGCCAGCGTCTTTTGCGACCCGACTACGAGGGCACATCGCCTTATTGTACTATTCTTCCTGTGTTTCCTAGCATTCGGTGAGCTTACTTTGTTTTCGTTGATTGCGGACTCACTGAAACAAGTGTCTGTGCATCGACCCCCGTATCATTTAGAAACTCAATGAATGCTTTCATACGGAGTCAGCAACCACCCCCTTTGAAGACTGTTATAATGCGAAAATATGCCGTGCGTCAAACGGGGCTTGACACTGGACTTCGAAACTTCGAAGCTGACATGACTGGTAACTTTCGCTGTGCTTATTGCAGCAGTATTTTCGGTTAATCCCCTCTATCTCACTTGGACAGTTGTTTAGCCAGATTGGCATGCTCTAGCTCTTTATTATCGTCCATGTTTGACTGTGCGGCAAGGTCTGACTGGTGTTGTGTAAGTCGCGGGCCGCTTTATATATCACAGCTGCGCACACAAAAATACGCTATCAGGTAAACCAGTGGTCAGTTAGCAGCTGCAAGCGAAAGTGGTCGTTACATTGAATAAAATGAGTTCATTCGTCACGTGTTCATAACATCCGCCAACGCCTGCACGGGGTTCCTAGGAAAAATTGAAAGTGGAGCGGTCGTACGCCATAGAATGCAGAGATTTCGCGCCCGAAATCTTATCTTCGGAAAGCCTTCCTTTGTTTCTTTATCGTATCTTCACACGTAGACAATTGGTGGTTGCTATGATGTGTAGCCTCTCGTTGGTTGACTCATATAGGTCTATTATAAAGCCTTCTTTTACTGGTGCTCTTAAATATGGTAACATTTATGCTGTTTCTGCTATGTCTGGTTTAAGATGTAGTAATTGTCTTTGAATATGAAGTTATGCAGAGCTTGACTTTACTGTATTTATTGCCTGCTCTCTATTCTGCCAATCGACTGTATATTTTTCTCTTTCTGCATGTGCATAGGTAGCTACTACTGCTTCGACAACCCTGGTGCCTTACAGAGCCAAATAGAAAATGTAATGTCAATAAAAGCGGCAGACTTTAGCAGCCTATACTCATGGTACTCCTGGCCAAACACAGTCCTCTGCTTTGCTGGGGGCTTCCTCATCGACCGAGTCTTTGGCATCCGCCTTGGTGCCTTCCTCTTCTCATTCATTATCATCGTGGGCCAGGTAACCTTTGCCAATTTTTACATGTTCTGTTTGAATGTGGTTCAAATGCTAACCTGTGGAGCCGAAATTAAAATAACTAGGAAACTCGGGAGTATGCTAAGAACTGGACAGCCAATAATAAAATGGGTAGTTATAAGCATAACATAGGAGACAGAAAAACAGCCATATGGATTCCAAAGCAAATGCAGGTAGACAATATCACAGGTGAGATTTGAAGCTAGAGCACGAGTTGAACATGTCACATAATGTGTACCGTTGATCTTTTAAAGTAAGAGAATGGTCATTCATGGATTATAAACGCATTCAAGGATGGCGGAATAATAGGTGATGTGGTCAAATTGGCAAGTTTGCAGGCTTAGAGTGGAGTTGCCTGACTCAAGACAGCAGTAAGTATAGATCGCTGGGAGAGGCCTTCATCCTGCAGTGGACCTAGAATAGGCTGATGTTGACCCACATTTCAAGAAACAGTCCACTGATTTTTAAACCCCATTTTTGGGGCGGTACAAAAAGCCAAAAGAGGAGAAGGATGTTGTAGACTGTAGGCAAATCTATCTCTGCAAGACATGCTAGCAATTGCTCTGCCCGAGCTGTTCCTTTCAGAAAACTTCATCGCTTAGTCTGTCAACCGCTACTAATCACTGTCTTAGTTCAGATCTCCTACTAAAAACTTTAGGAGGAGCCGGGACACTTCCAGAATGTCCGGTGCCCATGAGCAAACATCCTGTCGTTCACATGAGCATGTGGAGAGCCTAGACACCGGAGTGCGTCAAAGAAAAATTTGCGCTCTGTAACAAGTCCAGAACACTCCAATAAATAGTGAGCACATTTTCCCTGCGCAATACCCGACTGCTCTTTGCAAATTATGTCAGGAAACTAGAGCGACGCTGTCACACATGTTGTGGGAGTGTCGGGTTACATCAGCTACAATGGCAGTAGCTCCGGAGGCTCTTGCGTCGAAGTGGGCCGCCGCTCTTCGCAGCTCCAACCTCAAAACGCAAGAGTGGGCTGTCCAGCAAGCCCGAGAGGCAGCAACGAGGCAAGGGCTCGAAGTCCCCTCATGGGAGACCTGAGCCCGGGTCATCAAATTTGCCGGATTCAGAATAAAGTTGTTTCCATCCATCCATTCAAGATCACCTAAAGTCTTGCAAGCCACACGTAATTGAAACGCAGTGGGTCTGATCTTGTATGGCCATGCTGTAGTATGCGCTGACCCTATGCAGAGGTAATGCAGCAGGGAGGCCTCTGGCCTGCTCAACCCCTAATCAACCCAAAACGAAACGCCATGTCATACACACCAGCATGTGGAGAACCTAGACACTGGAGTGTGTCAGAGAAAAAGTTGCACTCGGTAATAAGTCCAGGACACTCCAGCAAATAGTCTTCAAGATCACCTAAAGTCTTGCAAGTCGCACGTAATGGAGATGCAGTCGGTCTATCTTGTATAGCCATGCCACAGTTTGCACTGTGTGGACGCAATGCGGCATGGAGGCTTCTGGCCTGCTCAGCCCCTATGTCGTGCAAGGGCTAGTGAGGTGGTGACCATAAGGAGAATTACTAGTGACAGCTTGTTTTAGAACAAGTTGTGGATCTCTAGGAGCCTTCTTTGTTAGCATGTCAACAAGTCAACAAAGTTATATTGCAAAAGATGATGCTCAAGGGTGCTGGAAAGGTGCACAAAAAGGAAGCATGTAAGAAACATGGGAGCTAAAATGCCAGTTGGACAGCATTTTGCTCTAGTGTGTTTGTGTGGCCTGTTTGTAATCTGTACTTGGTGCAAAAGCCATTTCATTTTTCAACAGAAGTTCTCCATAGCACAGGCACAAAAACATGGCTATGAAAGCCGTAATGGTAGTGAGGTAACTTTTCATGAAATGCAGATTGATTGACAGATAGTTTAACATACCAAAGTGACAAGCAGGTTATGAGAGGTGTTGTATTTAGGGGCTCTGGAATAATTTCGATGGCCTGAAGTTCTCTAACACGCACCGAAAGCACCGCACATAAGCTTTTTTCCTTTCTGCTTCTTTTGCAATGCAGCCACCATTCACAAGCTCCCGTTCAGCAGCACAAAACCATAATCTCTGAGCCACCTCAGCAGTTCATAAAAAGTAAAATGTGCTTGTCGGTGACTAAGGTGTGCATAAATATGGAAGGTTATGTGTCATGTAAACCTACTCTATTTAAATTTTTCAGAGCAATGTGACCTCACATTATCTTATTTTCGCCTGTGTATTCGTTTGTTTATACAATTGTGCAAGAATAGCACATTTTGTTGCATATTATCGGCTACAACAGTTGTGCAGATTGAAATGTGTGTGTGCTGTACTATTCACTTCAGATTGTCTTTGCTATGGGGGCCTTCGTCAACCGTTTCTGGCTTATGCAACTTGGAAGGTTCATTTTTGGGTGAGTATCTTCATGGAGCTGACTTATAAAGATTTTATTATATTTAAGAAGCACCCCCAACTTTCTCATAAGCATTTTTCTTAGTGTGTTCATTAAGAAATTTATTTATGGTGAACAAAACTTTAAAGAGAAAACTGTTGTGTTGCTGCTAGAGCAAGTTGGACTCAAGACCAACCAAGTCGAGAGCAGAAGTGGAACTGGGACGTAGGTGGCACGAACTGATGGTTAATTTGAAAGACGTTGTATAGATGGCAGGAGAAGAGGAAGCAATGCTCATATATAACACTCCCTTCTTCAAAACTAAAGCTTAAATTGATAAAGTATTCTTGAACAACTCTACTTTCGTTGATTTCGTGTTAATAGGCTGCCCATTAATTAATTATTTATTTATTTATTTATTGAATCTACAATAACTAATATTAGGAGAGAAAATGAAAGTGAAAGTTCCATTTCTTGAATTTTGTGCCAGTGTTCCAAAGCAAATTTATCACTGCAACGACGTCGCAGATTTCAAAGTATTATTTTTCACTTAGGCCATTGTGATTCAGTAAAAGACTTTGTCTTCCTTACTTCTGTCTTTGGTTCAATTAGAATACAATGTAGTTCATTTTTACCAATATATATTTGACTATGCCTGAGCAGACAGTGTCAAAATCTGTGATGTCACGATAACCTGCTGTAGTGGCGTAGTAGCTTTGGTGTTGCGCAGCTGAGACCAAGGGCAAGGGATCAAATCCCAGCTGCAGTGGCTACATTTCGGTGGGTGTAAAATGCAAAAACACTTGTGTACGGTGTTTTGGGTGTACGTTAGACCTACAGGTGGTCAAAATTAATTCATAGCCCCCCACTACAGCATGCCTCATAATGATATTATGATAATGATATTGTGGTTTTGATAACTTTGAAGTGATATCGCCACTCGTCTTTCATTTTTATCTTTTCTGACTTACCAAACATCTCACCAAAAATGCTTACCAAGCATTTTTGCCATTGTAGAAGAGTAATTTACTAACACAGCTCAAATAATTTTTCTCTTTAGTGACCCTTTAAGGTAAGCAGCACACTTACTGCAGTTTCAGTAATCAAGTTCAGGGCCATAAGAATTCCGCAGTTTATTTTTGTTCTATTTAGAGCTTTTATCTGTGCAGGGTTGGAGGTGAATCTCTGGCTGTTGCCCAGAACACCTACTCGGTGGCCTGGTTTAAAGACAAGGAGCTGAACACAGTGTTTGGCCTCCAGCTGAGCATCTCCAGGCTGGTTAGTGACCCACTTAAACAAGTTTGGAATTTCACTATTATGACGATGATAGTGCTGTTTGTTGCAACATAGCCTTCAGCATCCTCACGTATTGTGTATGACTCATCAACAGAAGAGAGATTCATTTTGCACGTATGTGTCGCTTTTTCTTGGCACAATGCCTGTGCAGTAGCAGAAGCCTTGGTAAGTACTATGGAAAGCATAAAAACACAGCTGAAAGGCAGTGTCCCCAGTAATACCTAATAAAAATGGCAATATTAGTGTTTTTTTAAAACATTTCTCATTCAACATTGCAGGTTAGCCTGCTGTGTATTAAATGCATTTTCTTGTAGTATTCCACTGTCCTTTTCTGTGTTCTGCCTGGCTAAATTTATATTATAGTGCTGCCTTCTCTCTACCACCCCATATACCTATGAGTTGTCTCAGCACTCTGTAGCAAGCTATTAATTTGCATTTAGTGGCTTCATTGGATATGCCGATGCTCAGATAAGAGCACTGAAGAAGTAAGCGACGATGAGGACCCTGGAGAAGGTGGTTCCTGTGCTGATCACTTGCAAGCCGCAATATGGTGCTGGTTGGAGATTGTTAACCATACAATAGCCTCGGAAATGAAGAAAATTTTATGAACTAGCCGACTTGCAGCACGTCGGTTCATAAAAGGGCTCTTTTTGTATGGAGTCCATAGCATACAAAATAGTTTGTCACCAGCATAACCGCAAAGGTTTAAGCCATACTCCTAAATCAGCTAAGTAACTCTCATTAAGATATAAATATTACCCTTTGGAGGGTCACTAAAGAGCAACCCGAATCAGTTTAGTCCGGTAAAATATCTTTCGAGAACTCCATTTCTGACCCAGTGTGGTGGCGCAGTGTCACAGCATTGTGCTGCTGTGCATGGGGTTGAGATTTCTATTTCCACATTTCGATAGGGGTGATGTTCAATGGTACCCATGTGCTTGGACTTATGTGCATGTTGAAGAACCCCAGGTGATCAAAATTTATGTCGAGCCATCACTACAGCGTGCCTCATAATCAGGTCATGCAGTTGTCACGTAAAACCCCAGCATGAAATTTCTTAACTTTAGAAATCTTTTTTTTCACTCATCTGGCATAAGAAAATTGTTCAATGCTGAAGAAAATGAAGGTCAAGCTCTCGTATTAATTTCGCACTAAAACCTCTGTGTTAGTGTCAGTATGGCATCGCAAATTTCAGTGTTTCTTTCTATTCTTTATGAGCTGGTTTACTGCAGGAAGGGTACTTGAAACTTGCTAGGATGAGTGTTTGGTTCTTTTAGAATGCAGTGTAGTCTTTCCTTTCTGATAAAACAGTTAACTAGACCCGAGTAGAAATTGTCATGGTACTCCATAACACCATGGTGAGCTGGTGGAGAAACTTTGGGACAGTGTCACCACCAACCTTTAATTTTTGTGTCATTTTCTTAGTGCTATTGCAGAAGCCTAATTTACTGACACAACATAATGTTCCTGTGTAGTCTCTTTAATGATACTCCACCATTAAATGGATCTAGGCACAAAATACCAAATATTGTGTAGGCTCCTTTAAAGTGAACTCTTGTACCCCAGTCACATGGGCACTTTCAAAGTCCTTTCAACCAAAGAACCTTTACCTCAAGGGAAGGTGTGCACTGTCTGATGGGCGCATCAAAGGAGGCCTAGCTGAAGGGAATTTTAAATCTAATAATTTAAAAATAATGTTTGTCCTTTAAAATTGAAAAGGAATACTCTTGAGCTTTGAGGGTGTCCGAAAAAAAAAAAAAAGAATATTCCGTATGAATATGGAAGTTCAATTTTTTACCAAATAAAAAACAAGTTTCACTGTATTATAGAAATTTTTAAGCCTTAAACACTTTCATGACACCCGCAATCTCAATCACGAACATGCCGGTACAGCAGGGCTGGCACACCTGCCATAGCCAACAGCAGAATCGATGCCATATGGGCGCAGTGTGCACGTTGGTGACTGGCTGCTTTGCATCAAACTGTCCTCATTTTCCTTCTGCGCATCTTTAGCTTATTTTGTCCCTCATCACTTTTGTGTTTTAGAATATGTTGCTGTTTTTGTTAAAAGCTTCTGCAGAGACCATCTGGAGACCGTATAGCATTGACACATATCTCTTGAAGTAATGTTCTTGTGAAAGCTCTGTGCTCCTTAATTTCAAAGGACCTTTAGTATGCCCATGTTACCAGAGTATTAGTCTTACAAGCTGACCATATTGGGGTAATTTGTTTAATATCCCATAGGTTTGAGTGTACTTTCATTCACTGAACATTTGATGAGACAGATATTTAGGATTTCTTTGTGGATGGTTTGGAAGATCACCAACCATATAGTAATACATTGAGCACAGCATTCCCTACTTGTGGAAACGTTTGCTGCCACTTGTTTACCCGAGTATTCTGTTTGCAGGGAAGTACAGCCAACTTTATGACCATGCCATTCCTGTACGCAGCTGTGGCCAAGTTGTACCCCGGTGTCACAGGGTTGGGAGTAGCACTCCTCATTGGTGAGTGAGTGAATCGACTGCTGGAACGCTTTTGCTTTCTTAGGCAGAGCGATGAATGGTGGCTCCTCTGGCTGTTGCCGCTGCCTCATTACTTATGCTTGACAATAGTGTATACACACTGCTTATCACACAGAGGCGCTACCATTCCTTCTTTTTTCTTTGCATTGCAGTGTGGTAATGGATACAGGTTAATAAAATGTCTACTGTAAAATCTCTTTAATTTGCCCTTCACAGGACTGGAAAAAAAGATGTCAAAATTAACCGAATGTAGAATTATTGACTGTATCATGAAAACAAACACGCTTAACTACATCAAGATGCTCTTATTTATTTACTGAACGCTTGTTTGCATCTTGAACAACATCTACCAGGAAGCTGCAATTCTCACCATTTCATTTATTTACTCTCAAGGCCTTTTGGCACTGGAGAGAAAGGGGCAGAACAAGTTATAACGGGTCATCACATAATTATGATTTGAACAATGAAGGGTCTGTGATAGAGACGATGGAGGACAGCAGGTGGTTCTATTCCAAGCTGTATCTTTGCACGACTGAAGCGTAGGGCTGTTTCGTTGAGTACCTTGGTACACTGACGTTTAGCTGGTGGTCAATTCTTGGCGAGATGAAGCAGGGAAACTAAAAAGGATTTGTTTTTCACTTGGGCTATTATAACAAATTTTACGAAAGATGTAGGTGATAGTGATGCCACATCGCAAGGAGTGGTCTAATGCTTTCTTTATTTGTGAAACACTTGCAAAACGAGAGAAGTTGGAATCGATGACGTGTGCAGAGCAATCCTGCTGCTGCATCTTGTGACTGATAAGCACTTGCAGTGGCGCGAGACAAGTGTCTTGATCAGTGTAACACATTCCCATTATTCTGTCATCAGTGAGCTGGCTGGTAACTAGTCATACATTCCTATGGTACTGGCAGATTTGACTGAACCACTGTAGATGAATTTGTGGTTGCTCTTGTCGAGAACACAAATGGTAACCACACAGTCCTAATGGCAGTGGTCAATGCGATTTCATGCATGGCACTAAATGCAAAAATAAAAGGGTGCTTTAGAACTTCTTGCTATGCTAGCTGGTGCATTGCTTTGAAGAACCAAGCTGTGCATTCAAAAAAGACAACCACAGGAAAAGGCGACACAGATGGAAAGAGTGCAAACTACCAACAGTTTGCGCTCTTTCCATCTCCATCGTCTTTTCCTGTGGTTGTCTTTTTCGAATGCACAACTTGGTTCTTCTAAACAAAAACGTGCAAAGCCTGCAAGGAGTTTCTGTCAATCTTGTATGGTTCTTGCTGGTGACAATGGCAATGTGGTCTTTGCCACTTTATATCATTTGGATTCTAATGCAGGCTGTGCTGCTTTTGCTCTCTTGTGGTGCATGGCATGCTTTGGGAGTTACCTGAATCAACTAGCACACTGCCAAATACATTTGAACTAATGAGAGTTTGATGTCATAAATGCGTAATGCATACATTTTCCAGGACTGTGAAGTTATTCTTAAATATCAGATTTCTGAATTAATAAAGGTCAAATTAACAAGATCTTAACGTTATAATTTTTATGATAAGGTTTTGAGCAGAAGTTGAAAGTACATAAAGGTGTATCAGAATGCTTGCACAAACACGGTTGCTTCTGAATTTATAAAGATGCTTGTTGTACTTGCAGGCCAGTGTGACATGCGAATAGCTTATCCAAGTCAGAAAGTACCGTAGACTTTCATGCTTCTCTGTTCATTGCCATTAGCAAATATTTTGTGTGTTGATAAGGAATTTTGTCTAACACACACACACAGCAACTGTCTGTTTACATGTCAGTGTCGCAATGCACACTTGAGTAATGACTCGCTAAAGTTTCATTTCCATTTGTTTCATTTCTTCATGATAGTACATGATGCTCTACATTTGACGCTAAGGTACTCACTGTGGCTTGAAGCTCTTGAGGTGAACGCATACGCGGTGTTACATATATATGTAATCACCCATGTTGATGCTTCTGTATGGTTAGTGAACCTCCAGCATGCCTCTTCTTGTCAATCTCTACTTTTGTTTTCAGCTGCCTCCTGGTGTGTAATGTCGATGCTGTGTGCAGTCGTGCTGGCTGTTCTTGACCGCAGAGCGCAACGTATTATGGGACGTGAAGATGCCATGACTGGTGCGTACTCCTGTAGTGCTATGAGGACAGACTGAACTGCCCGATTTCTTGAAAGGAAAAATTCTCATCGACCCGACTGTAGCATGAAGCTGCAAAGGCAAACCAATACAGGTTTCATGGAAAGGAAGCCTTGCATTTCAAGAAAAATTCATCCTGGTCAGCGGATCACTCCCAGGACCAATGCCTTTCCGAGCAATCGTTTTACCATTTGAACTAATGAGGAGGCTATCGGATCAGAGTGAGGCCAAATGACTAGTCAGCTCAAAGCAGAGGCACACTGAATATGGCAAATCAATATGGACAGTGCTCCACCTTATGGACTTTCACAGAACTGATTTGCCATATTCAGTTTCCCTGTGCTTCCAGTTGTTGATTAATTCGGCCTTGCTATGCAATCTGCTAGCCACTCGGTTAGCTTGTATGGCGTAGTGACAGCCTGAGAAAGGCGTTGGTCCCACGTATAAACCCAGAGCCATACAAATGGTCTTTCAGTTTTGAAGCTTTCTTTCTAAAAAAATCCATATGGTTTCCCTTTCTAACTTCATACTACAGATGCATGGATGACAAATTTTTTCCTTTTGTGAACCTTCCTCTAGCTTGCAAGCTTCTGCAGAGCTGATTTGCCATATGCTTGATTTCTTGTTCTATACTTTTTCTCTGAAGGTGTACATCTACATTTCCAGACCACAAGTCCTCTTACTTTCTGTAAATATAGAGGACATGTCTCCTATGCTTTTCATGATAGTAGTTTTAACCATCCATTTGGAAAGCTGCTCATATGGCTAAAGACTGCCAAGACAGAAGTTTAGTGTCAACTCTCCTGTTGCAGTAATTATTGAGCCAGTAATACAGCTGGCAGTAATGTGGCATCACAAATAGCGACAGCATGGCATAAGTACAGATCATGGCCTACACGAATATAAACCGTGATGCTTACATTGGTGAACTTCAGTATATTTCATATATATTTACCCATACACAAGTTTCAGCCAGACTCCAGTTGAAACGTCAATAAATCGCTTCATATGTGTCTACTTCACTGTAAATATATATAGAGTTAAACCTCGATATAATGAAGTCAGTAAAATCTGCAATTTGCTTTGTTATATTGAAATTACATTTCATTAAATCAAGCACAGTTGCTGAAATTTCTTACGTGGAAGGCGCCGCAAAATGTTCTGAATTGTTCGGCAATTGGAAAAAAATTTCAATGACAAAAATAACTGTTGAATTTTAGAGTTGGCGACAAAAGTTAGTTTCATGCCATGTCGACGACATCTTCTCATCAGTGGTACGAAGCGAAGCCTGCCATGCTTTTGTGTCCATTCCAGCCACGCTGCCCATAGTGTCGCCCGCAGTGGGACGATGCTATCATGAAAAGAACTGGCAGCAGGGAGCGAATGGTTTGTCTCCCTTTTGCTTCAGCGCATCTCTGAAACAACAGATTGCACGCCCAGCACTAAATGCGCATGATGCCAAGCCATCTAGCTCACGCAGTCTGCAAGCACGGCAGATTGCCTCTAGAACGGGGCGCACAGGCTGTGTATGCACTCAGCCGTGCTGATAGCCATGTGTGGCCACGGCTGTCTCAGAAAAGGAAGTGTGCGCCTACATGCCCCCAACTCCCGCTCTCATGCGGGCTTGATCACATGCTCGCTCCCCTCTGCCCCTTTTGCCTAGCTCATACGGGAAGACTGCGCTCATCAAGCCACCATTCTTCTCGGCTCACCTTCGCAAGCTTTCACTCGCACCTAAAGCATTCAGCACACAGGGTGTGATAGGATCTTATCATGCTTACTTCAAACGGAACATAAATCTGCTTTGCTTCAGCAGTCACTCTTGGTTGTGTGGTGCATGATTTGAAAGATTTGTTGAAAGCAGCTGCATGTAATTCAACCATTTGACCATCTGCATTGCAGAAGTTTCTATTGTCTCGATATTCCTTCACAGCAGCAGTAAAATTTCATCATACTGAAATCATGTATAAACACACATCATTATTTCGAGAATTTTGTTACAGTATTACAGTTCATTACATCAAGGTTTAACTCTATACGTTTGCACACACACACACACTATGCAAAATTGTAATAGCCTCGGTGAGGCCTGCAAAGGGTGTATCTTTAAATAAATAAGTGATGCACAAAAGACATCACTCAGCACATCATAGTGGTGCTCCTGAAAGCTGGGCATGTCTACACCCCCTTATTAAGCTTAAGTTCACCAGTCTGTCGCATAGAATTTGTCTTAACGTCAATTTTTCCTGTATACTGATTTGAAGTTCCTTTGCATACCATGTGGTACATTCAAACCTCGATATATCGAACACAGATATATTGAATTATTGCGTGTATCGAACCCTTTCTATATCACCTGGAAAATTGCATGCATTTTTAATTTTTTATTTCTAACGGAGTTGGACTTAAAATGGATATATCTAACTCCGCCATCCCACACCACGGGCACTCTGTTGATAGGCGGCGAGCCTTCCTGCAACACCCTCAAAGATAGCGGTGGTGTGATGAGCATTCCCGACTGCTGCACACTATAGCTGCACACATCGATTGCGCTGAGTGTGCCATTTGAACGTAGCGGCACACGCACGCGGCAACTTGGCTAGTTCTACGTCAACGACGCATTGCATTTGCTGTACCGAATCCTCGGTGCCACGCTCTGCGCCTGCTGTGCCATGCGAGGACTAGTGGTTAGCATCCACAAAGACGCGCGACAGCCCGTGCTCACTGTGCTCATTCATAGATGCCTTGGCAGACGCCACTTAATACTATATTATTGACAGTGTTTCAAAATCCTTTGATTGATGGACGTGGAGATTGCAGCAAAAGTAGTGGCCAAATGAAGACGCTGCCGAGGTTGATCCCACAAGCGCTGATGTTGCCCTGCTGCCAACTTCAACTAAGATTGTTGCTGCTTTGGCCCTTCTACGCCGCTACTGTGGTGCAATAGAAGGCACCAGCCTATCGCTTGTGGATCGTTTAGACTATGTTGAGGATGCCATGGTTAAGCATGTGGCTGCCAATAAGAAGCAGGTTACACTGCTGCAGTACTTTCAACCAAAGAAATACATACTTTGTGTGAAGCTTCAAGTGAGTATTTACTACGACACGATTGATTCATTGATTGATTTGTACAAGTTCTTTCCCCATTTTTTACGTGATTTATATATTGAATTCTGGCTCTATTGAACTATTTCACAATCACTGCGCTCTTCAATATATCGAGGTTCGACTGTAATGACACAATAATAGGAGCCAGCTTGATGGGAAAGGAGATTATCAGGATACTTCTTGTCATTTAACATTTTGGCAAGTTTAGTGAAAGGAGCGCAGAGATGGAGAAGGAAGAAGTGGCTGCTGAGATTGGAAGTGGGCCCTTACTATTGTAATGATAGCTGTTTCACTCAAGGCTCTTCAGCTTGAATAGCACATATGGGGGAGATGTAAACTAGTTTTTGAAGGAGCTCATGCCTGCCTGCTGTATCCCACTTCCACATGTACCTCATCCTGTCTCCAATTTTCAGCCATAGCAGTACTCATTATATGTTCTAGAAACCTGAATATATCATGGGTCTTTGTTCACAATTAACACAAGGTTGATGGTCTCCACGTGCACAGAGATATTGAGCAAATGAAGCACGTGAGCCTTTAAATTGTTTACCTGTGCTTGTTTGTCAACAATTGTTTTTGTCAGCCAGATGGTAGCATACATAACATTTGTTAGTACCTAGTGCTGGCCTAATAGTGATCTTTGTGCAGGTGAGGTGGTGAAGCTGAGCGATGTGCGCTACTTTCCCAAGACCTTCTGGCTTCTGTGCTTCATCTGTGTTTCGTACTATGTCACCATATTTCCCTTCATTGGCCTGGGAACGTGAGTATTATTCAGGATAGCAATCTCTTCCATCATTTCAGAGGTTTAGTTGAACGTTGCTTACACTCCGTTCCACCCAGATTTCATGGGCCAGGGCACTATAAGGAACTGCATTGAGTTGGAATCTTTGATAACCACTTCTTATCGATATGTGAGCGATTCAGTGCTAACTTAGTTGCAAAACGACAAATAGGACAAGTGGATGTATGCTGATGCTCTGCTCACCCAGCTTCGTACGGAGGGAAGCGTTCTAGCTTTCCACTGCTTGCATGAGCATTGTTCGCACATGCACTGAAGTTCCAGCAAGCAGCTGCGTGCTAATTGCTAGAATACATCGGTCTGAGCGGAGCAGACCGCAAACACTCAGCTAAAAATCTCTATTACTTGCTTCTGAAAAGCCACTAGTCTGCCTTGTATTGGCATTTTGCTATGACTTGTGACAAGTGCATTTCTCTCTAGTTGCTAAAGGAGGAGTTCTAGAGAAGAGGTAGAAATGCAAGTAGTCATGGATGTTTAAAGCCTAGCCTTGCAAAGGTATAAAAGTATACTGACACAACTGCGCTTCCCAAACATTGCTTTCTGATTGGTCAATAGTTGTTCAGTAACGCAGACACTTGGTGAAAGTGAGATCACAGAACAGCATCTATATAACAAAACTGGGCATTTACCGTGAGCATTTTTTTTTCCCAACAGGGTCTTCTTTCAGAGAAAGTACCAGTACTCTGCCGTTGCAGCAAACTCGGTTGATAGGTGAGTTGGCTTAGAATGCACCGTTTTACTCTTGCATGGATGTGAGCTTCATTTACTGTATGCTTGCAAGGAAGGTGCTTGTCACAGAGATAAGTTCCTATTTTGTACTTAATTGTTGCACTTGGACCAGCAGTAGGCTATTTTGACAGGCTCTTGGGTATTGGCATGTCCATTACAACAGCTGTTTCATGCACAGTATTCTTGACCATGACTCAGTATGCTACTTTAGCTGTGTGAATGCCATGCAATGATTCAATATTTAAAGTTAGCATTGTTTACATTGGCTCCAGATGGCTGATTCACTAAAGGGTAAGCCTGAATAGCAAGGCCTATACACATGTGCATCATTTGTGAGTTTCTCGCGCTCTGCTTTAAAATTATGAAAGCAAGAACAGAGACGTCAGTGAGTTCAGAGACTGCTGGAGTTATTGTTTACAATGATTTCTTGCCATCTCATTTCTGCCTTAATATAAGGAACTTTTTGAAGCCTACAATTATTATAGGTACCATCTGCAAACTTATTTTGGCTGTATTTTCATGAGTGCAACATGGCCACAAAAACATTGCTAAGTCTGACCTTTTGAGGCCTTAAGAATTATGTACAGTGCAGCTTTTCTTAGCAGAACCTCAAAAGACAAGACACATTCGTTGCATTTACGTGGCTTTTTGTTTACCATGAGAATGGGCCACATGGTGTGCAGGGCACTGTTTTTATAACTCCACATATTTTATTTTAGGTTACAGAACAAGCATACACTATTTGTACACATAGCAAACCTTAGTTCACAATTGATGTTAGCTCTGAAAAATAAGTCATGGCCATATCTACTCATTCAAAGACTGGGCAAGTCAAAAAAAAAAAAGGAAAGAAGCAGCTTTTTTTTTACCTGTGCTTACTTGGTCTTTTAGCCACCACTTCATCCTGTGTTTTTCTTTCTTTCTTTCTTTCTTTCTTTCTTTCTTTCTTTCTTTCTTTCTTTATAATTGGGACAACCCTTAGGAGGTGACATGCACCATATTGCAAATGGAATTTTCGTGAAGTGGCTGCCCTAGAAGTTATTTTGTGCAACATCTCCAGTGATGAGAAACAGTGCAGATGCTGCAGTAATGCCACCAGAGGGGTAATGCCCAAGGTGCATTTTGTTTCAAATAGAGGAATGAAGGCTTTCGAGCTGCCACCACAGAAAGGAAAGAAATCCTGTGCAGGATGTATGCCAATCTTAGCAATTGAGACATTAAAGACAGCAAAGCTGTATAAGTGGGTTCTCACACCCTCCAGAAGTATTAGGGGTCTGTTTTCTGGCTATTCTTAGTGGTGATTCATCAGCAAAGCCATCGTACGGCTGCTTAAGAGCTCCCACACTGGCTGCGTTACCGGACCATGCCAGCAGCTTTTACCGTCGCAACCGTGCAAACTCCTAGCTCACCTCCAACGTGGAGCCAGTAAAGCGTGACATGAGAAACAAAAATTGCAGATTACTGTCTGAAAAAAAAAATGATAAAAAATGTGCCAAGAAGTCGTCATCCGTTTCAGTGATGTATACACAAGGTAACTTTAATTTTATAATGGCTGATAATTGCTTTCTAAAGCAAAAATTTGGGACTCCAATGCCATTTACTTTGCTGATGGTTGACACCAAGCACACCGACGTACAGCAGCCTTCACTGCACTAAAATAGCTGCGAAACTTCCCTTAACTCTTTAATGACGGCAGATATAAATACCCCTTGAAATTGTTCATTTTCCATCGAAATGTGCGAAATACAGAGAATAAGCATAATCAGCAAAAATAAAAATATCTTTTACTGAAGCTTTCTCAGAAGCAGGGGGGTTAACCCCCAGACAGAAAATTGGAAGTGGGTTTCATCCCAAGCCACCTAAGGCTTTGTTTAGAACTTGCACAGACAGCTCTCGTCGTATATGAACCATCAATGCACATTTCATTTGCTTTGCGTCACATGTGCGACATCCGTACAGCCAGAGATCTTGCATCAGTCTGTCTCCTGTGACAGTGCTTTCAAAAGAAAGCGAGTCGTGTGCCAAACTTCTTAATTATCCTGTGTTCCTGCTCTAAACCAACAATTGACACATGCTGCATGTCATACAGTGTTGGCTGAAGACATTTAATCAGAAATATTGCGCTCAATACTGAAATTAGCAAGAAAAAAAAATTGTCCAATATGTTGCCTGTAGTCAACTCTTCAATAAAGGGCTGACGCTGTGTTGGTTGCATTTTAAGTTTCATTTTCTACAAAGATCCATTTCATTTTAAATTTCTTTATACTTTATTATGAATATGACACCACCTGTCCCAGAATATAGTGACAATGTAAAAGAAATATCAGGGGGTAAAGATCCTGCGCATTGCTTCTGCTGCATAAGCAGTGCTAGTTGCTGGGTTTTCAGTCATACGTTCAGTTGCCTCTAATTAGTGCATTGTTCCCACTGAAATTGTGTTGTGCAATGAAGATAGGTCTTCCCCAATGTCGCCCTGCAGCATCTGTTTCACACGACCTGCACAGCATAGACCTGAAGAATTTCAATTTGTAGAATGTCGAGCTAGACAAATGGTTGGCTTCCTTCTAAAGTTCAACCTTCTTTTGTAGCATTACTGCATCAAATAAAAGATAATAAGCCTTCTTTTATGTTCACAGCATAATTTCAAAAATCGCATGAGGTGCATTTTTGAGCTTGGAATTGGAGAAAAAAAGCACAGTGTATGCGACATGTAAAAATACCATTTACTGCTACTCCATCTTTCTCCATGAAATTTTAAATTTTTTACAGTGTCCCATACCTCATTTCGGCTTTTGCCTCACCCGTCTTTGGCATCCTGGTGGATTTGCTGGGTAGAAACCTCATCTGGGTCACAGCGGCAGTCTTTGGGACACTTGCTGCTCACGGGCTGCTTGCCTTCACCTTCCTCAACCCCTGGATTTCCATGGTAATTGTGATGCATGGTCTGCTTCGTGTTTTTACCGCAGAATAACTTTTTGTCGAGGTTTTCTACACGCTTTCTTTTACACGAATGCAGCAGAAATTGTCATCACCTGACATGGCAGCACCTGGCCCGCCTTGGTGCCCGCTTCAGGTGGAACATGTAGCCATTTATGACTCGTTTTTCCCCTTTCACAGAAAGTGAATGGTGTTGTGCACATTCGCTACACTTTATCTCTGCTCTGCACCAAAGTTCAAGTGTTATCTTGGCGGTATTCTTGAGATTGGTTCTCAATATAGAGTGATAAAGCCTAGCCCTATGGTCACAAATGGGCAACTTGTGACATCACTGCAACAGAGGTGTAGTGCCATCTGTCACTGCTGCAGCAAAGCACGCCACGCATTTCATTGTTCACAAATGAACATCTTTTGAGCAGTGTCACCGCATGCAATACATACTTGCCATCCATCGCCTTAAATTGGTGTTCCTTTAGGCAGCGTATGCCAGCATGTATGCTCTCCACGCTCGTGCATGAACACTTGGATGTGTCAAATCAGTTTTATAACTACAGTCGAACCCACTTATAACAATATTCAAGTGCCACGAAAATTCCATTGTTATAGCCAATAATTGTTATAACCAGGTTGCGTGAAAAAAAAATCAAAATTGGGGATGGCGTAGCTGTTTCAAGAAAACTATAATGGTCGAGAGGCCAGTTCTCTCCACCGCCTTCCTTCATCCGGCTTCTGATTCTATTGACTCATTTAGCTGTTTAACTCTGGTTCCTGCACACTGTGATCACATGTTGTTAACAAGCAGCGGCTGTCAGCGTTCAAGAATGGCACTGCTATATCGACTGCAAAGAGGGGTCACGGGCGGCAACCGACATACGAGCTCCGCCAAAGCATCGCTTTGGTGGCCCCACTGCTGGAAGGTTGCCGCAGCAGCATCTCAGCTTGAGAAATCCAGAAGAAATGCTGGGACGTGATCGTCACAAGCATCTCGCCACATACTTCCCACTGGCTTGCACGATAAAACCACATGTCCATCAGCCTTGCCTGCTTTACGCAAAGCTTGCCGGCATCCTTCTCCAAGGCATCCAGGTGCTCCATGTAGTGAAGCAGAAGGTCCCTTACGAAAACAAGCCCATGAGGGACTGACTAATCTACAGGAGCTCCTGTGGGAACAATGTTGAGGTAGCCTGTCTCACTGCGTCAGCGCTACCATCGTGGCCTTCACTGTCGCTATCTGATGCAAGCATGTTCGTGACGATCGCCTCGTCGGTTAGAAGCACTTCGTTTCCAAATCTAGAGCATTGTGCTTTCTTTTCACCGGCAATGTCGTGCATTGCCAATGATCAGCGAGCGAATCAGCCATCTTCCGTTTCACTGGCGAGTCCCAACAAACAACGACAAGCACGAGTGACTTCATCCATTAGCAGAATTGCGAAGAATGAGAGCCATAGAATAAAGAACTGTGAGGGCCTGGCTGAGCGAGCAATCTGGGTAGGGTGCCCTAATCTGGGAGCAGTGCTAGCAGCGGTCCATTGCTGTTTCGTAGGGTGGCGCAGCGCAGAGCTATGGGCGCAGCCCATTCGTGTTTGGAGTGGTGGAAGGGTGGTGGGAGAAATGCGTGCGAGGCTGGCATGCATCTTTCATGGAGAGAAGCGTGCAGCAGCAGCTGGGGTGGTGGGCGATTATGCAGCAGCTTGCATTTCACTTTTTCTTTCTTCTTTTCAAGGATTTCGTATTCCATTACCTTTCAACACGGACACCCAGCAGCCAGACTTCATTGTTAAAACCGATAATGTGGCATGGGGACATTGTAGTAAGCGGGTTATTACCCCACAGAAAACATACAAAAGTTGACGGTGCAGCAGTTTATCATTGTTATAACTGATATATTGTTAAAACCGATATAGTTATAAGTATTTCATGACTCCTTAACACATCCTACATGCATGAGCTTCTGTGATGACCCACTTATGGGCAAAGGTTCGTGTTCTCAATGTTTTAGCGGTTCTCTTAGGCGGAGCCTCCGAGAACCCAATTGAGGACGAAGCCGTTGGTTTGGACACACACACAAAGACTTTTAATCACACACAAAAGAAGCATAAAGCAAATAAAAAGAAACAGAAAACATGCTTAAATTACACACTCAAGAAAACATTGCGGTAAGGAACGCTCTTATAGGGCTTGCACGAGGTTAGCGAGGGTGCGAGTTCGGGCTTGCCACGAGGGCGGGGACGCGTCGCAGTCTCGACACGGCAACGCGGCGACAAGCTGGCAGAAGGGGTGGCGCCGGTCTCACCAAAGGTTGCGGCGTAGGCTGACTGACCGGGCGCCGGGAGCGCGCCAGCTCTGGCGAGGCGAGGTAACGCTGGCGGCTGGGTGGCAGGAGTGGACGGCGGCGGCGTTCTGGCCGGGCAGAGAGCTCGGGCCCGTAGCCCGACTGCTCCCCTCTCGCCCACGGGCACGGAAGCTCGAACGCCGGCCTCGGGCAGCAGGAGGCACGGCAGACGGGGGTGGCGTTCTGGCCGGGCAGCTGGCGTAGAACTCGGGCCCGAAGCCCGACTGTTCCCGTCCTGCCCACTGGCGCAAAAGCTCACCGGCCTTGAGGAGCCGACGGCACGCTCAGGTAGACGGGCGACGCACAGGAACAGGTTGGCAGGAGGCCCCGGGCGGGTGAAGTCCTGGTGGGCTCGGGTCCGGAACCCGACGGCCCGTCTTCAACGCCCGCTCCGGTGGTTGACCTCCTCCCGCCGTCGTTTCCTGGGACTCTCCTGGCGTCTCCCCGGCGTCTCCCTGCGTGTCCTCTTGCGTGTCGCCCCTCGCGTCGTCTGCTCTCGACCGTCCCGAGCCCCGCACCACGTCGCGCACCACACATCACAGCTTCTCGTGACTAAACTTCACTTTAGGCTACAGGGACAAGTGTTACCATTCTTCATGTCTTTGTCAGGAGTGGTGGCTGCATAGCATTGGGGATAAGGGGTAGATGCCTGTGGCGCTTTGCCTCAGCACGCCGAGCTCCACGGTTGGTGCACGCTTGCTCAGCAACCACGGTCCAGTGCAAGCTTGAGGAAACTATAATAGACGACAACCACGGCTACACACAGAAAGCATTCATTATGATTGAAAGTAACACTTCGAGCAGGCCAACTAGCTAGAGTTGGCATAACTAAGGGTTTGCTCGAAGAGAATAATATGCTAGGTAAAGAAGGGCTTCCAACTTACCAGCTGGGGATACGGGCAGCCACAGCAATTGCCATGGCAGAAAACACAATTGAATAACCATGTGTGGGAAAATGAGAGCTGCGGTGAAGACTTCCACACTCGCTGCTTGCCAGTGACCAAAGAGTTGGGCAATGTCAGAGGGACCTCACGTGACACACCCAGTGGCACTGATAGCACTTGTGATTTCCGTGCCCTGCCCGCAAAAGGAAGGTTTCACCACTCCACAACCTGCTTGGCATGCACGCGCCCAGCATGTTTGCCATACATGGCGCGGCCATGGTACGTGAGGATTTACACAATTGACAGCAAGGGAATTCAGCTTAGTTCAAGCTTCTGCAGTACTTGCTTTGGTTCAGAAATCTAGTAGTAGACCTCAAAAATTTTTTATGTACTCTGTAGACCTGCTCGAGGATGAGCACAAAGTAACCTTTGGAAATCTGTTTATCTTAACAGATGTTCATCTTAACAAAAACGTGCTGGTGCCCACTGCAGAAGCATTGGGGTTCTGCTGCTGAGCACAAGGTTGAGGGTTTGATTCCAAATCACAGTGGCAGGTTTCCTGTAGGGGTGCAATGTAGTAGAAATACACATACAGAGCATTGAGTGGACATTAAGTTACACCAGTGGTGTCAAAATCGATCTGGAGACTGTTTGACCTCACCAATAGGCATTATATAGAACATAAAGTGTAGCATCACTTGCAGTGACGGTGAAAATGGTCACCGGGAAAAGTAGGCGATGTATGCATGTCATCAGTTTTCTGCAAAAATTGCCAGAGGGAGCTTTGGAACTGCGATCATTCACTTACCACAGAAATGAGTAGTACTAGTACATAGATTTGTCGAATATTCACACTCATGGCATCAGATGCCCTTGTGGCATTATTTGTTGCCTATGTTTACCTTTCTGTTGAATTTGTTTAAGTTTATTGTTTAAGTTTAAGTTTAATTGTGGCTTTAGGAAATACGATAGAAGCACAGCTAGGTGAGGAGAAAACGCACTGCTGAAGAAAAATTAATTTAGTTAAAAACAAGGCAATCCAGGTCATTCAAACATAAAATTCCTTACCAGTGTTATTTAGATGTGGCATGCAAAGAAAATATGACTGTCGTTCACTTTATCTTAAATAAAATAGTATGGCTCTTTTCCAGCTTCCACTAGAAACTGGTGTTCATGCCACCACCAATAACAATGCAATGCAGCCCTTGTAGAGTGTGGAAAAAAGGCATGCTCGTAGAGTTCGCCAGCTATTGAAGTCCCCCGTCACATGTCATGCTTTAATCCAGCGAACTTAATTGCTGGACGTGGTTATCTGAGGTGTTCCATCATGAGTCACCATGTTCAATCAAAAGCAGCAAGTTACAACTCAGCTAAAGTGAACAAATAACCAAAATATTTGTTCACTTTAGCTGCCTTCGTGCAGCTGCGATGGCCATCCAGCTGCAATGGCCGTTATTGCTTGACATCCTTGGGGACGATGCTACCAGCATTGAAAACCAAAGGTTATTTTGGGGGGAGATGGTGGGGTGGGAGGGTAAAAGAAGAAACAGCGACAACCAGTAGCGAGAGTGAAGACCACAAGACTGACATTTTTTTTGCACCGTACTAAAAACCTATTCTTCCCTTGAAAGGCACATTGAGTCAAGTTGTTGCATGCCAACAAAGTAATTTTTGTTGGTCTGATGTTTCTTCTTTTTTCCTGGATATGGCATTACTTTATTTTTCATTCCGCCAGAAGCGTCCCTTCGACACACAGATGGTGCTAAGCCCCATTAACCATTGACGGGACTGCCACGTTTTTGAACATATAAGCTTTTATAGAAGCTTTGCTCCAATGTATACATCTACCTTGGACAAAATATAGGCAAGGAGTGTGTGTGTTTTGCGTAACACTCCTGTGCTGTCTGAACAGCCACCCTTGTCTACCGCAGGCACTGGCATCAGAGTTCCCTTTTAGTAATTTTTGTAGAAAACTCTACGATATTGTTACAGTCTGTAAAGTGGGAAGAAAAGGATGCTGACGGTGGAAGAAGAGCTTAGGATTATCGCTGCTCTAATGCTTGTTGGCTCCGCCATTAAAAGCAATCTTTGAGTAGGCATGCGCTTCTTCCTTCCCGTAAGGGTATGATGGCCCATCAATATGCTCGGATTTTATTGCATCCACTGTATCAGCAGGGTTCGTTTTCTAAAGAGTCTTCTGTGTTTTGAATGACATGCAAGTTAGTACTATCAATGGGAAGCCATAGTACGGTGGAGCCTCAAGCTCATTTCCAGTGTAGAATGGCAATTAAGAGCGTTAGATTTTTAAAATAACATAATATAGCAGATTACCAATAATGCAGGTCACAATGATGCTAGCGTTTCAGTGAAAAATTGAAGAAATGTAACTGACATTTATTTTCTCTTCTAATCAACCTATTGCCATGACATTAGTGAAAATAGTTTTCAATGAATACCTTATCTGTAAAAACATATATATTTTTTCTTCTTTAGTGTTCCTTTAAAAAACAGATATTTTAGGCGATCCAGATAATAGTTCATTTCAGATGTCCACAAATATTTTTTAGGCACTTGATGGTGTATTTTCACCAATTCACCAATTGCACAGTGTGCTGTCATTAATTTAGTGTATCACATCACATACACCATTTTTCAGGTTCTGATGGGGCTGATGTATTCGCTTCTGGCGTGTGCCTTCTGGCCTTTGGTTGCCATGGTGATACCTGAACATCAGCTGGGCACTGCTTATGGCATGTAAGTGATGAGAGCTCATTAGACCTATTGCTAGCCTTTCTGATTTAATGGAACAGTGGGTAGCTGTGTGCTACACCCATGTGGTATAAGAACACTAAGCTTTTGAAAAGAGTTTTATCTGGTGAGAATCGTGGCTGTATGACATTAGCCTATTGAGACCTTTTACAGTTCTAGCATAGCAGCCCTGAAGTTTTGGTGGGGTAAGGATTGGCAAACATGCAGAATTGAAGCACATTGTTGCAGGAAGTTTTGTAACACGTTCTTGCACCACCACTTTGCATCTTGCGCTTGCATTGCCAGTGCAACAAAAATGATATGGCAAACTGTGAGAAGTACGCTAAGTGAACTAATGTTCTCAGGTGCACTTTGTTGTTAATACCAAATCTGAGTTGCTAAGTTTGCACTGTAGAGTCTCTAAAGCAGGTGCATTTTCCTCCCCTCAAGTAAGCAATGGCTACATCAGAGGAGTCCCACTGGGTTATGTTGATGAGCTCTCAGAAATAGGCACCGATCTCAAAAACATTGGCGATATATCACTCAATCCTTGTTTTCTACACAAGATGAAAATTGTAGCCTACATCGCCATTCATTGCTTAAGAATGTTGACGATTGCTGTGTAATCTGGTTGGATTTGGCATAATGCAAGAGCCATCATCTCGATGGTTGCTGCCAGGTTTGTTGATGCAAGGCTTTCGGTGCAACTTTCAGCTAGCCCAATGTTTGCAGAAAGTGGCGCGCCTTATGAAAACCTTGAACTTAATTTGCATCTTGCACGTGTGCAGTGGTAACATGCTATTTTCCTTGGTCCCCAAAAATGCTTTGAGTCCCTGCGCCAAAACTTAAACCCCCAGTGCAGTGGATTAAGAGTTGTGTTGTTAAGAAGAGTGATGCAAAAAAAATTACACTAAATAACAAAACATTTCCTTACCTCTTTTTTTGTTCATTGACCTAATTTCTACACAAGATAAGGTACAAGTTTAACAGGAGATAAACATGCTGTACATCACTTATTGACTTGTTAAGGACTCCCTAAAATCATTTATGTCTAGGCGTAGAGTATCTCTTCTGGCATAATTTCTCACAAGAGTTTTATGTCAGCGGGCTACATTACGAGCTACAAGTTAAACCTTGCCCTCTTCTCAAGTCATGACTATGTCGCATCTCCTGGGGCATTTAGCATATTTAGTCACATCTAACGCAGTTTCCGATAAAATGGGTCCAAAAACTGCATGAGCTTTAGAGTTGAATATGACCTTAAATCTGCATTACCATATCGCCATCGGTATTTCAAAATGGCCGCCTCATACGCGCTTCGAGCCTAGCAGCCGTAGCTTCCTCCATGTACTGTAGTATGTGTGCTTAGGTTAGTACACTGTCCGTCTTCCCATTTTCGGCATTTGCTCTGTCAGCATGGAAGCACTGACTGCGAAGACATGCAACACTGCAATTAAAACGAAAGTGATCATGTGTGCGGAGACAGACGAAAACCGGGCCACCATCACGGACGTGCGTAGTTCCCGAAACTTGCATGCGGGACTGGCGCAAACAGAAGAGCCGTTCTACTCTGGTAGCTACTGCGTATGGTGCGGCCGCGTGGCCCCTATCTTGAAATCGATTTGCGATATACGTCCTATAAAACTACTATCCTTACTATTCATATAGCTGTTTTCCAATTTGCTATCGCAATCGATGCTTTTGCCTTTCGGGCAGAACTGTGACTTTTTCTATTTATCACAACTTGGGAGTAAATCTTCGTTTTTCCAAATGAGAGAAAGTTGTATTTCTGTATGAATGAATGAGGTGCACGGTACTGTAAAGGACGTTTCTTTTTTCAAGTCACATCAAAGGGGTGCGCGTTGCAATCAAGGGTGGTCCCCCCCCATGAAAAATGGGTGTGCATTACAATCGGGATCGCGTTAGACTCGAGTAAATATGGTACATAAAAAATATGGTTCATCTTGCAATGACACAAGTGTTGTCTGTGCTTCCAGTTGATTTCAAGTGAGTGTGTTCATGCATCTGTTACCAACAGTTTTTCTCATTTCTGCAGTGATGGTGGCAGCTTTAAAATGAAGTTTACATTCAGCGCTTGTGTCTTCTACTGTGTGCCGTCACTGCAGTTTGCTATTTGCATATAGTTGCAGTGCAACAAGATGAGCCTAGTACAGCGCTAGTACCATTCGTGTTTGTGCCGCCAGAAATTGTCCCCTGCACCTACATTTATGTGAGGTAATCCTACTGGCTCCAACAGCTGCCATCACCCCTGTAACATTATTAAGATTTGTTTCTTTCTTTCCTGCTTCCTCTTTTTCTCTGAGTGGCATCACATTTCTATACCAGAGCCCAGCTTTTAGGTAGAAACAATTATTTCACTCCTTCCCTTGAGGTGTGCATAAATACACATATACGGACAGCAGCTGCAGCAGACAATTCATACTTTCAGGAGGAAATTAAGTGTATTGGTTTGGAGAAACAACTATATTTATTGTATTTGTGTTTTCAGTTTTACAGGTACACAAATTACTATGTATATGTATACAGTTAAACCTCTATATAACCAAGTTGAATACTATAGTGAAATTCTCTACATAATGGAGTATTTAACGTTTTATAACTTCCTGTTCCTAGAGCACCACGTATTTAGAATCTCAATATAACGAAGTGTGTTTATACAAAATTCCATTATAATGAATTTTCACTGTTACTGCGACGGAATACCAAGGCAATAAATGGAAGCTTCCGTTCACACAGGTGGTCAAATGATTGAATTGAAATGTTTGAACAATGGTAGAGTTGAAATGGCTTAACAAGCGGCTGCTTGTGACCGCACCTCTCAAAACGCACCCCGCTCGACCTACAATGACCGCTGAAGTGGAGGAGCATCATGTTCTTCTTAAAGTCCAAGTGCAAGAAGATTGTATCGTACCTTGCTGCTATGTGCTTTGGGTGCAAGTGGAAGCGTGTGAGGGTGAGCTGAGAAGGATGGTGGCTGCTTCCTGTGCGAGCAAGGGAAAAGGGGACAGGGGAGTTAGCTCGTCATACTGCGATCAAGTGCATGCAAGGAAAGTAGAGGGGGACGAAGTATGGGGCAGGTTGGTGCGCATCTCCTTTTCTAGCGAGGCTGTGGTTGCGCATGGCTTACAGCATGGTTGAGCACATATGCAGCCCATGCACCGTGTCTTAGAGGTATGTAATCTGCTGTGTGTGCAAAGAGTGGTTGTGCCGACATGAGGTGACATAACGTGCGCTGTCTTCCCACGCATTTAGTACTGTGTAATCTCAGTTTTGGAGATGCATTGAAGTGAGAGGCACACAAAGCATTTGCTTCCCACTGCCAGCAGTTTTCATGATAGCACCATCCCACTGTGGGCAACACTATCAGCCGCTGGAGGCAGAGTTCACGCGAAAGTGTGGCTGGCTTCGCTTTGAACCGCCAATGGGCAGATATTGTCAAAATGGCATAAAACCGTATATTTCGTTGCCGTCTCTCAACTTCAACAAAATTAATTCTTTCCTCATTCAGATTTGCTTTTTCCGATTGCCCGATAATGCATAAAATTTTGCTGCAGCCCCTTCCATGTAATAAAAATTCATCTGCAACTATACTTATTTGCATAAAGGTTGGACGTAAATATAAATTAACGAGGCAAATTGCCGATTTTACCTACATTGTTACATCGAGGTCTGACTGTACCATTTAGAAAAATCTTTATAGGGTGGCAGGGGGCAGGTATTCCCCTGATGGCCTTTCATCTGAAGTTAATCAGGTGACTCGGCTAATGATGTCACTCACCCACTGCGCATAGAATAGGAAGAGGTGGCTGAAGTGGTGCCACTGCAACCTCTAGCGATGCAGATGTTTAAAACCTAATAATAAATTAAATGGCTCATGCAGAGCACTAGAATTTAGCCCTTGATAAACAAAAGGACCTATCCTAACTACTGAGCTTGCTCCTGCTCTTCCAGGTTGACTTGACAAACTGCCTCTACAACCCCTCATGAAGTCAGATTACTTTGCACCTTTTCCAGAATGCAGTCTGTGCAGAACCTGGGTCTCGCTGTTATTTCCATGGTGTCCGGCATGATTGTCGACAGCAGCGGTTATTTCGTCCTCGAGGTCTTTCTCATGGCGTGGCTTTGCTGTAAGTTGGCTGGCCTATCCTCGGCTAATGAATGTGTCATTATGTTCATGCTGTCACAGCTATTTGTGTCTCTCAACAGAATATGTGCCTTGTGTGGAAAGCGCCTAGACTCGTACATTGAGACTTTTATCTCTTAAGTTCAGCATATAAGTGTACTAGGATTATGGAAAGTTAAACAGATACGTAAATTGTTCCAATCTTCAAATACAGTCGACTTCTACGGAACTCATCCTTATTTAAAAAGCTCTGATTATGCAATGTTAAATAAAATATAATTTAAAACAGAACATGGGCTGTTACATGGACAGAATAATGACTTAGTTGTGTTTGAACAGATATATAAGCGACAACAGTTATAAGAACATAATACCACATTGAATTTGTGGGATGAGTAAATGCCATTATTTTGTAAAAGTGCCTGTCAACATACGTAGCCACTTAATTACGATGCATAGCCTGACTTGAAAAGTTCTTACATATGTGTTCAATCATAATCTTGGTTTGAGCTAGTTAGTGGGTCATATCCCATTTGCGGCACAAACAATACGAGGGACAAAGAGCATGACAAGACAGACAGAAGCCATTTGATAGCACCTGTCCTGTCACCAGTCTGTTCAGCAAGCACCTTCCAAAAATGTTATTTTGGTGAATGCAAGACATCCACTTGAATTTGTAATGTCTCTTTTTGTTTGAAGATGTAGGTGAATACCACCTCACAGATTGAATTATGAATACGTATGCATGAAATTCCAAAATGTTTGCTTTGTTTTCATTCTTTCTTGATCGCTTAACATCTGCCAACTGATGAAGTGTTCTAGAATGAAGTTTACCTTTCCTGTAATGCTCTCAGTTCGGGAGTTCTATGACTGCCTGCCATGTTTTTAGTGTTCAGATGATTTCTTCTAAAGGAAATGAAAATAAATGACTATGTAGACGTTATATTTTCACTCTATATTTAATTGCCAATTGCCTGCTGTGAGATGTGCTTCAAAAAGCTGTTCAAGTATCGGGATAGTAGTTGCAGTGTAGTCCACCGGCAGTTACTTGATATTTAACTTTTTTAGGCTTTGAGTATTTGACATTTTAGTATCCCAGCATTAGCATATGTACTATGGCTAGACAATTCATCGATTACCATTCAAATTAATTGATTAATGTCTCATTGTAATTAACTCTTTCAATGTTGTCTTTTTCTGATATTATAAAGCAAACACAACAGTTTATAGTTTTTGGTTATTCAGAAGGGAAAAAATGACAAGAAGGATCACAAATGCACTCCTAAATGGTCCTCTCATTCCTATCTTCGTTTTCTATCTCCTACGTAGTTTCGTTCTGACATGCACGATTCCATGTTAGTGCAGCCGTGTTGGGATATAAAATAAAATAAAATGAAACTGCTATAACTGTATGACAGATGTCAGAAACACGCAAGAGTAGTTCTTGTGCTACAGCACAAATATTTGAATGGAGAATTGCTGCAGTAGCGGTATACAAAGTTCGGGAGCCAGCCCTCCAATTGGCAGATATGCACTGCGCAACAATGCCTACGAATGGGCGCATTCCGCAGTGTGCTACCAAAAACCCAGACTCAGCAAACCCAGAGAGATGAGAAAATGTGCTTCTAGAAATATACAGCAGATCGGGAAACTATCTCGGAGCTCGCCAATTTCATGTTACTGCGTGCATCCGACTGTAGAGGCTGGAGAATGTACTGGTTTGTCAGTGGCACTGAAAGGGTTAATGTTCTGATTGTATTATGCTTTAATTATGTTTAATTATTATTATTATTGTTGTTGTTGTCATTATTATTATTATTATTATTATTATTATTATTATTATTATTATTATTATTATTATTATTATGTTGATTGTGATTAATCAGTTACAGTCACACAAGGAAAAGAATGACAGATTGAGCTACAATGTTCTCACTTAGATGGGTGCCTGTAGGTCTGAAAACACAGTCTAAATACTGCAATGTGCTTTTTGGTGTTCTTGTCATGTGTGGTATAGGACGCTATACAAAGACCGATGGGGGCCATCGGTCTTTGACCCTGGGACCTCTTTCTGTATATATATCGTTTGTCATGTTTATGTATATATTTGCTATATTAAATATGAAGCTTGATTTATAGAAGAAAAAAAAAATCACACCTGCGTAGTAAAGCACCTCGAGCTGGCAGAGGCAAAATCTAGTCTCTGGCTACAGCGTAGACATTGAACAAATGGCTAGCAGCATGTTGAGAAGGCTCTCACGTTTCATACCGGGAGTGCCAGAGAATGTTAACAAGCTTCCTTGCCTCTGCTGCTGGACTTATGATTGCGTATGAGTGTCATTAACGTGCTATTAAAGGCCACTGCTGCCGATTTCTAGCACAGTACATGTCTTTTACTTTTTTCTTCTTTCAATGTTTATGTACATAAACCAACAGTCTTGAATTTTTTTAGCTCTGATATTTAGACAACTGCAAATTTGGTTAATCAATTGATTTATCTATTAGAATGTTCCAATTACATGAGTTAAGTTTCTTGATAATTTTTTAATTCCTTTTATTGATCAACAACAACAAAATCACAACAACAACAACAAAAATCAACACAGGTGACAAATTATTGTTGCTTCCTATCGCAAGCTCAGTGCTGCCATCTCTCTGCACCTTCAGAAAGGATGCATGACTGAGTGGTGATTCTCACTGTGCTTGAAGGAAAATGTGAATTACTAATAGTGGGTCATGACACTTGGGAATCGGGACCTCGAAAAGTGCTGCCACAGGGAGCATATTAAATCATTGCACAGATGTGGCCCATATTTAACCTCTTAGGACACACATCTATGACCCGGCATCAACATTTCGTCTTCTCTTTTGTGTGTGTCTCTGCAGGTTCTCTCATTGCTTGCCTTTTGCTTGTTATGGTGAATGCTAAGCAAGGTAAGCGCTGCATTCATTTATTGTTCTAATAGACACGTCTTTTGTACCCTTACTTGCTTCGGACAGTAGGTAAAAGCTGTGGGGAACTGTTATTACAATGTTAGCAAAGAAAACAAATGTACAGTCGAGTTTTGGTACACTGCATCTCAATTTAGCAAAATCTACAATGTTGTGAAATTTTTTTCATTGCTTGATCTACAGTCCCAATAAAAGCAGTGCATCTTTTGCTGTTATTTAGCTAAGTAATCTTGTTCTGCACTTTCAATACAGCGAAGTATACCTACATTGCGTGCGTGTACCTGAAGCCGTTCCGACAAGCCTACAGAAAGAAAAGCACCAGCCAACACAGAATTCTTCATTTGCATGCACGTCTTCACATGCAAGTGTTGCCGGCGAACACCCAAAAACCCCAGTAGTTGAGCAGGGAATGGAATATAGGACTATGTCATCATTGTGACAGTACAGGCATCATGCTTGGGTACTCGATTTGTACTTGCGATGTGCTCCTGAACACACCAGCGACCAGTCAGTACAGGAAAATGCAACCAGAAATGAGCATACAGATGTCTCGGTAATGATGATAGGGACATGCATTGTGTCAGTGTGGTCAGGATGTGTCTGTTCTCAGTGTTATTGCAAACAAATATAGCAAACATCATTATAGTGACCTTGGCCTCTAGAATAATTGCATCGTTTTAATTGTAAGCTAATGAAACCGAAATCGACCGGCGTTACTACAGGGTAGTGTGGCATTGTTGGCAGGCTGCAGGTGTCCGGTAGACCAAGGCGACCAGGCAGGGGCGAGATGATTTCTAGTGCGAAACTTGCACTGTTTATTCCATGGTTGGTGAAGTATAAAAAAGAGAATGAATTAAAAAAAATACATTGCGGGGCCGCTTAAATGGGCCCGCTAAAATTATAGGCAAGATTTTGCTCACGTCAATGTCACGTGACATGTACTGAGTCCCGTCGGTGCTTGGTGGCTACTCCCTTTCTCCTAGGCGACGTTGCATGTGCTTTCCTCCACTGGCGGCAACCCGTGAGTCCTGTTTGGTTCGCAGAGAGGGTCTCCCCTTGAGTCGCACAGTTTGCAGAAAGGGTTCTCCCCTTGAGTCACAGAGTTCACGAGAAGGGTTCTTTCTCCCCTTGGTCAGGCACACACACAAAGGGGCCCGTAATCACTGCGGGGCGTACGCCAGACCAACAATCTCTCAGGACACCCATGACAAATTGGAGATCCATCCTCCATTTCGATTAGGCATGGTCTTTCGATCATCCTTTTTGCACGGGATGTTACACACCAATGATAGCAGTGTGCAGATGACATGATGGCAACATTTGTGTGAGTGGTGCCATCTGATGGCAGCTTGTGGTGCAGTTTGTCCAGATTTTTTGTTTTCATCACAATCTTTACCATGCATATCAGTGCTTTTGATCCTGTGGTTGTTTCCTTGTAGAATTTTGTTTGTAAATGCTTGCTGGTACTAGGACTGTTTTTATGACCTGTGAAGTAGAATTCTTTTCTTCTCTTTCTTTATTTATTTTCTTTCTTTTTTCTTTTTTTAGAAGCATGGAAACCTTGACTTGATGAAATTCACTATAATATCAGTTTCTAGCTGCCACTGCAACCTAATTATCTTATTTGTTTATCGACATTGTTTGTAAAGCTGCCATCAGACTTGACCCAGGCAATGAATAAGCATCTAAAGCAGCTTAACGTTACTAAGCACATTCTATAAGGAGCAAACATAAAATGCTTTCGAAAGATGTGCCAAACTCAACTAGAAATAACCAGCACCCTTTGCAGGAGAAGCGAAAAGGTGTCTAAGGCATATTTTGGTTAAGTATGACAGTCACTGTAAATATTGTTACGGTGAAGGGTGAGGCAACAATATTTCACTAGCATTGTAACTAAGAGAACTCTAACCGATCATGGAAGCATTCAGTTGTGCACAACCAGCTAATGGTTTCTAACTACTATGATGAATTCACATCCAGAAAACGGATCTCCACTCACGTGCTTATTACTTCACAGAATCTGCATGAAAAAATACTTTACAACAGTAAAATGTGTGGTATCATTATGGAGCTACCCAATGACTTGAAACCAAAAAAAGTCCATTTTTTATCTCACATTGAGAGTGATAACACTAACTCATGCATCACCTTGTCTCTGTGTGCTCAATTTATGATCAAGCAGCTCAATTTGCAGAAAGTTTTCTTCAAGCATGACATTGTATATAAAGCAACAAAGGCCACAACTCTGGCTGCCATTCATAGAGTGCTTCCTTGTTGATTTCTTTCTTTTTTTTTTTTAGCTTGCCTTTGTCTGTGTAATTTTGACACGTTTCTTGCCTTTTGCACAGAACTGCGCATTTACACACCAAACCTGTTCTTTTCTGCTTTTGTAGGTGGAGTTCTCAATCAGAGTCGCCTGAAGAAAGACTGATATTATGCAATTCTTGATACGAGTGCGATTTGGGACGGTGATACAAGTCATAAGCTAGGCTCCTTTTATTGCTCTCCACAATATCGTTGATTCTCATCACTCATTAAACTATTTTATTATATCGTGCTAATATCTTCTCTGCTCTATCAACATTCTGTTTGTGTATTATTTAAAATTAGGCATTCTCAAATAGTGAATGAAGTATTTTAATCGAACGACAATAATTAAAAAGAAAGCTGCCTTCAAATACTGAACACTGAGTATTTTCTATTCCTGCACAAAGTGTATTATAAGGGTCACAGAGAGTCTGTTTGGCAAAAAAGGGTCATTCACATTGCTCGATACATGTATTGCTGTTAACTGGGTGTCAGGTCTGCCAAGAGGCTCTAAGTAGTAACTCGAAAGGTGATCGTGCGTGTGCACCACAGCAATTGATGATAATAATGCAAAGGAGCAACACGTCACCAGATGCACATGATAGTGTTGCATTTGTTGAAAAGGCTTAGTATAATACCACAGCACAGCGTATCATTCTAAAGGATTGCAAACAATAAGTTTAGCCAAATAATAAATTGCTTTGCCTAAATCAAGGCAACAAATTGATAGGCTGCCCGAAGCAAAACATGCTTATTGGCAACTACTATGCAGAAGTGGTCTGCTCTAAGTGTTTTCTCAGGAACTGATGTCTCTGTGCAACAAACGTGGTTCTGCAGCAGAGTCATTCCAAAGAGTCCACGTGCATCAGTCTTTCTCCCTCTAGACTGCAAGAACTCTTTTTATCTTTGAATAGCGAATTCTCAAATCAAATAGCAAGGACTATTTGATTCATATTGGAAATTTCAAATGTTTGCACACTTCTACTTGAAATATGTGCAGGCTAACAGTATGCAAAGGATTCAGACACAAGAATAGAAGGTCTTGCAGATGCCAGTATGAACACTAGATATACATCACAAACCTTCAACAGCCAAATTCACAAGAGTTTCATCCATATGAGAATTTGTTGTTGATTAACTCATCAGCATGTTATGACAGCTCAAGCTGCGTGGTGTGATGGTCTAGGAGTGCAAGACATTTTAAATCTCTGACAAAGACAAGTTTCAGTTTTACAATATACTGATCATAACACCTACACCTACCAAAGTCCTGTGGTGGATGCGACGGCACCCTGTTATGATAAGCTACGGCTACAACAAACAAGTTTAGCAGCAAGCATAGCAGAAATGTCGTATGAAACTTGGTACACATGAGTAGTTCACATGAGTTCATCGTTCTCGCGGCGGCTCGTCTCTTGAGCATCGCTCGATGACATCGTAATAATATTAAAGGAACTCTTTGGTTCATTGCCAAAATACTCTTGTCAGGACATGAAGGCCATTGTTGGTATTTTGTGACACTGATGGATATATGGTTATAAGTGTTCCAGGTTATTTTTTTATTTGTGCACCTTTCCTTTTCATATCATCCTCACTTTCTCCTCCTTTTGCTCCCCCTTTCCCTTTCCGCAATGCTGAGTAGCAGGCTAGAAAGTAGTAGTTCAGGCCAACTTCTCAGCTTTACTCTCATAATAAGTCTCCCTTTTGAATGAAGTCATTTATCTTGAATTAATTTGAAATTTTGAATGAATTCAACCTGTGACTACACATTAAAATGCTGACGCAGGTCTGAAGGAATTCACCCAGGATGACCTGTGTTTTAATAAGTGAGCCTGCGTACAGTTGGCCAGGAAATATGGAACATGCGATTGCATGGCGAAATGGCCGTCTGTGACACCTACTGGCGATGCCCCTGCTGTTAAAAGCCTCGCTTGAGCGGATAAGCAACCTTTTATGTTTGCAGGCATGTCAGATTATCGCTTCAGCCAGCGGCACCTTGATTATCAAGATCTTAGCGCAAGATGACTGAATCCTCTGGGGCACGATTGGTAAATCGCCATTCCTGAGCTCTGAGAAGGTGCTGAAGTAAAGCCTTTCACAAACGCTCTGATGTTTTTTTTTCGAGATCATTTTCTGCTTCTTGCGATTGTTTTATTTTATATATGCCTCGCACTTTTCTGTCTGCGAGACTGCTTCGCCCATGTGACGCATGTAGAGGTGCATATATGCTTGCAGGCCGCGGGCACGTACATCCGACCCGACAGACGCAAAGAGTTTTCGGACGTGCTCCGTCGAGTTTCACCCCGCGACACCGTGTCTTTTACCTATATATCGATCGCCGCCGCACCCCGTCGACGGGGCGGTGTTTGCGCTGGTTTTTCGGGACACCCGAAACCGCGGAACCGAGGGACGACATATGCTCTGGAAGCGCATATATACCCCGCCGGACAGGTGGTCTCCGTTACACGGCATCGATGGACCTGCGTGACCTGTCTGCTCCTACGAAACGCGATGACAGCAGCTCGTTCCATCCTCGCGTAGCGCCACTGGAAAAATGGGCTGACGTGTGTCGCTCACTGTAGTAGTGGCTGCGCGAACGTGGCGTTCTGCTGCGTAGGCGCGGTGTCGTGTGCTCGATGCCTTTCGCGGCGATCACGTTCCGATAAGGGGCACGTCGTAAGAAGAAAAAATTGTAGAGGGTTACTCGAAGGAAAGTCCCGCTCAATACAGAGATAGCTGGGCCGTCGACGAAAAGCGGTTACGTACGGCACGACGGCTCACGTCGCGGAATGGGATCGGACTGATTTTCTGGCGATACAGTGGCTAGAATGGGTAATGTAACTGCGCTTCGTGCGTTCGCTCAAAACGTTCGATGTGTTAATTCGACGCGTCCAACCTGTAGCAACACAGCGCGGGACCCCGCTGTCTCGCGGCGTAGCCGTTTGGGATGCGGCGCGCGCAAAGCACTATCCTCAACTCGAGGTATTCGCTCGTAGGTTGCCAGTGAGGTGGGGTTCTCCGCATAATGCCCCATGCTGCGGAAAAGCCAGCTTCGGTGAGCAGGCTGCGCACCGAGGGTTTAGTGCACAAAAGAATCGCCCACGCGCTCAGAAGTTATCACTACAGCGTCTCTCGTAGCTCTTGTGTGTAGCTATATGCTACATCGGTCAGCCAGTCGAAACGCTCGCCAAGGCGCCGCGGGGGTTTCCTGCGGCACAGCCACAGCTTTGCTCAAGAACTGTGCCAGGCATATAGGGCATGTTCTCCGTCCTAACGTGAAAGACCTGAAAGCGCCAATTCAGGATTACACAACACATTTAGGCTCCATTAGTATGACCTGCTGTTTTCAGCCGCTCACCAGACTCCATGGCAAATTTTGGTTATGCATCGGAAGTTGCAAGTCCAAGAAGCGTTTTACCGGGGAAAAAAAAAAATCAAATCGGTTCATTATTGAGGAGACAGAAGAAATAACTGTCCTGTGACGATGCAGTCAGAAGGCGAGTGTCACTGCTGACAGAGACTCTCTCTGCTTGCCTGTAGTAGCGTTCCCTGCCTATTTTCCCATGTCGCTACCAAGGCCCAAGTGACGTACATCGGCGCCGAGCCACGTCTCCTTTCTTGCGGCGTTGTGCATTCCGCAAAGAGGCATGTGTGCTTCTGACCGCCACACACTGCCTGGGAGCGGGCGGCCTCGAGAGTGAAGGAGCGCGGCGTTTGGTTTGAAACTTCAGCTGCTTTCGCGGGCGTGCAGCGCCGCAATGCGTCGCAGACATGAACGTCAGCTCGTCGTGTATACGCTACGCTTGTTTGTTTGTTTAAAAAAAATTCAAACCTAGTGAGGCGCCCTCGTAAGAACCAGCGCGCCGACAGGTTTCACTGCGCTCCCGCAGCATGCCGGTATAGTAATAATCTTTAGCGTGCTGCCGGGCTGAAGGGCAACTATACGCTAAGAAGCGTGTTGACACTGCACTATGACAAATCCATTTAGCTCTTGGGATCGAAAGGCAGGGATAGGGCAGTGGAAATAAAAAGATCCGATAGGAGTGGCTTTGCGAAGACTCATCCCAGGCTCCACCACGAATTCACTAGAACAATCCACACTGGCATATGGTCCTCGGCATTCTAAGCCCCACCAAAGCGGGAAAGCCACCAGAACCACTGTCACTGCCTTGGAAGGTCAGCTGCGCGTGCAGTCTCGTGTGTGGCGAGATCGGCCTGAAAGCGTCGTAAATCTGCTTCTCTCTCTCTCTCTCTCTCTCTCTCTCTCTCTCTCTCTCTCTCTCTCAAGTGGAGTGTGCACCGCCAGTTCTTGCCGTTAGCCTCACGATGGGCTGACAGGGTGTCAAGAAAAGGCCGTCCCGGGCATGCATTTGCAAAAGTGTGCGATGTTTGGCGAGTTGGTCCACCTCGCGGAAAGAGGCATGATGGCGGAAGACCGTGCGTACTCTATTAGAAGGTCAGCACTTCCGAGTGTCAGGATCAGTCGCCACGGGTTGCGCTCGAGGTCGCGAGTTCGATCCCGTCTACGGCGGCCGCATTCAGATCGAGGCGGAACGCAAATACGCTTGTGCACCGTGTGCATTGGGTGCACGTTAAAGATCCCCATAGTGGTCAAAATTAATCCTGAGTTTCCCACTCCGGCGTGCCTCATAGTCAGATCGCGGTACTGGCACGTAAAATCCCAGCATTTAGTTTTCGATATGATAGCTCGCCACGTGTTTGGAGTTGCGTTTTTCGGGCGCCGGAGTGATAAGCGGCCTTTGATTCTTGGATTATTTACTCGATCTCCGTCCCACAAGTTCTCTACAGCGCGGCAAAAGCTACTTGTGTTAGCCAACCAAGAAGAATAATGGGAATAAAGGATCATCCACTGTCCGCTTTTAAATCCTTTGTACTTGCCGCCTGTTGAATGGAGGCACACAGAGGGCGCCTGCCTTCCTCGGTCTATGTTACAGATACGCGCAGTCGTTCCTCAGTTCTTCTTGGCTGGCATCGCCCGTAGCTTCCACTGTGCTACTCGGAGTGAGAGTCCTGAGCTCGGTGGTGTTGCATGGGTTAAATAAAATGTAACAAAGAAAAAAAATAAGAGTTAGTAACCACTAGGAAATGCGTGGTGTTCACTGCCGTATCCACCCTCACGCTCTTCTTATTTAGTCTATAGCATCGGTTAATTTATTGTTAGATAAATGGCGTCTTTGATTCTCTTCACTGAAGCTCGTCAGGTACTTCCCACAATATCTGGTTTTAAGTAATCAAAAATTTCTCCACAACCGTCAGTCCAGAGGGCTCGCGAGAGGGCCGTCAGGTTTCACCTGATGGTCCCCGAGTGGGCCTAGCCAGGTGACGTTGAGTTTGCTTACGTCTATAGTGGACCAAATAAAGTTGTTTCACTCACTCACTCACAACCGTGTTTCCTAAGTACTTTTCTTTTACTGGATGGGTAAAGTACTGGATGGGTAAAGAATCATCATCGCTTCTTTGGTGCTGCTGCGAACGAAGATGAAGATTCAAGTCCCACGCGGTCATGCGCCACGCGGCACAGAAGAAGAATACCAAGAAGGTGGAAGGTCGTCGCTGATACCGGCTCCGAACGTTCTCGTACCTTTACCGGAACGCCACTGATCTGCACGTCAGCGAGCACCGGGCAGTGATCCATATCCTTCCACGGTGGCTGTGCCGCGCCGCCCCACGCCATAACCGACGCCGTCCAACGCCGACAGTGACGTCCCTGTCCCGAGTCGGCTTCTCCTCCCACGCTTTCGCTGCTGTCTGCTGCTGCTTGCTGGTCGAGCTGTCCGGTCCTCCAGGCTCGTTGCGCCACATGCAGAGATCGGCCTGCGGAAGAGCCGGCCGGCAACCGCCGCTCCTCGACCAGCGAAGCTGGGGCACCTGCAGCTCCAGTCCCAGCAGCGGAACCGGGTTCAAGGAGCTGGACGGTGCGAACTTCGCGGGGGCGCACCCTAGCAGCCACGCTACGATGGCGCGCTTGTCGACATCCACTGTTCGCCCCAGCGCCGACGACACCAAACTGACGGCTTTTGTCCACTCTGAAGACGACGACGACGATGAGAGTGGAGCGCCCCCGACAGCCCGTTCTGCGACGGTGACCGATCGGCGACCGCCAAGTGCCGACATAAAGGAGTCCGCCGCATCGTGGACCCTTGCGCGACAGAGAACGTTGTCCGGGCGGTGCAGCGCCAACGGCTTGCGTAGTCGCAGAAATCGCTGCAGCAGGAAGACACCGGCCGAGAATTCGTCCGAAAGCGAAGCGGAGGCCATTTCAGAGCGCCACTCGAAATGGGTCACATTCGGGAAGCCGTGCGTCCTGTCGGCGACGCTGATGACGACCTCGCTTGACAAAGAACAAGGCGGCAGAGACTGCTGTTTGCAAAACAGCGACTCGTTAAAAGACACAGCGACGCCTTGTCTCGGGCTTGCCGACAACGGCGCCAGGAAAGGCTCAGAGCCGCAGCAGATAAGTGGTGAACGCTCTGAGCGACTGCTGGACATCAGCGACCTGATCGAGGCGACAAGCGCGCAGTTGGAACGCGCTGGAAAGAGCAGAAGCTGCTGGACACCGCTAAACCTTGGCAAAGACCAACCGCGGCAAGTACCTTTAGAAGAAAAGGTGGCCGCCTGGGACCCATGTCAAGAAGACAGCTACGCTCTGTCGCCACCTGGCGAACTCGAGCTATTTGAACTCGACGTGCTCTATCCGAGGCGCCCGACACAACCTGCGGCAGCTACGCGTAGCATTCGGACACGCAGTTCCGCGCGCAGTTCTTCGCTCATGTCGACGCCGGTGAGCCCGCAGCGCTTCAAGAAGCCACTGCCAGCAAGGCCGCCGGCTGAAAACCTGTACGAAGACCTGCGGTGGATCGTTGAATCGTCCGAGAAGTCGGCTGGACCGCCGTTCCCCGCAGAACGCTTTACTTCCGCCGACGTTGAAACGGTGAACGCCCAACCGCAACCTTCGCTTGGTCCGACCCCTGCCGCATCTGACGAGCGGCACTCTAACCAAGCGTTTGCGCCCACCGGAAAAACGTCATCGGTCGCGCCGCGTGCGACATCTCCTTCGAACAGCCGTCCACGCAGTGAGGCGCATCAGGACAACGGCCAGCTGCGTAGCGGTGCGGGGCGGTCCACGGCGCTGCATCTCGTGGGTAAAGATAGCCCCGATGATGTACTACCCGGCGTCGCTGGTCACCAGGGCAGCTGTCCAGCACTGCCACCACCGGACAGCTTCGGCAATACGCGCAACCACACACCTGCCGTCGCTTCTCCCGTTAAAGTGTCCCCTGGCCCAGTACGGTCGGGGACCCAGGGGGACGAAGCCAAGGAAGGCGTCATGAGGAGCCGCAAACCGGCCGGGCAGCAAGCTGCGGTTCAGGAAGACCACCACCGCCACGGACGCGATATGCGGCGCAGGAAGCTTTTGAAGCTCAAGAAGAAAGAGCGGGCGCTCTCCGCACGCTTGGCGCGCAGCGAGGCGGCCGCGCGTTCACCGGGGCGGCACAGCGGTCGGTCCGATGAGGCCACTCCTCGCTGTCGGTCGGTCTCTGCTTCCAGCCGCCGGGGCGCTGACGTCGAAGGAGAGCCCGGCTTCACCGGCAACGAGGAGGCACACCTCGACAGCAGCACCATCAGCATATGCATCAGAACGTCGATGCCGACAAGGTCGAGCATGGTGTGGCCCTTCGACACCTCACGCGACACCTAATCGACTCAAGTACCCTGCAGCTGCAAAATAGCGCAGCCTCTTATTTTCCTACAATGACTAAAAAGAATACCATGACATGTTTTACCAAATAGCGTCACAAATGTACCAGCTAGGTACGTGTCGAATAGATCTGTATGAATGTGCCGCATATTTGTCGTACTTAGAGGACACATCTACTGAAACGTTAAATCACGTGGAAATTTGCAATGCGTTTTTGAGCTTTCGTGGCACGGCGCTTAGACGGTTTACAAGAGTACGTTTGTAAACGAGGTATAATCAGCTGCCAAGACCAGACGTGTACATTTCTATGAAGAGGAAGTGACTGGCGAGCACGACACACGAAGCCATCTACACCTATTCGTTGTAAACTCCTGGTGTCTGTGTGTGGGGAAGGGGGAGTGCCGGCTGAATTGCGGGAAGCGCACTCTGTTGTGCCGAGTGGAGCCTTGTTGCGCGTGCACGCGTAGTAGAGAACTTTCTCCGTGTGTGCCAAGGCTGGAGTCTCTGTGTAGCTTGAGATAGCATATGCCTGGGCGTGTTGGCAATTCATAGCAACAACTTTGTCGCTCTAAAGAGAACGCAGGACTGAAAGGAACGACGCCGACACAGCGCTTTACTGCATTACTGCTTAGGGTGCTTTACTGTTTAGGGATCGCAAAAGGAGCCCATTCAGTAACTTTGCCAATTGCAGGAAGCGCGTGTATTGTGTCGCGATGTGCTTTGGGCGTTTTCGCATTCCGCAACCGCGATTTTCAACACACTTGTGGAAATTCGGGACGGGAAGGGGACAATGCAGTGAAATCATTTTCATTCGCGGCGTTTTATCTCGATTAAATCGTTGCCTTTAATGGCTATATAATGTGCAGAAAAGAGCGTTTTGAACCATCGGTTTTAATACGATTAACATTCTTGTAATACTTTACGCACTTAACCGGTCCGTATATCCGTGCCCGTCTCGAACCCGTTTTCTGCATAGTAACCAGATGGTCTACTAGCTTGTGCCACTGTATGTGCTCGCGGTTGTACGTAATGCTGCCGTCGTCATTCCAGCCTTATACCGCCGTCGTCACACCGCCTTCGTCGTTCCATCGGCCTCATTTCGTCTATACCTGCCTGCCTTGCATGTTTTAGAGGCAAGGGCGTTGCGCTCCTATGCACAAGGCTGCGGGATCGAATCCCTGCTACGGCGGCCGGATTTCGATGAAGGTGAAAAGCAAAAACACCCGTGTACCGTGCATTGGGTGGTCAAAATTGGTCCGGAATCCTCCACTTCGGCGTGCCTCATAATCGGATCGTGGTTTTTGCTCGTAAAACCCCAGAATATAATTCTTTTTTTTTTACATCGAAGCTGTTAGCCTCTTGGTGGTCGGCACCTTTTTCGTGTCCGTGTGCGTTAGCAAAAACGTGGACCGATCCGGCCGACAGTGCACCTTGTACACCCCGTAAGTCGGATGCTTCAAGCACTCGGCAAAGTGCTTGAATAAGCAAAGCAAAGCTCACGAAGCCCTTTGAATCCATAAGGACAAAGTTAAGCCAAATCCATTGCAGATTCCGTAGGCAATGCTGTTGCAACAATGCCGTTGCAGCAATGCTATGGGTAGGCCACGCACAGATAGAGCTCCGGAGGAGCAGCAGGATTACGAGGAAAGCCGAAGGCAACAAATACGTCAGTGTATACGGCTCGGCGCCGCGCACGTGCATGAAGAACGCTCCCGAGAAGCCGAACGCAAGCGCCAAGCTGTAGATATATATAGAGAGAGGAACCGAATGGGGACGGCAGAGAAGCCGAGCCCAAGCATACGGGCCAACTCCATATTCAAGAGTCAGTTCCTGGACCATGAATTCAGTGTATCGTGTACAGTGTATGAGTGGCTGACTGTGATATGAAATTGACTTAATTGTCGTGCATTACGAATGTGAAGGGCACTGTGAAGAAGAAAAGGGCTCTCTGTGTTCTCAGGGAGTCGTTTCCCAACGAGAACGTTGCAAACTTCAGATTGTGAAGTGCGTGCAGAAACTTTCTTCTACGAGGTAAAGTGCCCGACAAGGTCTGGTTCCAGTCATTTCTCAGGGAAAACTTCGGACTTGCATGCTCCACCGTCTCCAATCAACCAACCACGCGGCACAGGTCTTGTTTGAATTTGATATTCACCAAGAATGTAGCGAAAACTGTCGTCGAACCCATCACGGCCTACCACAGTGACCACAAAGCGATTACCGCTACCATTAACCTAAAATAACAAAACGCTCATTACACCCATCAGCATTTACGGTGATCTGCAGCAACTTCTATGGGCATCCACTTTCTCAGGCCTGGGATGGTGAGCAACTTTATTAATTTCGTGTTGCTCATTCCATCATATATTCCTCGTTGCATGCCGCCGTTGTCATGCTATGGTGGTCATTGCGTCGTCGTCAACGAGTCTCGGCCTATCATCCCTTACATCCCGTCGTAAGTTATTTCGTTTGAGCCCTTTTCACGCCATATTTCATCATCCTCATCTCCGCAATGGGTTTACATCACCTTCTCGATATGTTTCATCCCTCACTAAAAGTTCGAATTCCTTTTTGCAAAACTGATGCTTTTTTTTTTTTCATTCATTCTTGCCACGGACATCAGTAGAGTGGAATAAACTTCCTCCGCATGCAAACCTCCATCACAAATCACCACCTGCTCAAGAATGCCTTATATATATATATATATATATATATATATATATATATATATATATATATATATATATATAACATTGTATAATTAGGATTTTATGTTTGCTCGTATTTATACATCTATTTATTGTTTCACATGTAAGGGGCACCTCGCCTCTCTAATGCCTTTGGCCCTGAGGGTATGTTAAATAAATGAATAAACAGGCACGTACCCAGAATTTTTTTTCGGAGGGGGTGGGGCAACCCACGGCAACTTTTCCATGCAAGTGAGGGGGGGGGGGGGTACCATTACTATAGTGCAAATGTGAATAATGCCCACCGCTCGCCATAAGGACGCGTAAACCCGCAAAAGCGAAATGAAATAAGGTGCATCTCACTAGTGCGCCTGTGAGATACAAGTCTCCTTTACTTGGCAAACAAGGAACCGCATCAAATGCACTCGCGCGCAGAAAGGAAGCGCAGGAAGAACACTGCCAAGAACAAGTAAACAAGCGAAAGCGTAAAATAAAGATTTCTAGTAGCGTTTTTTGAATTACCTCCGGATGAATTAGAGAGAAAGATATATTTGTGGAACAATCACAGGTTCTTTTAGATCCCTCGTTTACAGCTCTACAAAGTTTAGTGCCAAATCCGACTTGTACTGTTATTTGGGAAGTTGCGTAACGATGCGCTGCCGCCAGTCCCGTACAACCGCGTGGAGCGCAAGACGCTGCGGTTCTGTGACAATGCTATCTGTGAGAATGCTATCTTATCCTGTGAGAATGCTATCTTATGCGCGAATCTTATACGGTTGTCACACGGTGCATTTTCGGCGATCTAGCTAGATTGGCATCGAATTTATCGACGATTGATTCCACCCTGCCGCGAAGGAAGAACACGCTATGCTGGCGGTTTGCGGCCAACGAACAGTGCCAAGCGATTGAAACGCAATACTAGGAGCACGGGGCTGCCGGCACTTCTTGCGCCAGGACCAAGTGCCGGCAGCCACGCCAATCGTCAAACAAAGCCAGCCAATCGTCCAAACGATTGCAGCGCCCATATCTCCAGTGGTGGGCCTTGCGTTCAATATACGGAGCTTTTGATTAGTGGTTGCGCACATTCCATCCCAGCTGCAACTATGGGAAGACCACGAGTAGTGCGTACTCCTGAGGAAGAAGCTGCCTACCGCAAAAGCGAAATGAGGTGAAAGGATGGTGAAAAAAAAAAAATCACGATACTTGCAAAGTTTGACTTGCATGGTGTAACACTCGGTGTAACTAACATAGATTTGCCATTCAACCATCATCACAGACTGGAAGGGGCGGTGATTTTTAGATAAAAAGATGTTGATGCATAAATATTTTCACATACGACGGTTAAATTTGTTCATTTTCGCTTTTCCTTCCTGTTTGGCTGTTGCCTCGGCTCTCTCCTTTATTTGATCGCTTAATTTCTCAACTCCTTGCGACACTTGTTTCCAGTTGCCAATTTTGCACGGAAAGTGCTGTACGATTAGGGAAAAACCAGACGAGGCAACAGGTTACAGTCATATTGCTTATGGGTTTAACGGTTATTGCAGGGTTTGATGATGGACGCTGTTTCGCATGATTTTATTTTCCACCTTATTTAACCCATATGACGGATCCTCGGAACCCATATATTGTTCCGAGGTTCTGCCAGCGTCGCGGCGAGCCGTCACTCGAGGAAATAACGAAGCAAAATGAAAAGTTAAACGCAACTGGCTTTCTCTCCTGCCGCAACTCGTTCCTCGAGCATACAGACCAGCTGACTACGAACCGAATTCCTTTCCTGGTCCCTGGTTCAGTCTGAACAAAGAAGGTTGAACTAACAAAGCAACAGCGATGCGCATGATACTTGCAATAGATGGTGACAACTGATCGAACGTACCTCGACTAAATCGCGCTGGCACCGAATTGATGAGAAAACTGGCCTTCACAGTCCAGGAGATGCCGATAACTATCGCCACCCAAAAGCAGTGAAAAAGGCAGCAAAATGTTGCCTGCCGAATAGCTGTCAAGTCTCAAGATTGATTTGGCAGCGCTTTAGGAATGTGTGTGAGGAGTGGTGGCATGGGGCGGGGAGGGGGGGGGGGGGGGTGAGGCGGGCCCATCTCTGGGTACGCGCCTGGTCGTCGATGCGTGCGGTGTTACACCGTCGCGGTGGTGCCGTCACCATTTCATTGTCATTAGATTATCGTCATACACTCGTCGTCACACCATCATTGTCATACACTCGTTGTCATCCCAGTGCCATCATGCCGTCGTCGTCACATGTCCTCATACAATCGTCATCATTTCAGGATCTTCATTCCATTGTCCTCACGCCGTCAACGTCGCGCCGACTCTGGCGAGCATGTGTCGTAGCAAAGTGGGCGGAACCCGGAGACAGTGTATATATAGCATTTAGCTGAAGCAATGACAATCGCAGAATGACCACTACACAGATTCTAAATAAAGACAGTGCGTGCAAGACTTCAACATGGGGTTAGAATCACAACGAAATGCCCGCTCCGTAATTTACTGCAGCTCTCGACAACTAAAGGTGCTGTGCTTGTATTCACGCGCAAATATAACCGTTGCAGTATCCCATCGTTGTCGACGGAACGGTGCTCCCGCTATAGTCACCCGCTACACTATTCTTGGCGTCATTATAGACCGCGGTTTTTCTTGGAGAAAACATTACTGCAATTGGGACTAAGCTTACGAGCTTCACATACATGTTCGTGTTATATCGGGACTGAGGTGGGGCCCTTCTGAACGAAGGTTGCTCCAAGTGTATAAGACGCTTTTTTATGGGCTGTATTACAGCATGATCATGCTATCTGACATGAGGTCATCGTGTCTGTGCACGATGGAGGACCTTCATGCACACAAACTGCGCATATATGCTTTAGCTTGCAACGCTGCACCTTAACTAAAGGTAAAATAGTGGAAGTGCAGGCTTGGCCAGTCTACGAGTACAGGTACTGTGAATCTGTGCGAACCTATTTTCGCCTGCTGACTTGCACCATCCTATGTCATCACTTCCAAAAACCGACCTGGACTGCGAATTCTTAAAAGTAGTTGCATGTCATATAAGCATTAAACCTGCAAGCTTCTGTCACCGACATCCCCGAAACACATCCTTGCACCACTCTATATAGAGCCGTGAAATGTCTGGAATCCTGAAGAAGTCCCACGTTTCTTCCATTGGCTTAAAACAGCTCACAAGGCTTGTCCCATATATTTATGTTATCTAAGGGAACTAAACAAGTATATCCCGATGGTTCGCTCACACCATCTGCCACAACGGCTGCGTTTATCCCGTAACTTGGCATTACCCGGCGATCATCAATTGGACCACAAATCCACATCTACGGTAGCGGCAGCGGAACTGGCTGCTATACGGGAGGGAGGCCGTCTGTCTTACCAGAACTCGGGCACCTCGTAAATGGACGCTGCTCTGCGATGCTAAGTCAGCGTTACAGCTATTGGCGCCAAAAATTCTTTTTTGAAGAAAGGTCCTATATACTACATGCTTCGCGTAATGGGCCATATAGTGAGCATTAAAAAAATTCCGAGGCATTCCCTTCTGTGAAGGTGAGTGAGCTGTGAAGCTGTATATAATTATAAAGAAAATAAAATAAAAAAACAAGGCAATATTGCACAAGTATGCACTTTTTTATGTTTATTTGTATAAACGTTGATCTCGTGGCCACAGTAATTATTGCTTAATGGTCGATATGATAGAGGGCCATGGGCTCTGTGACAACACTGGAAATCTTAGCGAACTTTAGGTCTACACTCTTAAGCAAAATTACACCCTTTTGCCACAACGATTATCGTCATCTGTCTTGTCCGCATTTCCTTTCCTTAACGTGGCGAGCCCGGTACTTCCAAGTCACGAACGGCATGTCCGTAATAAGCATGACATAGCATTACGGACAGGAAAGTAGCGAGCGCAGCATTTTCATGCAAGGTAACGCGAGCAAGACAAATGACGGTTACACTGTAAGAAAAGTTTACACCATTTCGAGTGTATATTTGCCACAAAACGATAATCGTCATCTGTCTTGTCCGCATTTCCTTTCTTTAACGCGGCGATCCCGGTACTTCCAAGTCACGAACGGCATGAGCGTTATCAGTATGACCATAGCATTCCTGACAGGAAAGTAACGAGCGCAGCGTTCTCAAGAGTGCAACTTCCCAAAGGGTGCAACTGTTTTTAGAGTGTATTGTTGTGTGGCAAATATACACCCAAAAGGGTGTAGATTCGTTTAAGAATGTGTACAGACTGGGGACGGAATCATTGTCGCCACCGTATACGTTCATCCAGGATCATCAATGAGGGACCTTGAAGACTTCAACGACGCGTTTGGGTGGATCCTCCCGGTGGACCCAATCCCATCGTCAATGTGGGTGACATTAACGTCAATGTTTCTCGTTCCGACGGAAAGTGGTTCTTGGAGTTTCTTTTGGGAAGGTTCGGCCTTCATTGTTACACCAACGTCTTCACGACGCGCCATCGGTAGTGCATACACTCTTAGGCAAAGTTACACCCTTTGGGTTGTAACTCTGCCACACAACGATAATCGTCATCTGCCTTGCTTGCGTTTCCTTTCTTAAAAACGCCGCGCCCGCTACTTTCCTGTCAGGAATGCTATGTCATGCTGATAACGCGCATGCTTTTCATTACTGTGAAGTACCGGGAAAGAAAGGAAATGCAGACGAGACAGATGACGATTATCGTTGTGTGGCAAAAGGGTGTAATATCGCTTAAGAGTGTATAATCGTCATCTGTCTTGCTTGCGTGTCCTTTCTTGAAAACGCTGCGCTCGCCACTTTCCTGTCGAGAATGCTCTGTCATGCTGATAACTCGCACGCTGTTCATGACTTGGAAGTACCGGGCTCGCAGCATTAAAGAAAGGAAATGCATGCAAAGACAAGTGACAATTATCGTTGTGTGGCAAGATACGACCCAAAGGGTGTAATTTTGTTTAAGAGTGTACGGTGAACGCGCTAGCTTGAACCACTTTCGTCGGCAACTCAGTCCAGTCTTTCTATACAGGGTAAGGGTGAGGGTACGCGACTCGATGGGCACACAATCGGCCATGATCTTGATCCCCCGTTCCCGAGCAGCATGCGCGAGGGGCTTGACTTTGATCTGACTCAGACGGCCGGTATGTGGCACGTCAAATGTCACCCAAATGCGCACTGCATCGCTCGCGCCGCCTTCCATCCACTCGGATCTCTCGAAGTACACAACGACGGCACCGTTCACGAGTTCGTTTTTCAGGGCGATGTTGAAGGTGACCATGTAAGGCTTGCCCCGAGCGAGCAGTATCGTACGGGGTAAACTGCCGATTTCGGCATGCCACCTTGGCCTGTGCGCGCATACACTCGTCGTCGAACCTGTATCCGAGGTACACATCAACTGCTCTAGCCTCGCGGACATGTTCTGCCCGCCGCCTCGTGTACCCCTCCCACATCCTGCATAGGGCAACATCGGTGTTGAACGCATCGACGCCCTTATTGGAAAAGGTCGAAACGACTAAGGCTCGATCGGCCCTGACGAACCGACTCTCGATGACGCGAAGCGAAGGCAGTTGTCGCAGATCGCCGCACATTATGATGTCCAGACCGCCGTACGGCCCGCGGAACCTGTACGTGACCTGTACGTCGTTCGCCTGTAGAGGTCATACCCCCTCCAGGCTCTGTGGGATTCTCCCACCCATGCTCTTGGGACACAGGAACGACAACACAGTAGTGCGAACAATCACAAGGGCATTTATTGCACCTTTCATAGATCAATGCCTGCTAGCCGAGTTGCTATCCACAAAAGATGCCGATGGGCGCGCGACAAATCTAGAAGTCCGACTCACCGCGACCGGATAGCGAGCGAATATTTTCGCCCCATGCTGGATCCCAACGCCTGGTCGTTCGCGTGTACGGTCACGCGAACGGTGGCGTGTTCGAAGGCGGCCACGCGAGACAGTCTCGCAGAAGCTTGGATCGGCGCACGCGCGGCACGTCCGAGCTACTTGCCGTTCCGCCGCCTTATCTTCCCCGCACCCAAGTAACCCCGCAGCAGCGCAACACTCGCGCCATCTCTCGCACTGCGCTTGTACCACTCCGACCGCCGCGGGCGCCAGGCCACGCGGCGAAGCCGCACTGCAGGAGCTATGCAGGAAAACAAGATATCAGGGGACGCGTGAGAGTCGCGCATCCCCACAGCCCATACCCCCTTAAGCAATGGCTCATACCCACATAAACGCGGCTCGCATGATGATAGTTTTTGCACATGCACATCACGAAACAGTGGAAACTAGCCTAAGGCAACTCCGCCGTAAAATGGTGTCTTCAGTAGTGCGGTGTGTCGTTATGTTGCTTGAATGATAACCACATTACAGTCATCGTGAGATGGGTTCTTCCGCAATTCCTTTTGTGCTATGTAATCATAAAATAACGACGATTTCAGGCAATTTGTTCTGATCTCCGTCATAATAAGCTCCACAGGCACTGGATTATTCTTTCATTTCTAATGGCCACCTTTTCCTGGTAATGAATTAATTTGTGAGCCGTACGTTAACCTAACCGCACCCGCGATGTGGTGGTAAATTTCGACTCTGCGCACCACAGAGTTACGATTAGGAAAGAATGAATGTACAGAGGAAGGTTAAAGTCGGAAATTCTCACAAAGCTTTGGGGCAGTTTGTGAGCCTAAACCGTGATTCTGCGCGCGCGTCTGCATGCATGCGCAAATTTGGAACATTGCTGGCGCAAATACACTATTTAAAAAAAGAATAAAAACATATGTCAGTTTTTAGTGGCATATTTATTTTGCTCTGTTACGTTTTTTTTTCTGTAGTTTCACTAACACTTTATGTTTAGAGCTTCTTTCGGCATTTTACAGTAATAAAGTTTTTACATAGTTAATTCTCTTATGGGAGTAGCTCCCACTCACCTCACGACTGCTGCTTACATACAGCTGCTTTCAGGGACAGCGGAAGAATCAAATGCTGCGATGCGGTTGTAACAGGTCATACTGATAACCATGTTACGCAGGACAGATAAGAAGCGAGAAGACACCCGGCACTATATACGCGAAACATCCAAGCATAAACTCGTTTAGTTCAGTGGCATGACTTAACCGCCGAGCAGCGCTGTCTTCTTTCAGAATTAGGTTACGACTAATTGGCTCGCGCATATGAGACGTGGAAAGTGAAGCTGGACACAAGCGTTCATTGGAGATTGCTAAGATACGAGCAAATTCAGTCACACCGAGCACGCGTTCCACTCCCCTCGCCGAAATTTCTGCGTACGAGGGAGATAAATCGATGCACGCCAAAACAGCCTGGGCCCCCGCCCTCCCTCATTATTTCATAAGCCCTCTGAATAGGTTTTTTTTCTTCAATGACGCAGTTACATTTGCACTTTAATTGAAAGACATTAGCCACGGCACAGAGAGCTACCAAAAACACTTGTTAGTGTATTTTAACGAGGATTGAGTTAATCGTGTATTTGAAGGAGAAGGATGTGTATGCTTCCATGATACAACCGTATCTGATGTGCCCAAATGCTACAGTTTCGGTGCGACAAAACTGGCTGCTGTTGGGAGCCCGTGTTCGGAGTCTTGTGGCGACCGAAGGTTTAGATTTCCGTATGTCTTGCCGATAAGATAATGTGCACAATAAACATTTCAGGAGCGATATATATATATATATATATATATATATATATATATATATATATATATATATATATATATATATATATATATATATATATATATATATATGCGTGTGTGTTGGACCCTCCATCATGGCTACCAGAAGAAAGGTCACGACTCATTTGGGGGTGATGACCCGCAGTTTGAGAAACTTTAGTACATATATAGGGACTCAACTCTCACGGGCATGTGCTAACCTCAGACTATAAGTAGCCGGACACCCGCAAAATTCTTAGCATAACATTGCTTCCCGCTGTTCGCGGGCCTTATTTATTTATTTATTTATTTATTTATTTATTTAAGCGATTCCGACGTTTATGGACGGGGCTCATCCTAAACGAATTATTCTCTGCCCATGCTTGCAGCTTTGATTTAATTACCTGCATTGCCAACAGTATATTACCGATGTGATGGTCCATGGTCTATATTAGCGAATTCTTTCTCCCCCTTACTTTTTGTAAATTAAATTCACTCTACTTTGTCACCAATTGTCTGGTATTCGCCTATCTTTTAAACTTTTTTCTGTTGCTTTCAACAGAGCTTCCCTACTTCTTGGACCTAGTTCATTAATTGGCCTAACGGGAACTTCGTCTAGACCTGTCGCTGTCCGCTTCGGAATTTTCTCTTCGGCTTTCTTCTAGTTGAAATTTGTCAGCACCAGCTCCTCTTCCATCTGGTTCTCTTTCATCCTCTTTTTTTTTTTTCCTCAAGTAAAACCACGTCATTGCCTTGGAAAGATTCGGCTGTTATTTTCCGGATGTAATTTAATGTCTCGTACCCTTCCAGTTTGTTTCCACCTTCGTCTAGGATATATATATATTGTATTGTTCCAGACTTCCTGCCCAATAAGTTTATGTGGTTCCAAAATATACTAGGTGCGGCCTTCTTTTTCTCGCGTATTTCTGACAACCAACGTTCATTCTCACGTTTTATCTTTGCTTGAACCAGTATTTGAACCATATATTTTTTTTCTCTCGATATATTTCCCATTTTCTGGCTACTTCATCTTGCGGCAACTGCGCTTTTTTTTTTTTTTTTTTTGCCTGCCTGGGCTCTCGGGAGGCCTGCTGTCGTTCGGCGATCGCTTCTCGTATCTCCCTGTTCCACCAGCTTTTCAATTTTTTTTTCCAACAAGCGTGTTGCTTCTCTTTCCGTATTTCTGTCGTTATTACACTTAGAAGCTCACCTGTATTCCCACTCTCTGCTTGGCCCTTTGCCAAGTTATTCCTAGACTCTTGTGGCTATATTTATTTGTTCAGCGTTCAAATTTAGACGGACCATTTTGTGCTGCTTGCTCTCTCTCGCAACTACATATCCCATTTTCAAAATGATGCGTTAGGGTCACTCCCTAAGCTGTTATACCCTTACTCGTCAATGACCATTTCTCTCAACTGATCATGCATTCCTTTTGTCATTAGGCAGTAATCAATGGTCGATTGCCGATTTTCCACTTCCCACGCGTGGTCTGCCCGTCCCACTTAGGCCCTGTGTTCACGATAAAGAGGTTATGTTGCTGACAAAGATCTAGCATTAACTTCCAGTTGTTGTCGGTATAAGCATCTAGATCCTGTATATGGCCGTTAATTTCACCTAATAGGATAATTTCGGCACCATCCCCGAAACCCTTCATATCGGCACTTAGACATTCCACTAACTCTTGAGTCTTCTTTCTGCAATTATTTCCGGTCCACATCCGGCCAAATTTTTTTCCCACTCATTGTACATGATAGCCAAAGATGCTCTTAACATTTTGAATGTACTCTTTTCCATTTGGCTCCCTGATGGATGAGCATTCCGACTCCTCATCCCTTTCTTTCCGATTTAGTTCTGTTGCACCCTTCCCAACCATAGTTCTCAATCACTGGCGACTCTTCCGAGTCTCTAAGGTGCGTTTCTGTAGCCACGTAGACCCCTATTTATTCTCTATATAACTGCTCCTCAATATCTACCCACTTTTCCTTTCTTCTACCGCCCTGCATGTTTATGTAGCCTATTGCATGGCGAGCTTTGGATATTGTTTTCCTCCTTTTTATCTTATTGACGGCGATGCTATTCCGAGGTTCCCCTAGAGGACCTTCTTCATTATAACCTACACTGGCTTCCTGGTCGCCCGTGGGCCCTGCAAAAAAGCAACCGCGCGACCAGCAAGTCACCAGCCCACTTCTCGTCCTTCGTATGTTTCGGATGCGCGGAGGCGAGTGCCATCTGGTGGTGGTGCAAGAAACCCAGCGGCGCGCGCGAGCAAGACCACTGCAACAGTAACGCCCGGGAAGTCGGGAGAGAAGGCAAAGAAACTTTCGCTTAAAAACAAAGAAAAATACGGTTTACTATTTCCACAACGCGCCTACATTCAGAACACTGCCGCATGATCACGCGTTACAGTGGGTGCCATTATACATAAGTAGCGGGAGAATAGCGACAACACATAGAAACGACGTCTCTAAAACGTAGAAAGCGGGAACCTGCAACAAACCTGCAAACCACCTCTTGCGTACGCGCATATTAAAGAAAAAAAGTATGCGTGATAAAATAAAATATACAAGTGAAAGATAACTGGACGTGCTTTTATTTCACTGGTATCTCGTGAAACGCACTTAGATTTTGCGATTATATTTTGTTGCATATTCCTTTTTTAGGTAGCGCGCACACGCGTGATTACACGGAAGAACTCGCATAATGAAGCAAAATAACCTACATATCGGCATATTTTGTGGGCAGAAGCACTTTCTTTTTGCCATTATGCAAAATAAGACGCGTTCACGTCGTACGCGATCGCCGTTGTCCCCCGCTCAGACATGCATGGCGAGAATAAGAAGGAAGAGGGGGGGGGGGAACCGTTATTTAAACAACTTGCTGCCGAGATGGAATGACCTCTGCACAAATGTTCTTTGCCAGCTGATAGGCTTATTGGGTGTTGTCTATGGCGCACACAACGCGCTTGAGCTAACAAACATTTTTTTTTTATTTCACAGAAGTTCCGCCATTGTATACTAAGCTGCAAGCTTTGGTAATTGACGCACCAAAAACAGAACACTGCAACATTCGAGTGCCTCTTGTGTATGCCACTATTGCTCTAAATGTTTGCTTCTAGCGAATACAAATCCGCGAATAAAGTTTGCGTGTTTATTTGACAATCACGAAATCATAAATATACATTATTCAAATAAGACTAGATCACAGTACCATCTGCTTGTTTCCTATGTTCGCGCCATGAAAAAGACTAACGTTTGCTGATAAGCCGCACATTATTCCTTTTTGTGGCCGACCACTTGATTGGTTTGTCGAAGTTCAAAGAGTGTTACGTTCACGTTTACGCAGGTTGTCAGAAAATTACTGCAGGACACGTATTCGATGTGGCGATGACTTAGTGCCTGTTTGGACGGTCCCCGTTATTTTCTTCGATTTCCAATTTTCGAGCGCCCACGACATATGGCATGATGCGCGCCAAAATTTACAAAGACGGTGAACGAAGATGGCCACGCGAGACAACGTGGCCAATCGGCGCAAAGAGCAGCGCGTCGCGCGAGTAGCCGTGCTCTCTCTATCCGGGTGTTTTCCGCAGCGCCCTCTTTCCGTCCGAGCGCCTGCGCGAGTCTCCGTCCGCGCTTGATTTTCGCCGCTGGGAGTGTCGGATGCGTTAACGAGACGCCGCCCGAGCCGTAGCGTGTGTTAACGTGCGCGTCGGGCGCGGCTCGCGGGCCCTGTGAGCAGCATTGATGCAGACCTCCGCCTGCGGGCATTCACACCCGAGGAGCCGGCAAAGCACGCCTCGCCCCGACTGACAAGCATCCGCCATTGCGCCGAGCCACTTTGCCGCTGCGGCGCCCACCTCGGAAGCCATCCGTCACCACCTGCGGATCTCGGGTACGACAGCTTGCTCTTCACTCTCCAGCACACTCTCCAGTCAGGGCATTGTTGCATGACGGCCTGAAGACAAGCGCGCGATTTGCACGGCGCATCGGTTGAGAGCCGTGTGTTTGTGCGCGAGCGCGCGCGCGTCATTTTTTTTTTTTTTTTTCCTCGGTAACAGAGCAGACCGCGGCCCGGCGGCGGCGGCGGTGGCTTTTGCTACGATTTCCTTTTTTCCCTTTCACTGCGCGTTGACCAAGTAGGCTGGCCCAAGGCCGGCGCTTTAAACGGATGTAACCTTCGACTCCTCTGCAACAACAACGTACCGCGACACCGGCAATTTATGCCCCTCCTCCTTCGGCGGCTTTCGAGCGTTGCGGGCGAGGAAACGGCTCGGGACCGGAACCATTTGACGGCAGGGCGCGTGCGTCACTGACGACGAGCGAGTATTTTTCAAAGACATCGGGCCGCACGTTAGTGCTGCAGTCGGTCTGGTGTCTCCCTGCAAGGCCTTCAGTGCGCCTTGCGACACCTTCGGAGGAGACTGGCGGAAAAGAAGCGATCCAAACGGTCCGCTCGCTCCGCTCTGCAGGCCCTAGAGAGAAAACGCAGCAGGCCGACGAAGCTAGAGGTGTCAAAATGCAGTGGAAATGAATGGACGAGAAGCTTTGTTTGCTTCGCTCGCAAGGTAAACTCTCATCGGTGCGCGCAATTTCCTCTTACATTTATTTGCGCTAGAGGCTCTTGAGCACGGCTTAGTGACTTGCCCGAGGCGAGGGGCACAATTTGCCGTGAGAAGCAGTGACATATGGTTAGCGCACGGATGTTATTCTTTTTCGTTATACATAATGCATCCTGCATAAGTGTTCATACGTAGAAAGTCTGGTTATCTAAACCCGTGTACGGAAACATATTCGGCCGCTGTTGTCTCGGGGCTGAGTAGTGGGCTGAGTAGCTGAGTAGTGCTTGTAGTACCACAGTCCGGTTCCCGAGACACACGAAGTCTGCATTGCGGAGAAACAGTTAAGCGCTTTAGGTCCAATGAACAAAAAAACGTAGCTTAAACCGGTAGCTTGCAGATTACGAACAATGTTCCAGGACCACTTCTATAGCCTTAAGTGAATTAAGTAAATGCAGTCGAGCAATTTTGACAACTCATGAAAAGTATCGTGATTCCGCACGTGAAGCTCTTTCGACCTGCTTACCTGCAGCCCGCTGCAAAATTGGCGCTATATAAATTAAATGTATATACAATGTGCCGATTTCAGCTGTGATGGTGCTCGTGGAAAGCAGAGATATTTTGCGCAAGAGCCCGATGGAGACGAAGCAAATGTTTGCTGTTTTCACTGAAATAAAATTACGATTGTTGCTTCGTGACTGATTGCGAAGGTTTATTGGATTTGCGCGCTTGACATCTTCACGCCGGAGCGACTTTTTGCGATGATTACTGTGCCTTGACTAAGAGCCTCTCAGCAAGCGATTAAAAAAAATAAAGTATTCGACGGCTTTGTAGCTAGCCTTCAGAAGGCTGAAATTCGCTCGCAAAACACTTGCAACAAATTAAAGGAAGTCACTTGCCGTTGACGTCGAAAAACTTATCGTTGGCATCCAAGCGATCTTTTTATTTTTTTTTTCGTTTTTTTTTTCTGCGAACTACGCACGGGAAATTGGATGACATTTGTTGAACGCCCATGGAATGCGCAGCCGTACCTGCAAAACAAGAAATTTCCTGTTCATATTTCGCTTTCTTTCTTCCTTCCATTCTTTTTTTTTTTTTTTTTTTTACGTTTTCTCCTGCTCATATATACTCGCTTTCCTTTTTGAGCATTGCGAGATTGTTTCACGTTCGGTCGCGATTTGTGCGGCGTCGCGCGCGCTTGTGTTTCGGATTGGGTTCTGCTGCAGCTCTCCAGTTGCTGACGTCACGACCAGCCTTGAAACGCAGCCTGCACGTACTACGAATGCGGAATGAAAACACTTGTAGAGTGCCAAGAATCTCGGCATTGCGCACCTCGTCGATTTGCGGAGCTCATACCGGCACGTTCAGGTGTCAAGGGAGGTCACCAGGTTTGAAAAAGCCCGGGGCACACGGTGCACAACGGACTGATCTCAAACAAAGAGCTCATTTTTATCACTGGCGCTCCATTCTGCTGGTATGGTTCGGTTTGAAACTTCGTTGTATTCGTTCTGACTACGACCGGCGGCCCGCACGTCGAAAGGCAGGAAAGTGAGAATATGTAAATCCGCTGCATACATCTTACATGCAGACATTGCCCGCGTACACGCTTTGTTTTAGGTCTTCTGCCGCGTTGTACAGGTAAGTATAATCGATTGTCACACTAAATGCGGCGGTTGCCGCGAGATCACCGAAGCCATAAGCCGCATTGTCATCGGTTACGTTAAAAAAATATATATATTTACACCCTTTTGCACCAAAATAATAAGTTCCATGTCTAAGACTCTACTTTCTTGTCGAGAACGCTGTGTCACGCTGATGCGAGCATGCCTTTCGTGACCAGAAAGTATGGTGTACTAAAATGTACCGGTCGCGCAACTTCTAAATAAAGGCACCGGGATAGATGACGATTGTTAATTGTCTGGGGACGAGATAAGCCACAGATGGCGCGCGTTTTTCTTAAGTGTAACCGTTTCTGTAGAAAAGCCTTCAGGGCGCGTTGGTGGCGCTTCTTCACCTCTCGTGGAACAATTCAGGTGGCTTGCCGCCTGCATGAGCGAGACAGTGGCAAGGGGATTCCCCCCACACCATTCGCAACCATTCCACTTCGTACATTACAATTCAAGAACCGTTGCGTTCGTGGCGAAGCGCTGTCGCGACGCATGTCTTGCGTGGGATGTCGCGTGAGCGTCGCGCGACGTTGTACACCTTGTCGTACCTCTGCTGTCACAAATGCGCCTTCCCTTAAAACGTACACGGTGCAGAGAAACGCCAAGTCACCCGAGACCACGGTGGTTTAAACCGAGTCACAATTTTATTTTTAGAGTTAATTTCGCAGCTATATCGACAGTGTGACATCACGCATTTCAGCGCATACTCTCGTATGCTAGGCTCGGGCAGACGCCGTTGAAATTCATTACGTCATGGCGAGCTGGTGCGAAAACTTCTGGATGGCGTCGCCACCAGCCTTTTCTTTTATACCGCACAAGGGTAATTTACTAACACAGCGTTTGGCATACAGCGCACCGCATTTTATTTAGGTTTAATTTCCATGCAACATCCAAGCCTTTTCGCTAATGCTTGCCGTTAATGCTAATTGCGTGTCACGTCTGGCTGAGAACACTCGCGCGTTGCACCCAACGGCGTGCGCGATGCGAACACGTCGTCACGCTCACGTGTTCCTCCCAAGCACAGCCGGCGCGTTTACTGTCGCCGTCGCGGATTCTCTAGATCCCGTTACCCATTTCGCTCAGTGAGATGAATTCAATTTCGATTTGATTGACTTGGTTTATTTAGATCCAGCCAACCAGTGTGGCCGTGTACGCGGCACTGCCGATGCGCAGATTTGATACTCGCGGCTGCGGCGGCCATGTTTCGAAGGAGCGGAACGCCCCTTCGAAACTATGGTAAACTATGTACTAACTATGTACTAACTATGGTAAACACACTGTAGAATTCTTTCTTTCACAATGAAAAAAGCAAGATCTTTATCACATTTTAAAAGAGAACTAAAAATGCATTTTTTATTGACAGATTAACGACAAGGATTACTGTATCGGTCATTGTCCGCTTTTTTTTTCTTTTTCTTTCCCTCTTTCTTTCTTTTGTTGTTGTAAATAAATTGCTGGTATTTTGTTCCCGCGCAATTTTGCTGCTACCATGAGATATTAAACCTTGTTATTTTTTGTAATCAATCCTGTATTTTGTTCTGTAACCGTTCTTTTCTTGTTGCCTGTATACTTCCTTATTATGTGCTATTGTTGCTTTTAGATGTTAACTACAATAACTGTTCTTGTACAGGAGGTCCCGATACAGTCTTTGACTATGGGACCTCGTTCTGCATACTAAGTACTTGTAATGTGACCAAACTTCTAATAATAAATTTTTGATTCTGATTCTGCAGAAACGGTCGTGTACCTATATAGGTGCGCGCAGCTGCACGTTACCGAAACCCGTCTGGTCAAATTTTTTTTTTTTTTTTGCGGGATTAATGCGGGATGCTCCCCCCCCCCCCCCCCCCCCCCCCCCCCCCCCCCCACTGTACGCCGTATCTCCAGCCTATATGGTTCGGATCAATAAATAATACCAGCCGGTCAGTCATTCATTCAGCGGCTTTCAGAAGCTCTGGCAGTTCACGAGCTTTGGCCGAAATGCACCTTCGATAGAAATATTTTATCGCTGCAGGTAACCGAACCGTTTCTAAATTTCTCCAGTCGTTAAATTGCCGCGGGTTTGCGCGCCTAGCTGTTGGCTGTCGGGTTACTGTACTACCTGCAGAAATTGTTTTATGGAATCACGAGTAGTTTCGCGTAACCTGCATAGCCAAATTTTCGCGTGACTTGGATTGCAGAGTTCGCTAGGCTCTCAATTCTTGTTGGGAAACGATAAAGATCGACCCCGAGAGACTATCAGTGTATCTGCATAGCGCGCGGTAGCATTGCAATTGATGATGACGACCGGTTCTTGATTTCATTTTCTCATTATATTGAACGAAAATTTCTGCCACCGCTCATTATACGAATATAAATGTGAACAGTGTGAATGTGAATTAAGACCAGTTCTAAGCTTAAAGGGACACTAAAGCAAAACAATAAATCAGTTTAGACTAATAAAGCATTATTTGAGAACACTGCAGGCAGCCATTTCAAAATTATAGTTTCATTATTAGATGAGAAAATGAAGGTCGAAGTGTCAGTATTTGAATTTCGCGCCGAAACCCCGACGCCGGTATGTCAGTGTGACGTCAGGGATTCCAAAGTATGTTTTTGCATTTGGGCCGCGTTAGCTGAGTAAAGGTTCCCGATATTCGGTTCCTTTAGAACGCAATGTAGATCTGTACCGCTATATATTTAGGTAGGCCCTAGAAGATGCCATCAAGATATCCATGACGTCACAGCTACCAGGTGCGGAAACTTCAAGCAGGTGTCGCCACCCGTCTTTCGTTCTTGCGCTTTTTCTGGCTTACCAAGCATCTTAACGTGGTAAGAGTGGTGTTTTTGGTGTCGTAGAGAGGTAATTTACTGATCCAGAAGAAATCATTTTTTCTCTTTTTAATGGAGTACTCCGCCTTCTTGAGGCTGTGCTTCTGGACTACTACCAAGTTCCGCTCATGTGGGTTCCTTCCATCCCCTTACCGACGTTCAATATACATGGCAGGGGAAGTCGATCTAGATGGCGTCTTGGCAAGCCACTGAGTTCCCGCGCCCATAGGCATATACGGGCTCTCGCCTAGTGGATTCAGAGGGAACACCCGGGGAGCCAGGCACCGCCCACACTCCGGAACTGTATCGTCTCTCACTCTCTCTTCTTTTTGTAACGAGGGATTTCAATGAAGACGAAACGCCAGAGAGAGAGAGAGAGAGAGAGAGAGAGCTCGTGTACTAACTCGCCCTTGCGGTGCCTCTTGCAGCACCTGTATTGCTTTGGGACGCTAACACGCATAAGTAAGCTCAATCTTGGCGGGAAAAAAAAGTCTAGCTTTAAATCCCGTTGCCGAAACAGTTAAACCGACAGAAAAATAGAACACCGCGCTGTCGTGCGCTGAATCGATTGTATACGGTTAAAGCTTCAATTACTACGAAATGCGTAACTTCTCTTTCCGAGTGCTTCACTTGTGCACAGCATCACAGTGTGTTGATAAATGTTCGCGCTAGAAAGCTTGGTGTAACTGGAATGTTGGGACACATTAAAGCGCTAACTGAACAGTACAAGGAATGTAATACTATTAACTAGACGAAATCCCACCTTGTATGTGATATCGCGTTCCTTGTCCCGCCGACTTCTGTTAACGTGTTGCCATGTTGTCCACGCTGTATACTGCTGTCCCTGGCCACATTTCGGTGCCACCAGTAATACTTTAGCGACGTGTACGCCAGGTTTAAATGTTGAACTGGAGATATATATGTGACCCTTTAGTTCAATCCTGTACTCTTACGGGTCTCGACAATTTGTAGCAACAGTTTTAAGATTTCGAGTCTCCGTACGCGCTCCCGCTACCGAGCTGCGCGCATGGTGGGAGTGGGTACAGTACAGTGCTGTAACGTTTTCAGGAAATGTCGAGTTAACGCTTACGGATCTTTGGTGCACACCATATTTAATGGTAATGCCCCGGAGCACTCTCTGCTCTACACTTTGTTTAAACATCCCGCCTTTCCTTCCCTGCACCTGGTAGAGCTAGACCGCTCCATGCACCGCAGAATGTGCGCCCTACACTACATATGTCTACTGCTAGTGGCCCTCATCAAATATATCAATACTTTCAAACAAGCGCACTCGCCACGTGAGACCGGTGACTCAGGCGGACTTTGGCAGCGAGGACTTGTGGACTAACCCCCGTATCCATAAATGTATCTTAAATTGAAACCCATGCTTGACTTTATCGAAATTCACGGTGTGAGAATACTCTTACACCGTGTCTAAATAACGTTTGTCGTGAACGCGCCGTAGAAAACGCAGTAAGCGCCCGGGCACGTTCACGCCAGGCGCCATTTGGATCCAGTCAAGCATGGGATTCAAGTTAAGGTGCATTTTTGAGTACGGGGGTAAGAGTTGTAGTTTCTCTTTCTTTCTATCTCTCGCTCTCTCTGAGGCATGAAATGCAAACAACGGTTTGTAGCTATGGATTCAGTGAAGATCGCTGCTAGGTTTTTGCGAGTGAGCTCAATGTTACCAGAGTCCTCTGGTGTTACTTTGTGAAGCAAGTATCATATTGACGCTAAAGCACGGTCTTCAGCGCCACAAATCAAGGGAGGGCGGGGGGGAGAGGGAGGGGGGACCTAGACAAGCGCTAATGTAACATGTCTAATGACATGTTATGTTCTGTTTATTTTGTTTATACTTTACCTGTTTTCCAACAAAGCGTAGAGTTGCGAGGCAGCGCCGCTCTTGTGATCCGCGCGCACGAGATCGGCACGAGGGCGAGAACATCGCTGTCGGACAGCGACTCGTCGAAGCAGACGCCTCGCAGTCCATTCTCACGTCTCGGCTGCCTTCGGCGATGTCGCGAACGCCATTCTAGCTGAGGGGTTCTAGCGATGTCAGTGGAGTGCGTTCATCGGCCCGGTTTATTGGGAACTCGGGAAGAGGGGAAAGAGGGAGGGGCTGGAGGGGGAAGGGGTCCCGACCAACTGAACGCCGCCGCGCCATCTGGTCTTCAGACTGCGACTGTGCCGAGCCTCGTAAAAGGCGATAGCCGACTCCGCGGGATCCAGAGCGATATCGGAGAGAAATGGGCCGCCAGCGGAAGGAAAAAACGGGTGCCAAGGCATCGTGGCTCATACGAGGCGTCCAGGTTGCGCGAGAGCATTTCACGATGTGCCCTCTGATGGTGTTGGCCACACGTCTTTCTCTCCGGGAGGGTGCATCGATCCGGTGGAGCGCGTCGTTGTTATCTTAGGAGCCCGCGTTGGGAAGAGGGCGGGGGAAAAAAAATAGAGGACGAGCTGGCTGTCTCTTTGTCGCTGCCGGTTCGTCACGTTCCTCGTTGGCAGGGCTGCGGTGGGAACAGTCGCGGGAAAAGGATAAATCGGGAACGGCGGGACCGCTCTGCGATCTTGATGACCGGCACGCAGCCGCGCTGTATATAAGCGGCAGAGATAATTCAGTCTGCAGAACGGTTGTGCGGGCTGATTGAGACGTTGTCTGCCGTGTGGTATATATTTCCCATCATTCGTTTACTGCCCTGGCATTTCGCACGGAAGACAATGAGTATAGTACGGGGACTTGTCCGTCCTTTCCATTCCTTTGTGCGAAATGACAGTGCAGTGAATTGAACGAGGTCGTCGTATCCAAGTTGAACCCGGATAGAAGGTTATTTCTCGTAGGAATAATTGAGCGTCTTCTTTGCATCCACGTTTCTTCTTCTTCTTTTACTTCACCTCGCTAAACGTCAGTACCGATGGCATGAAGCCAACAGAAAGTAAGCCATGGAAAGCATAGGAGAAATTTGTCATCTCAATAAAAAAGAGTAATAATCATTTTTTTAAAAATTGAAATATAGAAATAGTAAGGGAAAATACAACTGAAAGTAGGTCGAAAGACAACGTGGTGCAGTTGCGGTCCTAACGCACATCTCCCGCGTTCGGTTACCTGCGCTTTCCGTGGCTTCATTACCTGTTGGGTTTCATGTGTTTGTATAGCCACAACAGAAACTTAAGAGGAAGCAAAGGGGGAATGCGAGGCACCCGTAGTGGGTGCGAGCCACGTTCTGAGCCACGTTATCATCATCAACGAAGAGCGCGTGTGCACGTGAGCTGCTTCCGCGTGACCCCAGTTGTGGACCGAACGGCCCACCAGCCCGCTTTGGCCGCTGCAGCTCCACCGAAATATTCCTTCCCGAGACCGTCAGCTTCGGAAGCTCGAAACCGGAGTCGGTGACCTGGAACAAGGGAACTGCGAGTCATGCTAGACCCGGCAGCCTCTTCTCGGGGCGTGTGCTGTCGCTGCAGCACCCAAGCGGACTCCCCGCCGGTGTCTACCGAGACGTCAGAAACGCAGTCCATCGACGAGCCGGGAGTTATTTCGCGCGACACATGTCGCGCCTTCGATCCCCCATCCGTCGTCCCTATGTGGTCATGCATAAGAGGACATAGAGACCATGCGGTGCTTCGCGTCCTACGAGGACCCCTTCAGTATGGAAGCCATGGGAGGTTCCTTCAAGCGTGAATTCTTCCCTCAGGTTGCGGCCCCGCAGTATACGGTTCGCCATGGCCTCTGCATTCCCCGATGGCCGACGGCGGGGTGCCCATCGACATGATGTCCTCACCCACGGTGTATTTTGCGACTGTAGCGGCAGATGCAGCTTCGCGAAATGAGGCGCTATGGCGTGCACTTCAGTGGGTGCCTGCCACGTCGCAAGAATTTTTTCCCCCTGCTTTTTTAGTATAGTTTTACCACTTGCTCGCTACATTGTTTCTAACACGACCTCATCAACTGTCTCTGTCTGTTGCGTCCTTAACGGCGATTGCCTGGACTTGGTTTTATGTGCTGTGTTGCGGCCAAGCGGCCAAACCAACACTTCGTGGAACTAGTCTAGCATCCTGTGTTGTGTGACAGAGCCAATTGGGCGGAGCGCGACGGTGTGTCTACTTGGCTTCGTCGTTTTTGCTGCCAAAAGCAGTGCGCGTCTGTCGTCTTTTCGCGTTCGCAGTTTAAGGTGCTTTGAGTGCGTTCTTTTTCTTCTTCCAAGTGAACATTTAGCGGTGCTTTCCTTTGCCTTTCTTTTGGTCAGTTCTCGCCGTATTGCAACATAAAATTTTCGGGAATCGCATTCTTTTCATGGGCCCATGGAGCGCAGCAAAAGCAGTTCTACTTATATTTCTGCGCAGCCGTTTACTGATGAGTTCGTCAGTAATGCAGAGACGATCGATCCGGTGAAGCAAGCGAATTTCCAATCCAGCCAATCCAACCGAACGTCGAAAAATAGCTATTACAAATATCAAAAGAAAATATACCATTTTATGATGAGAGTAATTTTGACTTTCGTTTTTTCTCATTTAATTGAAGTTATTCTGTTAGCAGCAAGCAATATGTTGTGCTTAGTTTTGAGTAACCACCTTTACGTGCCTTCGCCTATACAAGCCATAAATCGACAATCGAATTCGGAATCACCGGCGTCTAATGAACCAATCTTCTTTGCAACACTAGGGGCCCCAAAACGTTTGGGGCCCCTAGTGTTGTCGAACAAGGCGGCCCCCATGGCTCCCGCTTCATCGTGGATTCTTGTGATGGCTATATATATATATACGCTCACACTCGTTCATCGCCAGTAACTATTGAAATGAGCTTTCGCTTCCGCTAAACTCGCCTGAAACGTTACTTATGAGCGCATAGCACATACAATTTCTGAGGTTGTTCTGCGGTTCCAGCGCCCGTAGGCCTAACGAGACGCGTCCGCATAGCCATAGAGTTTCCTACAAAAATTAGGAAACTCTATGCGCATAGCAACAGCTAATAGATTGCCTCGTCTTGGATACCTTTGGCACGGGGAACGAGGCGGCACCCTGTTTTATAATAATTGTCTTCCTTACGTTTGCGTTTCCGTGCGTAAAAAGTCTTGAAAGTACGCACACAGTAACGTCCCGATAAGGTGCTCTACGTTTAACGTATGTAAGGCGACATACGCAATTCCAACTGTAGGACGTGACTCAAGCGAAGCGTAGCTCTGCCTTTTTCTTTTATTTTAGCCTGTGCGTGAATATAGTTGTCGTGGCAACTTTCTTCTGTGTTGCATTGGCACGATATCGCGTATCCTTGAAGGAAACTTCAGAGGCCTTGAACAGGACAAGTCCCATTGTCGAAACGTCGGCTCCAGTCTGAGACACCCCTTGTTCGACCACCGTTGATCTTTAGCTTCCTGCGTATATTGTGCCTTGTGCAGAAGTAAACGAACATATGTATGATCTGGCTGACGAGGACACCAAAACGCGTCGATCAAAGCCACTCTCGCAGGCGTGATCGCTAGCAGAAAATAGGGGAATGATCGAAAGTCCGATTTCGCAACAGGCATTGGAGAGGTAAAATTCTCGGAACGGAGCAAAGGTTGTTGCTCTACACAAAAGCAACAGCGAACATTTGTTGACATTTCAGCCATCAAAGAACGGCACAGTGAACCGTGCATATATATATATATATATATATATATATATATATATATATATATATATGATATATATATATATATATATATATATATATATATATATATATATATATGAGAGAGAGAGAAAGAGAGAGAGAGAGATTGTGTAGAGGAAAACGCTATTTTGTGGAACCGTGCATGCAATGAACACAGTGAAACCGTGTATAGGACGAAACCATTGTGCTTACTTTTCATTCCCCTCCCAGCCTCTCAGCTCTTTCCTTTCTTTTTCTGTCACAAACATGCTTCCTCAGCAGCCTGCGAGAATGAAAGGAAAAGAAAATGAGGCTAAGCACGTAGAAGCCGGTGGGGAAGCGCAGCGTATCGTCGTCGTCTGCGCGTGGTCATCAGAGGTGGCAGCTTAAGAGGACTATCAAGTTAACCTGACTTAGCAAATTAAGGTACGCTTCTGGAATAACAAAAAAGGTTCGCCTTTGTTGCGGCTTGGTTAAAGCTAAGAAAGACTCAAAACCTCGAGGCGATCGTGGCGAAGCAGCCGCGAAATTCTTTCGCCAGCCCTTCGTGACGTCGCTGATTCTTTTTTTTTTTTTAGATTCTTGTCGAGAGAGTAGTGTGTTGCATTGAAAAAGACTTGGGCTGTCAAGACTTGTCGACTTTCTTTTTTTCTGCTCGTAGACTACATGTCCGAGAAAATGCGTTGAAATATGTGACGTGACACAAAAGGTATAGCTACGGTGTTGAGATTTAGCTGCGAAACTAAAAATTATAATGAAAAAAAAAAAGGGCTCTTGTGCTACGCCTGGTCGAAATCGCTCAGCTGTGTACCAGGAGTCGCTGTATAGCATTCTTTATAGCCGCCATAGCTTCAACGTCGATATACGGCCTTATAATTTACTAATGCCGCCTATATCAACTCTTGTCGACACTTCACTGCTATAGTATAGGATACAAGTTAAAGAAACGGCAGTTGGCAACTAAGGCACACTAACCGCGCGGGGTTGTGTTAGTCCGCCAGCCGATCACCGAAGCAAACAAAATCGCCATGCGACATTTTCAAAATGGCGAAGTACTTGATACCTCCATAGCGTCTGGTGTTCTTGAAGTCTTTTCATCGGCAGAAGCGATGAGCTGTGCAACAGACCTGGGCAAAGTGTATGCAGTCTGAGCATTTCATTCTTCAATATTCCGCAGTACAGTTCATTGCTGAGCCCGTTTTACTCATTAAACTTCACTAACTGAAATGCAACTTGACAATAAGTAGTTGCAGTGAAGCAAGCGTTTTATTCCAGTTCAATAAAGAATTAGGCGTTCACCATTCCACTATAATATACGAGTGAAAACGTATAAAATTACGCGCTAATAATTTTATTTTCGTGGTTACCGCCTTATTTAGGTAAAATTGAAAGTTTGAAGTACGAACTATTTGCAGCCTCGCGGAGGAGCAGTGGCTGGCGGTAATGAGGGCGCTTTTTACCTCGTAGCGTCGGCCCAGCATGTGACCTCCGATACTAGGCGTATAGTTGCCAGGAATGTTTGGTTCCCGGTAGCATTTAATCGAATGAGGCTTTCGCCATTCGACTGTAATAGACGAGCGAAAACGAGCGAGGGCGGGGCTTCACTAGACTTAAGGCTGAAAGTATAAAGGCCAAACCCCATGAGCGCGATTTTGTGCGCGACAGCGACTGCTGCGAGCGACGGATCGGGCCGTCGCGTTTACAGATCGCTCGATCTGGTCGCGCGATCGCTCGGTTCTGCAAATCTAGAATTCGTCGCTCGTCGCCCGGAAGTGCTATGAGCGACTAGCCAATAGTGCGGAGCCGGAACTGGATGTACATAACTCAAGTACTTCCGATTGTTGCACGGAACGAGCAAACGATTGAATTTTTATACGTGTTAGGATAAGAACCTACTGCAAGACTTTCAAAAATATTTTATGCTGCTTTTTACAGCAAAACACATCAACTTACCTTAATAAAGCACGCGTCACGCTAGTTTCGGCGCCTATATTGCTGCCCTCATACCGGCAACACTGGGGAGACGTCGCTCGAAGTCTTCGCTCGCATGGGGTACAACTACAGAGGCTAGAAGGTTATCCCTTGCTAGCCTCTATAGTACAACTTGTAGGCGACGAGCGGACGCGACAGCCATCTCCATCGCGTCGCTTGTCGCGTGCAAGATCGCGCGTCCTATCTTCGAGGTAGCCTCCGGTGGGTTCGAAGGCTAGCCGACCTGAGAAGAGTGTACTAGAACTCTAACCTTAGAAAGCTTGTGGCTTCGTGTGCGCCGTGTTCGCCCCCCCCCCCCTAATTCGCGTTGAAGCGAGAAGCAGCGCGAAGGGGAATTCGCTCGCCGCTGCTGGACGCTCTTCGCCACACCAGCATCACGCACGGCCTCTCGATCATCGAGCGGCCGTGCCAGCATTGTGACATCGAGTGTACACGGTCATCGAGCGAGATGTGGTCATGTTTGCCTGTGCGGCGTGACACCGTGCTTCTCAATTTAGTAAGTAAGCGAGCGTTTACGGCAGTTTATACAGACAATGAAACTACTAATTTGCTATCGCAAGCAGTGCTTCGGCTTTCGTGCGAAACTTCGACTTTTTCCTCTGAGTAAATCCAGATATATTCTTCAAAGAATGTTTTACCATGGTTTCAAGTGATTCAGTGTCGCTCTTAAAGGGCAACTCCGGCGATTTTGCGAGGTTCACTGACATTAATGGAATTTTGAATATATATTCTATTTTGCACTCTAACTGTGCCAAACTGTATGGGTGTAAGTCATTTAGTTTTCCTGAAAATGAATTTTAAAGGTTGGTTGCGTTGCCGACTCATGACTTTCTACTGGCCACTCTGTGTTCGTGTCGTCAGAGACTACACCGCCACTATCGCTGAAATCGTCGCTTAAATCGCTGCTGTCTAGTTCGGAAACTCTGTAAGAGCGATCCTGTGTTGTCAGGAGACATCAGTTTCGCTTCCTTGGCGCTAGCGCCACGTGTACTGCGTGTTTAGCACGCGTTCTGCGTATTTATATTTGGTAGTGTAGGATCTGACGTCATTGACTGATGGTGACGTCACACGAAGCAGCTACCCGTTTCGGTTTCGGCATCTCGTTTATTGGTTATTCAAAATTATTGATGAATTTCTAAGAAAATTGAACCACCCTACCGGTGACAAGACTGTCGAACCATATTAGGATATTGTGATTTTCAAATGGCATATGCCATTTGAAGATGACAGTGTCCTAATGTGGTTAAAAAAGCAGCGGAGTTGCCCTTTAAGTGTTCTTGAAGATGACAAGCGCGAGCCGTGTTTTGGAAGTTGTCAGGGCCGCGGTTCGTGTGACGGACGCAGATGGGCGCAAGACGGACTGCGAGTAGCTCTGACAGTTACGTGCGGTTTATGGATCGACGCCGCGTGCTCTGACGACAGCTGTTGTTGTATGCCCGGCTTTTACGTGATGCGTATGTGTGCCTGCGTCACTTTAGCACTCGCGCGCCGCTTTTCTTTTTTCTTTTTTTGAACTTCCCGGAGGTGGCGGGCACAGTGGGCCTATGTGTGGCAACCCCTTCGGCAATGCGGCGGTGGTGTTGACTGCTCGATCGACGCGCGGTGCGTGGACAGATATGGCGTCGGAAAATGCGAGACAACCCCCCCCCCCCCCGCGCGCGTGTGTGTGTGTGTGTGTGTGTGTGTGTGTGTGTGTGTGTGTGTGTGTGTGTGTGTGTGTGTGTGTGTGTGTGTGTGTATTTGCGCGTGAGCGCGTGTATTCGTACCGGCGCTGCGGCGCCGTATAGGACAGGAGGTCCTTTGTCGGCGAGCGTTCGTACACGCGCGCTATATGTGGCAAACGGCGCGCGCGTCGCTTTGTTGTTTGCAGACAATGGCGTAAACTCGCTGTGAGGGATGGACCGCGAATCGGAGGGTAGGTAGGAGGTGACCGAAATAAATAGAGAAAAATCGAAACGCACGCAGAAAGGAAATGTCGGTGCTATAGACTGCTCCCTTTTTCCGTGCCCTTTTCGCCTGCTTCTTCACTGGCGCTTTTCCCTTTTCTTTCTTTTAATACTTTCGCGCTGATTTTCGTGGCAATTGCAAGAGTGGCTGCCGGGTTTTCTTTCCTTCGTCTTACACCCGCTGTTCACGTGATTGCACGTCTGCCGATTCTCCTTTGTAGTCTGCTCTCTGGGACTGTTGGCTTTTCACTGGATAAGCCAGCCGGCAGAGGAGGGAGGGAGGGCATAAATGCAGCGAGGAGCGTCGAAGGAATAACACCCTCGCAGGAAACCCAGAACGAAAAGAAAAAAAATAATCAATGAAGCGCTTTCCGAAACCGTGATCTAAACAACTGCAGTGAACCTCGATCTTGCTGAATGACAAGTGCTGCACATAGTGCCGAGTGGGAACATCCGGCGTCTTTTATGCAGCAGTGGAAGAAGGTTGGCAGCGTGAAAAGATCGCGGGGGCGGTGGAGGCAATGGAAAACGCTGGGAGGTGGCTCCTAGCTGCTGTGCGGTAATCATAGGAAGCGAGAGTGCCTCGAATGCAACTCTGTAAACGCATAAAAGCTTCCGCCGTGGCTCAGCAAGTAGTGAGGGAGGAACTGCGAAGAAAGCCGACGGCGGTCGAAGCCAGGAAAGGCCGCAGATTCGATATTTCCCGCGGACATCGCTGCGCGAAAAGTGGCGGTAATTGAGTGAAGAATTTACGAGTGCGGGGGCATTGCGAACGTTGTGCTTTCCTGCTTTGTCTGACTACGAGACGATAACTTAGTTTGTTTTCTTTTTTCGGGGAAGTAACATTTCTTTTTTTTTTTTTGCGAGATAGAGTTGAGAGGCTGCGCTGGACGGTACATGTGATGTTAACTTGACATTTGACGTTACATGACACTGGTCTTTCGGCGCGTCAAGCTGTCCGCGAGCCGTCTGCAGCGCGCAGCTACCGCATTGAGCTTTCGAAATTGCGTGCCTGTGCCGTTCGCTTATCATACACACACACGCACACACACACACACACATTTGTCGGTGCGCGTTAAAATTGGTAGGAGCGAGAGTGCCGAGCCGGCGGTTGTTAGGACAAATCAGATGGGGCCGTCACGTGTACGGATTGAGCCTCACAACGTGCACTATAGCAGAGGGCGGTCGCGCATACGACGCTGGCTCGACTACTGGTTCAATTTCCTATGTAACGTCCCGTGACTTGGCGCAACAACCGTCGTAGCGGGATATTCAGAGAGACCGATACGGCGAAACGGAGAGCACAGTAGCGCGAGGGAACCTGGGGAGTAACAAACGCCTCTGTGGCGACGGCCTTCTGGGAAACCTGGGACACTGGGAGCCGTGCACGAGCGGTCTGACGAGTTGTATGCAACGTTTTTAGAAAGGAATCTAAAAACGTTGAGTTGTATCGGCGCGCGCTGTGCCATCGCAAACGTACGTAGTGGATCTGCAGCCTAGAGCAGCGAGAAGTATTGAGAGGCAGACAAGATTCGCGTCCTTGGAGAATATAAAAGGGTGAGTAGCCAGCGGCAGATGAGTTGTAGGTGAAAGTAGCATACGGCAAAGTAACCTCCCAATCGCGGTCGTCGGGGGAAACAAGCATATCGGTGGGAGTTCGGTTCAGGCGCTCTGTGAGCCCATTCGTTTGCGGCTGAAGAGCGGTTGTGAGCTTAATTGCGGCGGGTAAAGCATTAACTAAGGATGTCTTCGACAACGCGAGACAAAAATACTAGCTGCGACTTAGCTGAGCTAACCCTGGATATACGAAGCGGAAGCTTGGCTTAGCCTGCTTAAATCTTGGTTTCACTTCGTTAACCTTTGATTTAGCTGTAATTATTATACTTAGGTATGCATTCATTGTTAAGCCAGATGTGACGATTGTGCCTCGGTCGGTGGCTAGACATGACTGTGATTAGGCTTGCGCAGACACGCATCATTCGACGGTGCGATGCCTGTTGTGACGCAGGGAAAGCGCAAGTGCTATACATGCAAAGATACGCCGCGAACGTGCGCAGCGTCGACGCACAAACGGACAGGGCGCGAACGCAGTCGCTTCATTGATCTCGACGGTGCGACGCCTGTTGCACTGCGGACCCTCTCCAGTGAAGCTGCTTGCCGGGCCATAGCCAGAAAAATATACGAGGCTATGGTCGAGCGATATCCGCGGGATGGTTAGGCGCCGCTCGCCAACGAAGGCTCAAAGCTTCCCGCACTCGCGCAACGCTCACAAAATACGGCCCGGCATCGCTCTCAACCATGGCCAAGCTCGCACTGGCCAGGCGAGCGCGTCGCACCGCCAGGCGCGCGACGAGTCACGTGGTCAGGTGGCGACCCACCTGCAGAGAGCGCATGCGCCAAGCCGGCGGCTGCGGCGGAGCTCGGCGCGGAGAGTCACGTGATGCGTTGCCAAGGCTACAGCGCAGCTGCGGTCAAATGAAGGTCAAATTGCTGGCAACGGCGAAACTCGGCTCGACGCGGTTAGCGGAACTTTCGCTTTAAAGTACCGGCGTAGGTTGGTCCGAAGCTGTCGACGAGCGCCGTGGTGCAAGACGATGTCATAAAGAAGAAAGTCGGCGACATGCGTAGCGCAGCTGGTTGTGAAGGCGCGGGTAAAGGCGTATCGCGTCACGTGTCGCGACGGCTACCGATTTGTTGCCTGTCGAGGTTTGAAAGGGCCTACGAAGGTCGAGCCCAACACGCAAGAAACGGTTCGGCAGGGATGTCGATATAGGATGAAGCAGACCTGGGGCGCTATAACGTAAAACTATTCCAAACTTTTCTATTCCAATTCTTTAATCAGCCCTCCGCGATTGGCCAAAAACTTTTTTGGACCACCCCCACTTCACCTGTCTGTCACGCGACGTCACGAAAACCGCGATAGATCCCCATCTGATATGACGTGTACACACTGATTATGCATGATTTGACCGAAAAAAGAAAAATAGTTATTTCTGATTCGAAGCCTTTTCGGCATTAGTTGCCGGCTATTGCTCAAAAGTTTTCGGGCTGCACCCACTTCACCTACCTGTCACGCGACGCCACAAAACCGCGAAAACTCGCCGCGTCAAAGTGACGTGTACGCATTAAAGATGCATTAATATACCGAACAAAAATGAACTTTCTTCTGAATAGTCGCAGGCTGGCCCGTTCCGAAAGGAATAAAAGATGGCTTCCGCCGATCGCTCAGGCACTGGCTACTCGCACCTGCCGGAGATCATGGGTTTATTTGCGCATAATAAAGCTTCTTGCGTGGCAGTGTAACATTTTCAAGCACTTTCGGCACGTTTACGACCTCATTCTGCCACCTCTTCTGTGCTGAGGATCCGTTTTAGCGTCATTCTTAAGCTTCCGTTGCATGCCGCCGCGATTTTCGACCAGCCACCGCAAGCTAAGTAAGGGGAAGTGGACCAATCGCAGACGCCGGCACCACCTTCTTCATCCGGTTATCGACTTTCAGTGCACTGGCTCGGCCCTATCGAATCCCTCTCCACTTGAGAGCGCTCCTCGCCTCTTGCCAGCCGATTAGATAAGACAAGCCGCTCAGTGTAGGCAATGTTATTCGTTCTTTAAGTAAACAAAAGTGACCTCCTATGAACAAGGAGAGCGTTTGATTGGTCTGTTCAGACAACCCTGCGGTTGACCGCCCGGTGCTTGCGTCGGTGGTTACGCAAATTTGACGTCAGGAGATTGGAATAAAAACATATTGGAATAGTTTTACGGTATAGGGCCCCTGCAGGAAGCGCAGCTGACCGCTTGTGGCGTTGTCATTGGTCATAGCTAGCGACATATCGTTGCACGGAGTAGTAGAGACCAGACCAGAAGAAACGGTGCTTCACGTGACCATAAGTGCGGGTGTCACCAAGGTGACCAGCAGTGGGCTCGCTACGAAGTTACTGCCCGTGCATTTGCACCATACAACCAAGCATAACATATCCCATCATTGCAATGGAGTTTGGTACGACCTGCATGGTTAAACTCCACGTCACCAATGGCACCACTAATAGTTCCGTGCACGTCTACATTTCCGGTAATGGCGTATTGCGCTAAGGTTGCAATACGTTTGTAGACAAGCTAAAACTGTAGCCGAAATACGTGTCATGCTGTTTCCGCTCGGAGTGGACTTCGGTCGACATCGCTCTCGCGGCTCTGTCATGCATGCTCAGCGTATAAACGCGCTCTGCACGCAACACCAAATATACGTCGGAAATGTGTCGGAAGTGCGCGCCCTGTGGGTTTCCGCGCGCTACGTCCCCCGACATACGTTGTTCGAGACCCGAAACGAGGGAAAAAAAGAAAAAAAAAAAGCTCTGCATGCCCTCCGCGTCCTGGGGAGGCGCTTGGTACACGTGTGTTCTCGTAGCGCGAAGCGCACGACGACCATTCTGGGCTGGCGATTGAACGGCCTGTCCTCACCCTCCTGTTGACGCCCGGAGCCCAGATGAGAGCCAGACGTCGGCGAACTGACTGTTTACGCACGAGACGTATTTGCCGTAATGGAAACACGGCGCATCGGAAATAACGCGTCCTCTAGCGCTCGCCCTCTGGACGTTGATTGAGAAGCGAAAGGTTGCATGGGGCGAGAAGGCTGCACGCTGCTTCCGCACGGAGACCGCGTGATTGCTGGCACGCGCACGGTGTGGCCGTCTGCGAAGCAAAGTACCTGCATGCGCTTTTACGTTGAGCTCTTATCTCGCAGACGTCAGATATCGGACCGTGTTAGCAGAAACATGGCGGGAGACGGCGCCTCAAAGGTTTGTAGGTACTTAGCTTTTCAGAGGAAGCTTATCTCGGTACATTACTGGTGAGGTGATCAGACTTTCTTTTTTTTTCCTTTTCCTTCTCACCATGTATGTGCATGCTCCCTCAGCTACAACGCAGTGCTTGCGGTGCGCAGCTTCGCTTCTGCGAAATTTCATTTCACCTATGCACTTCGCTTGCCGCATGCAGAGACACTGCGGCATATCGGAGTCGCGCACATCGAATTTCGCCGTACATCGATCAAATTTTGAGGCTGTGAGGAATGCGATCGGGTAAGAGGAGAAAGTAAGGTTGGATATATCGAACGCAGAGGCGCCGCACACGACGTGTATACGTATATATAGAACACGCGGCACCACCGTATGATTGGCTTTTCCTAAATATGGCCCTTCAGCACGAGAATTCGATATATATATATATATATATATATATATATATATATATATATATATATATATATATATATATATATATATATATATATATATATATATATATGTTTACGCTGGCGCCTGTCTTTGTCCTTACTTTCTGAAGGGACACTAAAGGCACATATTAAGTAAAGCTAAAGTGATAGATAAGTGCTCGAGAATCTTCAATAGGCTTCAATATTATCTCAAACAGAGCCTTAATAATCGAGAAATTGAGGTAAATGCAGGACATGATTAGAATCCCACCCGGAACATTCAAGTACTTGCCCGATGGCGAAAGCACTGCTCAGTTAAATTCTGTCACTAGTACTCAACCACTCGTTCCACAAAGCATCCTTGTATTGTGCTATAATGGTTTTGGCACGTAAAACCCCAAATATTATTATTATTGTGCTATAAGAAGAAATAAAATGCTACTTGTTCAGTTATGTTTCACTTTTAGAAAAAAAAATAACATTGAAATTTCCCTCGACAACGACGCGGGTGGTCGAAAAGTCTCGTCTTCGCTCCACTCCGCGCCGCCCACACTTTCGCGTTTCAGCAGTTATCGCGTAGTGCTGCACTGGTTTTGCTGGCTCGCGAAACTCGAACAAACTGCAAGTAGCAGATAATGAGAGAATTCAACTTCCATGCGATGTCGCGGGATGCCCGAACGGTCCGCGCTACTTGACGGAAAAGAAGCTGCAGCGGCGAATCCGCCGCTCTGTCGTGGCTCAGCGCCGCCGTCTGTAGGGCGCCGTTTTACTCACCGACGGCAGCAAATGGCGGTGATGGCGTATGCAACGTCACCATTCTCCCGGTTGGGTGGCGGGAGATTTGAATTTCGAAAAAGGTATTCGGACCCTTCAGATGCAATTTTCTCGTAAACTAAATCTCTTCTTGGCAAGAAACAAGCGTTACGAGGTTTCTGGAATGATATTCAAACTGTCCACGTCGACTTAGTATTTGCCTTTAGTGTCCCTTTACGCGTAAGAGGAAGCAGTATGCACCAACCAAATGCCCCTGGCATCACCGCATATGCTTTCGATGGATTGCGCTGACGCGACGCGCGGCTGTCCCGATACATTTTGTATTCGTATACAGGTTGTATCGGCACGAAACGAAACATGTCTATTCGGTAATGAAGCAACTGCGACAGACGTGTGACCTCGCACCTCGCTCGCTAACGCGTGCTAGCTCTCCTCTGGGAGAGAGAACTTGAATCTCTTTTCGCGTGCTTTCTTGGTTTTAGTCCAGAAACAAGGACGCGTTCTTCGGTGCAGATCAAGTGTTCCCCTCCCCCCCCCCCCCTTTTGTTTTTTCATATCGCGATCCCCACTGAACGCGTGCTAGCGGCTTGGTGGCTTCGTATTTTCGTCCGTTAATTTGTCCTTTCTTGATTGCATCGATCCTGTAATTTAGGTTCCTTGCCGTTTTCCACTTAGCGTCAAATAATCCGCGGCATCTCCGCGTTACTTAGCCATGTGTTGAAGCACGCGACGCGACTGTTCGCAGATTCCTCTTACTGCTATCTAGCGATGCGGCGGGTTCACTGAAGAGAAAGTGAAGATAACGATCGGCTGCGTGGCGAGTTATATTTTACGGCGGCTCTAATTTGCCAAATAACTGGCTTTCGCAAACCCATCGCACTTCCGAAATACCAAAATGTACAATATCCAGAAGCGTTATAGCACCAGTGCATGGTAACTTTGCGACCAGGTCGCCAAATTTAGGGAGTTTTTAGCCACATAAACGACCAATTTGCCGTTTTGGAGTATTAGCGACATCTTTAGTGACGTAAATGGCCATCCTTAGTGAAATTGCTTAAAGGTCTTCGGATATGATGCTTTGTCTCCATTTTATTTCATATGCGCCTCCATTGCTCGCTGTTTCTATAGACATAGCGAAGAACTTACTATAGCGAGCCAGCTGGGTGCAGCAGAGCTGCTTTTCTAAGCAAACAACGATCCTAAGATGCAGCACCGTCGTAGAAAACCGGAGTTACATTTCCTTTTCGTACTCAGACTTTGACTCGCCACCGCGGAAGGTACTTTGAAACTATACAGCTGAAAATGTTGAGGGTGTCTAGGAACAATAAAACACAGAAGAAAATTACAAGGAAGTCATCACCTAGTGACTTTTCGCTAAAAATTGGAGTGTTTTGGGCTGCGACTTTGCGACTTTCTCATGAAAAAGGTTACCAACACTGATCCATATCAGGAGCAGTTTTATAGAGTTCGGTATGTCCATGTCAATTCAATAAATGAATGGAATGGCCTTACTAGCAATGTTACAGAAAATTAATTGACATTGCGTGTGCTGCGCTTGTTCATTGTTTCTTGTAATTTGTTTCCAGCAGAACGTGCTCAGTTTGTTTTGGAGCATGAAGTTTTGCATTTGCGTCATCTTTGTAGCATCTTCTCTTTGTGTACACCTATCTGCCAGAATTAGCTTTAAGTTGCGCCTTTTTGAGGTCCCGGATCTATGCTTTAAACCGCGTTCACCACATTGCAAAATGTCGTTCAGGAACTCACTCGACACACGTCCTGCCTCTTCGAGGAGCGAAATGCAACTGACGGTGGTCCAGAGCAGGCCACCGTCATTTGCAACGTGCATACATACATACATACATACATACATACATACATACATACATACATACATACATACATACATACATACATACATACATACATGCATACATGCATACATACATGCATACATACATACATGCATACATACATACATACATACGCGCGCTCTCCTAAGTTCTCCCATCACCCCTCTACCACGTGATCGGCTTCCCACACTTTTTTCAAATTTGACACACCTAACGCTACCGCATTACTGCTTCCGTGGCTGCACAGATACCCTCGTAATTATCGGACGGCGATATATTCAAATCCCAACGTTCTGGGCTGCACTCATTTGAGCGCCTGTCTTACAATCGAAAGGGACCACTTTCAACCTAGGGCTGATGCACGTTTGTCAATTTATTCCCGGCGACGCTTACCGTTACCCTTGTGGCGTTCATAGCTGCACCACTATGGCTGCATTTGTACTACATGAGTGCTTACAAGACAAAAATTTGTCGCCTGTAAAACGAAGTGAATGAGTGAAGCGGGCTTCTCTGCACAATAAGTCTTACTGCAGAGAAGTAAGCTTTGACGAGTGTTATTTGGCGGCTAAAAAAACACCATATATAGGCGGCTTCCTGGTCTGCACGTCAGGTGACGTGGCGTATATACTAGGCAGGCTAACGTTGCGATTGAAAACGATGTTTTGCAGAAAAGCTTAACGCGCCAAGCGTCGTCGGGTTCCCGCTTTAAATGTTTTAGGCTTTTTTAAATGCGTTAGGCCGATGGCTTACGTGTGTGCCGCCGCTGTTCAAAGCGTGCTGGCATCTCGCTATCTACGAAGGTTTTCACTACGCACGCAGGCAAGGACCGACTTTGACGGTCGCAAGTACCACGTGCGAGCTACCGCCTGGAATGTTAATAAAGCACGGGAGCTGTAAAACAGCACAGAAAGCGGATTAATGTCGCCTGGAATTAATATTCATTGATGTGGTCGGTCAAGCATGTGAAACTGAATATATATCACGCCTGCGTTGTGCGCCAAGTTGGCTGTATAATTAGGCCTTCTTCAAATTCCACTTTTCGTTTAACTGTTGTAATATTGAGATAGCGCGTGCAGGTGCGCAATCTCGCAGGAGGTAGTACGGCTTTTGAAGCAGTACTTTTGTTTTGTCATATTTGCTTTCTTGTATTGCGCGGGATGCTATTCCTCTGCATGTCCTCCTCATCCTTGCGCACACGTTTTGCACACCATGTCCCCCAGTTTTTGTAGAGGAGAGAGTCTGGTGCATGATCGCGTGTGGGCGCCCGGCTGGATAGATTTTTCCTCTGTGCATTAGGGCTGTGTATTTCTTTCCTTCAGCGCAAACTCCCTGGGCAGAACAGCGCTCACTGCAGCCACAATAGAGAAAAAGAAATGCTAAATAAAGACTCCGTTTTCGCCATGCGTCGTACATGGCGCCTTCGCCTTGTCTCTCTCCATAGCTGCGCAGTCATAGCCGATATCGAATTATCGACTTTCTCTGCAGACGAACGTATGGGCGCGGGCTGTCGTGTTTACTCCGTGCCTATCTGAAAGACAGCCCGCGGTCTCCACGGGCTGTGGCAGGTCCGCGGGACTGAAGCCGCCTGTCAGATCGACGCGAACGTATCGGATACACCAGCGCGCGGCTGTCCTCAGAATGAATTACACATACGCCCGAGACACTGGCGATCCTGCGAAAACTCTGTGGACGCGCGAAGGGCGGATAAGTTTTAAGCGAAAGAACTTTGCCTTGCTCGCATTCACTCCTTTCTCTCTCTCTCCCCGTTGTCAGAAAGGAAAGACAAGAAAGCTAATGCGAAGGCTCTCAGACGGTGACGAGCCGCAAGATTGAACCCACACTGTAGCACTTCACAGATTGGCGCGGAAATGGCGTTTCCGCTTCGGGTTGTGCGTGCTCTCTGGATACGATGTGGGCGACATATCTATGTTACGGCGTCCTGACGCCCACAGGGCGCCCCGGATGAGGGGCTTAGCATTTGCGATACGTCTCCAAATGCAAGGGCGCGGTCACCGAGTGACGTGTCAGTCGCGAACTGTCATCCGAATACTATCCGTTGTAGGCGTTTTAGAAACAATAATAGAGAGTTGGTGGTAGCGCTTGTCCTCGTCTGCTCCATGTGTCTGTGTCTAATTTATCCGCGCGTGGTTTTCCAGTCAACATGTCAGACCAACTAGCCCTGCAGTTATAGTCCTTCCGCAGAAACATCTAGCCGCTGCTCGAGTGCATGCAATATCGACTGAGCACTGGAGCTCGAAGATATTTAATTCGCGGCATATCTGCATGGCAGCGATCGAGCTCGCCGCCCTCTGATGAGGCTCCAAGCGACCGTGCAGTTGCTTCGGTGCTCGTCATTTTGGCATTTCAAGGGGCTGTGTAACTTCGGCGGGATTTTGTGGCGAGAGTCGGTCAGCCCGAATGAGCGACGTGCCATAGCCGGCTGTAAATCCCTGCTGCCTGGTTTACTTTGCCGGTGTTGAGTAAAGACGGAGAGAAGGAAATAAGGAGGTGCAGGGAGGTTATTTACGCGTGTGCACTGGACGGTTGGCGTTTCCACAGTAGGGCACTCGCATTGAGGTGTTGCATGGAACAGCTCGTGTGGCTTTCGAGCTGATGAGCTGCGAGGCCGGGATCTCCGTTACCAAAGACGCAAACAAGTCGCAAGCAACACCAATGCGTTCCGTTTCCAGGTTTATCTGCACCTGTAACAGTGGCTTAGTTAAGACCTCCCCAAAATCGTAGGAATACTCCTTGTTTATAGAAACCAGCCAAATAGAGATCGCACATGCCCTTTTTATGTAAATACTCGTAACTGGCGTTCTGATTAGTTATTACATGTTCGCGTTTCAATTTACGCGCTGATGGTGCTACTGTAGTGCCTAGAATATACAGTATATTCTATACTACCGTACGCCTCATCCCACGAACTATGTGCCGTGCAGCACAAGCTATCGAATCAGCCAACCATCAATAAAACCAGAGGGGCTTTGCCAAGGTCCGCCTCTGATTGGCCTTCGCCTCCCTCCGCGCGGCGCCGTCTGGAAGACAGGGCCGGTGTGGAGTACGCGCTTGCTTGCTTGTGCGCGCCTACTCCAGCCTTCCGTTCGATTCTATGCCAGTCGATTCTATCCACCGCTCACGGCGGGCTGATCCGATTAATAACGCGGGCGGAGCGTCGCTATGACCACTGAGGAAGCGCGAAAAGGCATCGCTACAAAATCGCGGCCCAGACCGCGGCCTTCCGTGGAGCGGAGCACGTTCTCTGATGGAATCAAAGCCGTAGCGGAATATTGACGCCGCGACGCCAAAACCGCGACGCCAAAAATGCGTCGTTGATAGGCTCCGTGCGCGTGAATCAGAGGAACCAGATCTCTGCTTAGTTTACATCCTCGTAATGTTCTTTTCGTGATGTCTCGCAGCGCAGCGTCCTATGGAGTTCTGTTGCTGTGCAGCGAGGACGAAGGTTCGGTTCCCGACCTCGGTTTCTGCATTACAAAAAGGGCGGAATACGAAAACGCTCGTTCACCGTGCCTTGCGTGCATGTTATAATAGAGAACACCAGCTGGTAGCCATTATTCCAGAGTCGTCCCCCCATCCCTTACGCCCTTTGTACATGCTGCCACAACCATAAAAATTTGCTCATTGTCCAATAGCATAACGCGCAAGGCGAACTTCTTGGGAAGTAATAGTGACAGAAGGCACGGGTGAAAATTTCGCAGAATATGAAAGTGCCTGAAGATGGCTATTTCAATACTACCGTTTGTGAAAGATTACTGATGTATAGGGAACTACAGGAGGGCGGGGGTTGTTTCAGCCATCTTGTGGCAAGTCTATTTACGAGAATGCAACGAACTGTCCTATTCAGCAACTCGGAGTATGTTTTGCTATAAACTTATGGTTATCAATTAACAGTAACAAATTAACTATTTTTTGAAGTATTGCTTTAAACACAAGATCTTCAACGGAGAAATGGCACTAGTGGCAGCGGTTGCAAGTGTGCACGAGCAAGCCTCTGCAAATCCTGCTAATAAGCATTCGCTGTTCCCTGCAAAGACAACCCAAGGCACGCAGATTCGGTGACAATCTTGAAGTTGGCTTGTGTGCATGTTCTAACGGACTCGAGACTGATCGCCGACCTCTGCGCAGCGAAGCGGCAGCACCGCCTTCTTCCGAGCCTATAAATAACCAGACACCTCCAGATCATCGACACTAGTGGCAGCAGTTGCAAGTGTGCACGAGCGAGCCTCTGCAAATCCTGCTTATAAGCATCTGCTATTCCCTGCACAGATATCCCAAGGCATGCAGATCCGGTGACAATGCATCCTGAAGTTTGCTTCTGCACATGTTCCAGTGGACTCAATACTGATCGCCAAACTCTGCACAGCGAAGCGGCAGCACAGTCTTCTTCAGAGCCTATAAATAACCGGACATGTCCTGGTAATTGACACTAGTGGCAGTGGCTGCGAGCGTGCACGAGTGAGCATCTGCGAATCCTGCTAATAGGCATCTGTTATTCCCTGCACAGGCGGGCTTTGGTTTTCATATTTTCTTAACTCTTGCATATTGCAACTGCTGCCACTACTAGAGTTTTCCTCTCTGTGCTTTGCATGTATCATGCCCTCAAATGTTGAACTGACAAAGCGTCTTGATATGCTTGGCACTGTTCTGCAGGGAAAGCTGGCTACTGTAGTCCAAGTTCTTGCGAGTGTTAAATCGAAGATATCCTGTGAACCTGAAACGATTGTTGGTGTCTTTAAGAAAGACTAATCAATTCCAGGGGAGCCTGGTTTACTTAAATGAAACTGTTGAGGAATTGAAGTCTGAGAACGGAAAACTGAAGATTGCAAACTCGGCACTTACAACTAGAAATGCAACCTTGGAAAAGAAAGTAAATGAGCTAGAGCCATACTCGCACAAAAATAATGTTAAACTAAAGGGTGTACCCTACACTCAAGGCAAAGACTGTGTGGCAATTTTTCAGACTGTTGAAAATAAAATCGACTGCCCAGTATCAAGGGACGGCATCGACAGTGCACATTGAGTGCCATCTGCCTCAAGTACAAAAAACTTATTCGTAACTTTCACATTGAGGGCAAAGAAAGCAGAATTCGTAAGTAAGGCATGTCTTCAGACTAGCATTATAGGCTTTCAAAGAACAGAATCAAAGCTGATCTATGTCAACGACACTCTGACACAGGAAAACAAAAAGATATTTTCAAAAGCTCTGTCTCTGTAAACAGAATCACTGGCAGTTCCTATGGACAGATGACTGCCTAATGAAGGCAAGGAAGAACACTGACAGCTGGGTTTTCCACATTCGAGATGAGGTTGATCTGAGAATTTTCGCTAACCATGTGTAATAGCACTTCTTTACTTCTTCCCACATGGCTTACGTTGAATCAAATGAACTAGCATCGTGGCTGTTGAATTAGAGCTGCTCAGTTATCCATTTTAATGCAAGAAGTCCCAGAAAACACTATGATGAATTTCACCAGCTGTTGTCATCCTTTTCACTGGTTTGTATCACAGAGGCATATGGCTAAGTGATAACAATAAGATTTGTTTTCATCTCCATCGTACACTCTGGAATAGTGCCTTCGCATGTCATCCAGCCAAGGCTGTTCCACAATCTTTACTTCATAAGATATAGAGTACAAACACAAACCAGAATTAAACCTCTGTATGTCTGATTGCAAAACAGTACGGATTAAAATAGTTCATGTTTTAATACCGATGAATAAAGCACTCTGTTTGGCTGCATCTACTGATCACTGAGTACTGGTGTAAACACGTTTTTCTGTGCTCTAGATGAAATTTTGAATACTGTTTCAAATGAAAACAAAAACATAGTTATCGTGGGAGACATAAATATCAATCTTATGGATGAAGACTGTGCTTACAACAAAATATACCTTAACATCTGTCATGGATATGGTATCGACATATTATTACAACTTCCCACTAGATATAGTGGGAAGTTGTCTCTAACGTAGGTACTCTCATTGATAATACATTAACAAACTCTGAGGCTTTTGTCTTATGAAGCAACGTAACCGACCACATTCCAATGGTGCTCTCTTTTCCACATTTTAATCATGCCTTTGACACTCTGCACACTAAATCCATATTTGACAAAAAACACTTCATATAGCTAGTCGCCAGTTCAGATTGGTCACGCGTAACATCATTAAATGATGATGACGCTTCTTACCTTGCATAATTAAAGCTTGTCTATCTTCAGCAACCACAGTAGTTAAGTGCCGTAAACATTTTGTCTCCCCTTCAAACCCTTGGCGTACACCAGGGTTGTTGAAGAGCATGCGCAAGAAAGTCTGTATCATAAATGCAAAAATCGACCATTTAACCAATCTCTTAAAACTTCAGTACAAAAGGTTTTGCACCTTACTGTCATACATACTTAACGAAGTGATAAAAACGATGAAAAGCAATGAAAATGTAATAAATCAAGCCGGGAATGATTCCTAAAAGCAATGGCTGGTACTTAATGCATTTCTGAATAAGAATACTACTAGGAGTAGAATAACGAAAATTGAAAAAAAAAGACAGCATACTTACAGATCTGAAAGATATTATGTTTGTGTTCAGCAACTTTTTTGCTACTGTGCCTGATATTCCTGGTGGTAATGACACTCGCATGTCATGCTTGTCACAACAACCATTTTATCTTTTTCCAACTTCACCCAGTGAAGTTTGCGCAGCGGTTATGAATCTTAAAAATTGTAGTCCTGGTTTAGATTCCACACGCTCTTATCATATCAAGGAAATTGACAGCATATGTGAAGCTTTCAGTCACATTGTCGATTTAATCTTTAAAACTGCTGTTTTCCTTTGTGACTCAAAAAGAGAAAACAATTCCTGTGTATAATGAGGAGACGTCACCTTATTAGCAAATTACAGGCCTATATCAGTCTTACCGTGTTTTAGTAAAGCAGTAGAAAAACTAATAGAACAGTGCCTCTAACTACTTGGACAAGTTCCAACTATTAACACCAAGACAGTTCGGTTTTCGTCCTGGATATTCCACTAACCTTGCTTGAATCATGCTCACTGACAAGATCAAAGCGGAAATTGATGGGGGCAGATTCATAGGATCTGTCTTTATCGATTACTCAGAAGCATTCAATTTTTTTAGTCACAACATTCTCTTTACTAAACTCAGCAAATACAGCATAGCAGGTCCATCTTCAGAGCTACTGCGAAGTTATTTACATGACAGATAGCAACTTGTTTCCATTTCACAAGTACTGTCCGAAAAAATAATTAACACTGGCATTCCACAGGGGTCCATACTCAGTCCCCTCTTACTTATTCATTAATGATTTCCCAGACTGCCGAACCTCTACTGAATGTCTTCTGTACATGGACAACACAACTGTTTACACCTCCCGTAATGACATCTGTACACTGAGCCTTTAAATGATGAACTAAATAATATCAGCAGTTGGTGTAAAAAATAAAATTGCTAATTAGCCCTCAGAAAACAGTTTATGGTTTTTAGTTCACGCAATAAACCTTGACCTAACCTTCCACCAGTGTACATAGCATTTCACCCAATATTACCAACTAATGAGTGCTCATTCTTAGGTGTTCAATTATACTTCTTTCTAAACCTTAAATTGCATGTCAGCTTCTTCAAGAAGAAAACCGCTTATGGTATCAGGGTGCTTTTAAAGGCCAGACACTACTTTGCAAAGTACATTCTCCTGACATTGTATAACTATTCCTTTATTCATAGGCACTTAAATTATTGCACCAGTTCTTGGGGTCTTGCATATCACTGTCATAAGTCTCCATTGCAGCACATCTAAAGTAATCCTGTCCGTATCATCGCATCAGCTCCTTATGACGCTCATGTTACCCCTATCTTCACTGAGTTGAATCTCCTCACAATCAATAAAAGTATCTGGTACAGGCACATCATCGTTATTTACTGCCTACTTAGAAACCCACAATTACATTACGTCATTGACAGAAGTAGCCTTGCTAACCGTAACACTATTAGGTTCTCTTTAAAAATCTTTTACTTCCAAAATCGCACAGCAACTATGACACTATTTGTTTTGCTAGTCTGAGAATGTGGAATAATTTACCAGCTCATGTGAAATCTTCACCTACATTATAATTGTACCAGCTTTCACTGAGAGGTCTTACTACTAACTTGTAAACTGCATCTCTTATATGTATTTTTTTCCATTGATTATTATGTACGTTTTTTTTTGTTATGATGTGTTGCTATAAGTTTTATTGCTTTAACACTGTATAATTGTGTAATCTGCTCTTTGTTTGTTCCTAACTGCAACTGACACCTCTTTAGTTATATATTATTCTGTAACTAAAGACAAGAGGTCCCACTGCAGTTTCTAACTGTGGGACCTCTTTCTGGGTAACATCTACTGTATATATGTACCACTAATGAAACAATAAGCTTGAATATTAATCAGATGTTGTAGAGGCTATTGATGAAATCCAAATAGTTTCTTTTTATGATGCTAGATGTAGTTTTAATTTTTCTGGGCTGCAAAGTGTCCGAGATTTGAAAAAATGTCATGCGACTAGGACTTGCTTGCACACAGCGACATTAGTGCCACCAAACATCCTACCAATGAATGATTGATGCTACATGCATACAAAAGGCATGAATGCGACGCAAGCGAAAATGATAGGCAATAGCTACACCAGTTGTCTCCAATACATCGCCATCCACTGCCAAAACCTTCTTGCCCTTTACAGTGCCCATCAACAGCAAAACTGCTGACAGAGCTTCAAGAAATGTCATGCATGACTTATAGCATTTCACATGGCTCCATTTTCCTCATTGCTACAACAGACAAGAATTGTTGTTAGTTACCCAAGCCCATAGTTAAAAATACATTGAGTTCCTCATGAGGACAGCGAATAATACTGAGTTGGTCTCATTCTTGTAATGCACACGTGGAATTCTCCAAGCCTGGGGCAAATTAGCTGAGACACCCTGTACAATACATCAAGTATTTGCTCATCTTTGCAGCAGCATCTGTAGACAACTGCACTGCACTGTGGCTGTTTTCTGAATAAAACAAATTAGTTAACTGGCTTTGCGCTTATTGTGCATTCTCACTATGGCCTTGTAGTCACGCATCTGTTTCAGCACATGCCAGAATGCATTTTCTGTTACAGTAAAGTTGCGCTTAGTGCAGCTAGTCTTGCTGTTGGCAAATGGAGTTCTTCATGGCAGCATTGTTTCCAGGTTTCTCGCAACGGTCAGCTTTGTGAGCATGGACGACACACCGGCATGCACAATTGGAACGGAGGCTGCTGCTGCGGAAGAGTCAGCCAAGCGGCAAGGGGGCACACGGTATGTGCATGAAGCAGAACAAATTGCTCATTCCAAGCCTATAGTTAAAAAAATATACTTAGAGGGAAATGTGACAGTAGTATCCACTGTACTTGCGTCTTTCCTTTTCTCTTAATTTTTCCTATTTCTTTAAAGCACTGGAAATGCATGAAATGTTGATTCTCCACTCCACTCCAGTGTCCACTTTAGTTCTGCTACATTGTTTTGTCGTAGCACATGATGATTCCCTTTAAGAGATTGACAGTGAGTTCAGGCAAAATATTTTGCTCTACTTGTGGCTTAGCACATGAAGTGACTAAGACTGCGCAGGCAGCCTGTTTGGCTACATAGCAAAAACAACATAACACACTGATTTGTAGTATGCGAAACCTGTCTAGAAATGTAATAAGACAATAAAGCACAATGGAGTCTCAATATTTAGTGACATTGCAGGTAAACATTATTGCCTACTTAGTTATGCAGCGAGGGTCATTACCAATGCTGGAGTTACCAAACCATTACAGACATGGCTCTTAATTAGTTACCAAACCATTACAGACATGGCTCTTAATTTTTCCTATTTCTTTAAAGCACTGGAAATGCATGAAATGTTGATTCTCCACTCCACTCCAGTGTCCACTTTAGTTCTGCTACATTGTTTTGTCGTAGCACATGATGATTCCCTTTAAGAGATTGACAGTGAGTTCAGGCAAATTATTTTGCTCTACTTGTGGCTTAGCACATGAAGTGACTAAGATTGCGCAGGCAGCCTGTTTGGCTACATAGCAAAAACAACATAACACACTGATTTGTAGTATGCGAAACCTGTCTAGAAATGTAATAAGACAATAAAGCACAATGGAGTCTCAATATTTAGTGACATTGCAGGTAAACATTATTGCCTACTTAGTTATGCAGCGAGGGTCATTACCAATGCTGGAGTTACCAAACCATTACAGACACTGTCTGCTGCTCAGTAATTTGAATTTAACACGCATACGTTTTCTCAGCATCCTGTACCTATCTAGCTCATCTGGCGTATGGTAATTTTTCCAATGTGTAGGGTATTCAAGAAGAGCTCACCAAATGGAAAGATTACGATGTACTTGGGAAAGAGGGACTTTGTGGACCACATCACCAGCGTCGATCCAATAGGTGAGTGCCCGTGGCACATTGAGCTGCGGTAAATAACCTCAATGCAGGTTTTGTATTTGTCAGAGTAATTCACACCTCTTGCTCTATAAAACATCTTTGCAACAGACATCATCATGTTGAGACATTCATACTGCCCGCAGCAGCACTTGTTCTGCAAATGTAGGCACTGAACTTCATAGGTGCTATTTTCGGGCTGAGGACTTTGGTAAATTTTGCCTTGAGTCATTGTGCCAGGCCCTTGTAATAATATAAATTCACACAGTGGCCGTGTCCAATGACCGATTATTCGCCTAACGCAGAAAGACCAGTAACATATTTTGCCCATCCTTAAGTCATTTTGACTAAGCCATTTCACATCCTCAAACATGGCGCAAGAGTACTCGCAATGCTACTTGCATTTCAGACGGCGTAGTCCTGATTGACCCAGACTATGTGAAGGAACGAAAGGTATTCGGACACGTACTGGCAGCCTTCCGGTATGGCCGTGAGGACTTGGATGTGCTGGGACTGACGTTCCGCAAGGACCTGTACCTGGCCTCAGAACAGATATACCCGCCTCTAGCAGAGACTGCAGGACGACCACTGACGCGGCTGCAGGAGCGACTACTGCGCAAGCTGGGCCCCAATGCATACCCCTTCTACTTTGAGCTACCGCCACACTGTCCTGCTTCAGTAACCCTTCAGCCCGCTCCGGGGGACACAGGCAAGCCCTGCGGAGTCGACTATGAGCTCAAGGGCTATGTTGCAGACAGCCCCGAAGACAAGCCTCACAAGCGGTGAGCAGAGCTTGCATTGACACCGCGCCACCGTTGCAGCAAGCATGCCACAGAAATAACTGTGGCATTCTGCCTGTAATTCTATGGGTTGAGAATTAAGTGCCAGCTACAAACAATGTGAAGCACAAAAATCACACTATCAAAATTTGACTATATGAAGATGATACATGAACAGATTATGTGGCACAAGGGTCTTTTGTAGCTGGGGCTATGTGATGCCCTGAATGCAGCATATAATCTTTGTTCATGATGCCTTACTAATCAATGCACTGCTATTCATGGATATTTGTAACTGCACTCTTAATTCTTATTATGATTGAGATCAGTGAGCTAAACATAATTTATAGGTTCTTCCTTTTATACTAGAAATAAGGAACAAAAATTGACAGGTCTCTAAGGGTAGTGTACTTTTCATTGTCATTGTGAAAGAAACAGAAATTTGGCACAAGGTTACTTTTGTTGTTCTTCTTCTAAATTTAGTAGCATGTTGGTGCAGGAACTCTGTGCGCTTGGCCATCCGCAAGATCATGTATGCACCCAGCCGGCAAGGAGAGCAACCCAGCGTGGAGGTGAGCAAGGAGTTTGTCATGTCACCCAACAAGCTGCACCTGGAGGCCTCCCTTGACAAGGAGCTCTACCATCATGGGGAGGACATTGCTGTCAATGTCCACATTGCAAACAACTCCAACCGCACTGTGAAGAAGGTCAAGGTCTCTGGTGCGTTTCACATTCATTCCCCAGCAGGCATCAAACAGTTCAGCATGTGCAGTCCTATAATATACCTAAGCTACATGTGCACCATGGTGCATACAGCCTCTTCCAGCATAGCTTCCAAGACGTTCAGATAGTGTCGTGACTCACTGCAGTGACTGGTGTTGTTTGGCTAAGCATAAGAACATGAGTTCATCTCCCAGCTGTAGTAGTTGCATTCCAATGGGGGTTCAATGCAAAGACATACATGTACTGTGATTTGGGTACACATAAAACAATCTCAGTTGGTCAAAGTTAACCCAGAATTTTCTGCTACGGCATCTCTCATAATCCACTTCGCACTTTTGCAATGTTAAACCCCGCGGTGTGTAATTTTAACGTCATACACATTCAGCTACATGCCTTCATAGAAAGGGTGCATTCAGGAGCGCCCTAAGCCTTCAGTGGTATACTTGCATGATAACACCCTGCATGATATCTCATTACAGTGAAAATAATATGCTGAAAGCACCACTCTGTATTCACTTTGTTCTGCCACAAGCAACACATTGAGCATGTATGTGTGAACTCTTGAGAGGTTTGATTTTTGCTACGAAGCTGCTGTTTGATGCTTCTAAAGCATATGACTTGCCCTAGCAGTTGTCAAAGGTGTCAAAGGTGCAGTGTGAACAAGAAACTTGCCCTTCAGTATGTTGCAATCAGATCCTCACATTCGTCAATGGGAGCGAACAACATGAAGCATTCATAAGGTTTGCATATTGTTTGCCTACTTCTAGAGTAAATTGCCGAAGAGTGTTCGGACCCTGCAAACCCTGTCAGTACACTTCCGCGCACACCATCTTGTGTAAAATGAAAACTTCATTGAAACCTTGGTCACCCACAAATTCCTTGCTTAGATTGTTTTTCCCAAAGGCACTTTTGCACTTTTTTAAACAATAACAATATCCCTTGTCCCCACTCCACCAAGGACAAGTCCGTTTCCACAATGCAGACATGGTCCATCAAAAGTAAAAAAAAAATTTCCCTCAATACACATGTTAACTGTCAGTGCAGTGCGGCAAACATGAATCAGGGGTGTGGACTTAATTGCTGTGAGCCACAAACATCTGTCTTTGTGAACAGAAAGTTTGAGTGAAGGCCTTTCCAGGTAGACTAGGCAGCATCAATGTAAAATGCCTGAAGGATGAGCCTCTTGTAGCTTGGGAGCCATGTATGTGTGATACAGAGAGAAGATGCATTCCATTAGTGTTTTGTAGCCTTGCAAGTCATGCAGATTGATAGAACGGCTTGAAAAGGTGCAGGTAAAAAAGGCTGTTGCTCTTCTTTCTGCTGCAGTGCGCCAGTTTGCGGACATCTGCCTCTTTTCGACGGCACAGTACAAGTGCACAGTGGCCGAAATCGACTCCGAGTGAGCATTTTCTTTGTTGTTGTTGCACAAGGAATCGACGATGCATGTGGCTTGTCATTTCATCACTATACCCATTTGTTTTTGCACTGTTCATGCCAGAGAGAAAACAGCACCTTGCTTTGCTGCTTTTCCCTCTGCCTTCAACATACTAGTGCATAAAGGAATTACGGTGTTGGGCCAGTGTAATGCCATGATACCACAAGTAAATCATTATATACATCTAATTCTGTTAAGTTCTTGCCATCAATTACTTCAGGCTAGTCAATTTTGATAGCATATAGGTGGGAACCAATGAGGAAGCGTGAAAAGGAATGGACTGGTACTGGAATACAATTACATTTTTCCAGCTGCGACACGTGAATGAAAGTAAAATTTCATGTGCCAATGTCCCTCTGACATTGAAACTGCATCTAGAGCCATTCTTCCAGCTGTAAACTAAAGGTATTGATTTAAGAAACGCTTGTAGATAATGCTTCTGAAGTACTAAACATACTAATTTTCCAAAGTGGAAGCTTGATATGCCAGAGAGAGGCAGGTGGGAGCAGCACTTTGAAAATTCTGTACCAGCTCCCAGTGACATTACAAACTGTGACAACATTGGACCATAACTAGTAAGTATTCATAGAGAATAACGTTATTGCAAAAAAAATGTCAATATGGAAGAAATTTGTGTAGGCTGTTTCTGCATAAAAATACCTAAATGTGTTAAAAGCTGTGAAGTAGTTGACCCTAAACTGATGTCGTATGTGGCATAAAATTCAAGAAGGAATGTCTGGCCTTTGTTTTCTTTGCTAACGTGCAATAATTTTCTTCTAGACAGATACAGAAGTTTCTGAATCAGTACTTGAGAACAGTGCCTGTTATGAACATCAACTCGACATTTGTGTTTGGAAGAATATTACCAGCCTAGCTGTCCAGGGTAATGACAGCCGCTTAACATTGTGCAGTTCTGGACACACTCTTCTGACTATGGCAGTCGCATATGGGAGCCTCGTGCACCATTTCAATGCAGCGTGTTTCATTGCTATCAGCAAGTGCTTGCCAGAGTGTGGTTACGAAACTTCTGTACACATAAGCTTTTAAACGAAAGCTTTTTTTTCAAAGTTTGAGACAAGTTTTGATGATGCTGTGCTCGAAATGTGAGACAAAAGTTTTGTGGAAGGGGGAGATGTGTGCAGGCACGGCACTGAGTGATTGGTTGCATCACTTATGTCATCCCCGCCACGGAGGGTGCACACCTGCGCTCAGTCGTAGCCGAACACACGCACCTCAGTGGTGGGTGTTGCTGTGTCAGCGTGGTTGGCACATTCTGCAACACTGAGTTGGCTCCAAATGGAGTAGCCCATTTATCACCAACAAGTGAGGCAGCATATAGAGCTGCTTTAGCCAAAAGACAAGAGCCTTGACGATGATGAGAGATGGCTAAGACATTTGGACAATGAAGACCTTAACTCACTTCAACATTTACCTTGAAAGGTTTCTGTATAATTTTGTGTAAAGGTGTATGCATTTATGCTGCTGGCTTTCTATAAAGTGTTTCCTTTTCCTTGAGTGAACCCTTCTAGAGGTATTCTGTTCCCGATTCTCCCCTTCATGTGTATGACCACGTATAGGGGTTCGTACACATAAGTGGCAAAATATACCACACAGTAATAGAAATGCTCTCTCTTTTCCCAGGGAGGGGTGTCCAGTGAGTCCGGGCTTTACGCTTTCCAAGGTGTACTACCTGCGGCCCCTGCTTGCTAACAACAAGGACAAGCGAGGTCTGGCGCTGGATGGGCAGCTGAAGCATGAAGATACCAACCTTGCTTCATCCACCATGTGAGCTCATTTTCATTTGTTGAAATAAAAAACAGCCACAGCATCTTTTGTAAAATATTGTCCTCCCCAAAATCTGCTCTTGTAAGCTTTGTGTAGGTATGTGCACAGAAATGACATGCCCTAAACAATGTTGTATTCCATGACTGTGCCTACATGTGTGTGCATGTGAAATTTTGCAGAAACTGCTAGTTCAAGATCTTGCAATCAAGCTAATTTATCACAGCATGAAAGCTTTCCAGCAGAAAGCACCGTCAAGGACAGAAAGGGACGATGACACATGCTGGACTAGCAACTCAGTTGCTAATCCAGCATGTGTCATCATCTTTTTCTGTCCTGATCAGGGTGCTTTGCGTGAAACCATTCGTGCTAGGTGCAACAAACAAGCTAAGGCAAACACCGTTATGTAATTTATCACATTTACGTGTGCAGAACTTTTCTGCTACCTAAAGTTCCACAAGCGGTTGCTAGTAGAATGTGGATTCAAATATTGAAGGCATGCTGCTCAGTCTGAGAAAAATAGGTAAACTTGTCACATGTGCAGACAAGGAATATATGCCACATCTGTAGTTATGTGCAAGAAGAGTAACAGAAACCACACATAATATACGTAGTGAGAACTTTATACTAAAACCCTTGCCGTCCTTTTTTCCTTCTGGTATTCGTTTTGCAACACGTTTGTAGCACAATCCAAACTGATTGCACTGAAAATTGTGTGCAGAATCACAGACCCAGCACAAAAGGAGAACCTTGGCATCATCGTGCAGTACAAGGTCAAGGTGAAGCTCTGCCTGGGGCCACTTGGAGGGTCAGTTTTTACATTGTTTGTCTTTTCCTCTAGCTTCTAAAGTTCTGCTGAAGGCTACAGAGATCTACTACAGAGAGTGTGTTAGGTCAGTTTTACAAGGGAAATCTAAGTAACTTTAAAACACTTTCATCATGCTAGGTCAGACAAAAATTAAACTTTGAGTTTACACTTGAGTTTACAATGTCGCTGTTTTGATCATTAACATATTTAGTGTATGTAGTAGAGCAAGAGCACGGTGCAGCAGATAGTCTGTGTCTCAACATAGGAGATAACAGAGCAGGTTCACATTGCCTGTTCATCAGTGGTGCAAATAGTGGTTTTAGCAGCTGCAAAATGTTGCGAGTGAGATTACAATTATAACAAATGAGGTAGCGAGCTATCGCTTGAAGCACTGAGAAGATGCTACAAGCCATAAACAAGAAATACAGTAGAACTCTGTTGATGCATTCCCATCACGTGTTTTCCCGGTGCCAACGTTCGCAATCAAGAACACAAAAAATGACCCAATAGAGTTACGCTCATTTTTTACTGGTTCATGTGTTCCTGGAAAACACGATTTTCCAGCACCAACTTTCAGTACGTCGCCAAACTGGGATCATATGATACATTTTCTGGCAGCTAGATCTCATGTAAACAAGAAAATCCGCAAGGCTCGCGTGATTGAGAACAGTGTATAGGTGCCCGCCATGGCAGGTTCACCGCAATACTCGCCTGCCCGTCTCAGTTTCTCATTTTGGTACCAGAAATGACTCTCTGGAGTCTTCGCACGTGGCATTCACAGCTATCACCGCCAATCCTATTGCAATAAGTATCTTCGTCTATCTGTTTCACAGTGCCTGGTGCCATCGGAAGCGTAGCGCACGCTTTTAGCAGGCGATAACCGAAACATGTCATCGTTCCCTGCCGCACACTACGATCGTATACGTTTTCCGGCTGCAAGATCCCATGTGAACAAGAAAAGGCATGAGACGCGTGCGATCGAGAACAGTATATAGCCGCTTGTCTCGCGTGAAAAGGACGGTGCGCAGTTTATTATTCTGGTACATACCAGCAAATCTCCGCCCAGGCCGTCACATGCCTCATTCACAGTCGTCACCACCAAACCTATTGCGACAAGCATACTCATCTGTGTTACAGCACATGGTGCGTACTGCATGCTTTTAGTAGGCAACAATCCAAGCGTGTCGCCATTCCCTGCAGCAGGTGGCATGATGTGGGCATCACATTTAGTTTTGGGGGCATTAGGCGTCACCCACCAGCGTGATTTCGTTTTGGTTTCCCGCCGCCCTCTTAAAACACCATGCAGTAGGACAACAACAAAACGCCTCTCGGGCCGCCGGAGCAACACCAGCTCAACGCGCTTTGGCGTCTAGTGCTGCAACGATCTGCGTGACGCTTCTCATTACGTAGATGTCAACAATAGTTGAGTCTGTCAAATTTTTTTAGTTTGGATCGTACGTTTGCTCGGTTGGTATGTTTTTCTCACGGTTTTTCCAAAATGTACGAATGAGGTTCTATTGTACTTGCGCATCACCTGTGCTTGAATCATGAGACTGGCTATGCTATGTCAAATGTGTAGAAAATACAACTTCTGGATTTTTGCATAAAGGCCTTTGCAAATTTTTCATTGTGTGCCCCAGGGACCTGGTAGCTGAGCTGCCTTTCATCCTGATGCACCCAAAACCCGAAGAATCAAGCCCGATTCGAGTTGTCAGTGAACCCAAGGCTCCAGGCCCTGTACCACTGGACACCAACTTGATTGAGCTGGACACGTACGTTTCCTGTCTGTTCTATTTCACAGTGCAGTGTGCCAGAACAAGATACGTTTGCACAGGTGGCAACTTGTAGCTGTGATACAAATACTTTGCTATTCAAATGCAGAGAGCTCCGTGAAGACACGTTTTGGTTTCCAAGCTTTTGATATCAACCCACAGATGGCCACCATAGTTACTGTAGCTGCTGTTCTAAAGAAATTTCGTATGCAGCTTGTACTGCCAAAAAAAGCAATGATGTAAGTGATACTGGCAAAGGTGCCTCTTACTTTCGCAGATTCCAGAGAGGGTTCTTGATAGTATAATGCAATTACATTTTACCACTTGTAGTTCAGTTTATGCAGATGAGCCTCTGATCTTACCTTATCTACATGACCTGAGTGTAGAAAATGTGTACATTAAACACAACTTTAGAAAATACAAGAAATTTGTCATGCTCCTCGTATTTGAATTGGCCATAGTGCTGTAGCGGTGCAAGTATCGCCTCCAAAGCAGGCGAAGAAGGTGGACTCATGTGCAGGTAGCGCAGCGTCTCTTTCCAGGGAGTTCAATGGGCCAAACTTAAGCACTTTCAGCTACTTATGGCCCACCGCTCTCCTTGCTTGGACGTTCCTGCAAGCTGTCGGGTTTTTGGGGGCAACTCACTCATCACCGATACAGGCGCTCTCTGACCGGCTCCACTAGGCACAAATTTCACTTGCAAGCACAGCAACACCACAAGCACAACCTTCAGGATGCGTTCAGCGAACACCGCAACCCTGATGCCATTGGCATTTGAGATTTCACGCAAGCAGTAGCAGGTGAGCCTTCCAATGTTCTGTGTTCACAACTTCCACGGATGCGTGGCCTACTGAAGTTTTGCAGGAGCAGTGCTGCTCAAGAATCACATCCAGGTCAACAATTTGTGGAAGGCGGCGCGCAGAGGTAGCCCCTGTAGCCACAGTTTATTTAGGCTGGCCAGCCATGGTGCCATGGGATCTCGGGACCGACCGCTTAAGTCGAGCGCCTAGCGTGTTCTATCTTGTGCTACCTGCACGTGAGCCCACCTGCTTTATAGGTGATAGCCATGCCGCTACAGTGCTTATGCACTTTTGTACAGTAAACTGATGGAAGTGTAGCATGCAATTTTATGGATGCATGCTGGTGCAATAGCTATTTCAGTGAGTGAGTGAAGAAACTTTGTTGTGAATGCCTGCAGAATGGTTAGCCTTCCCCTGTTAGGGAGGCGTTAGGGAGCTATTTCAGTGAAAAAATGTTAACGAGTGACTTTGTTGACAGAAGCAGGAAATAGCACATTGGTAAAATGAGTAAGAGGAAAAATATGTACTCTCGCACGAGTCAGTTTTCAAGTACTCATGGCAGAAAAGGTATGGGGATTACTCTGTGATATTACATCAAGCAGCTCTACAGTGTCGGAAAACTGCATAGCTTGATGTACAGCAGATTACCAAACAGTGGCAAGCATAAAACATGTTTTGAATGAAATACATAATATTCAGAATCCACATGTAAGCTTCTTTGCAATGCATAATGTTGCAAGCAAAATGGCAAAAGTTCACAAGATCCCACTTTCTCCAATGTGCTAGTTTTCTTTGGCTGCAAAGGGTTCTTCTTGAGGAAACTGGATAGGTTTCCTCTGTAATCTTGTGCTACCTTCAGATAAACACATAACTGTTGCCACCCTGCAGATTTCCGAATTCATTTGCTCACTGTTTTGCTGTTGGCTTTACTAACATTGTTCATCTAAACAAGTTTCTTGTGAATTGCAGGGATGCTGCGGCCAGCCTAGATGATGATGACATCATCTTCGAAGATTTTGCACGGCTGCGGCTCCGCGGTGAGACGGACGCCTGAGGGGACTGCAGTCTGTGCGCTCCCTAAGTGCCAAACCGTCGACGAGCTTAGCTCCCGTCCCCCACCTTGACTGGCGGCTCCACTTCCTGGTGCACCGCCTCTGCAGGGTCTGTGCAAGAAGGCAAGGCTGCGAATCGACAGTCGCCCTCCCAATGTTCCCGTCCCTCACTGTGCATCTTGTCCAAGGCAGGTCACCAGGCACCTTCAGGCAGGCAGTTCCAACAGCCGAAGGCGTTTGTGACACCTCCCATTTGTGCTCCAGCTCCCTTCAGCAGTGTCCACTTATCCGAGGCACACACCTTCAGAGTGGACTCTTGCGATCATGCAAGCTGTGGACGTCCATCCATCTATGTTTTGGTGTAGAGCTTATTGCAGTGCGGCTGGAGAGGGAAAGGTGCCGCTGGATGTACCGTTAAAGTGGCTGGCTCCTCTTTGACTGGTATGATGCATGCATCTCGCATTTCACTGAAGCACTTCGGCCACATTAATATTCTTTGGCTGAAGAATTGGATAACACTTGATGCCATGCTTGAAAAAAAAAAAAAAGAAACACTAGCTTTAATGTCCCGTCCTGTACACATGCGACAGTGTTCAACGTCATTCAAAGTCTTATGGCGTACGCATGCTGTGCGTGGTGTTCAGCAGCAGGCTTCCCTTCAGCTGCGCTGTGGGGAAATGTGTGGCTTGTGAATGTAAACTTTAGTCCCTTTTGCAAGTGGTCCTACGGCTGGCGGGCAAGAGCACCACCTCTGCCTGTACTGGCACTTTCATACTGTATTTTAGCGGCCATGCTCAAGCTCACACCAGGTTCATCAGGGTCCCTATCACCGGCCGCTTGAGCAAAAAACCTGTGATGGAAAGCAGTGTAGCACTGCGCGCAACAGTAGTAGGCTCTTCAGCCAGCCATGTGTGGTGTCGAATGGTTTCTGAAGGCACAATCCTTGCTTGTCATGTTTTTCCAGCTGAAGACTGTGCTTCATTGTTCGTGAAAACAGTTCTGTGAGTGATGAATGAGCATTTTCCAGTCATTTCAAGCAGACGTGGGTGTCTTGACAAGAGGTCAATCAAAGAAGTCTTCAATGTCCACTTCGGGGTCAAGCAGGTGATCAGCAAGAGGACCCAGGTCAAGTTGGTCGAGCAGAAGGTTCTCGCAAGTTTCCTCCAGATCTGTATCGCCAATCAGCACTGCTCCCTTGAGCCTCCCGTCATGGAGAAGCAGCTTGATGTACTCCTGGCCTGGGTTCACGCGCACAAGTGCACGGCAGTCGGCTAGGCCTTGGCCATTGAAGATACCCAGAAGGACCACCTGCAAGACCATATCGCTGAGCTAACGGCAATGCTGCTGTGAATAAATGCCCACCATGGACAACGTGTTTTCCTTAGTCTTTCTTTAAGGTTTTCATAGCTATGACTGTGCCTGTGGCAGTGAAACTATGCAAAAGGCAGAACTGGAAGCTAAAGGGGAGATGCAGGTCAAGGTACCCAACTTTATAATCCACCGATTTGATTACAATGTTTATAGCAGTAATACATATTTACATGTATAAGGCTCCAAGTTTATTTTCAAGGAGTTACGATTGTAGTTGCTAAAAACCCACTGTTGCAAAATTATGACAACGCTTGGTCTCCTATTGTGTATTGTTTCAAGAGGGACCAAAGTGTGCAATTGTGGAGCAGTCTTCCTTGTCAAAAAGAAAGGATGAACTGAAAGAACCATAACCTTAGAATGATAAAGCAAAATTTAGAAATACGGTTTCTCAGTTGTATTTCGCAAGAAATTTAACTCCAGAAAACACCCTAAAAGTAAGTCTTACGTGATGTAGGAATGACAGGTTTGGTAAGCACCGCTAAAATGACTTCGAAGATTCAAAACTGAGCCTTTTCATTTGTGCTGCATATATGTAGCTTGCCAAAACAAACAGGTTCTCACCCGGTATCCAAAGAAGCGTGTCACGTGAGAGAAAAGGTCGAAACGGGCATCGGCAAGGGGATCAGGTTCGACTGACCAGTGGGCTGCCATGCAGGTGCCTGCCCAGTGGCCCATCTGCCGTGCTTGTGTCCATAGGCGCCGCTGGAACCACAGCTCCGCAGGCTCCCAGCCTGCTGTACAAACGTCGCCAGCTGCATACACGCCTGCTAGTGAGGATCTCATTTGGCGGTCCACCAGGATGCCTCCATCTGTGGCCACTTCCAACTGGAGTGGAATGATGGTGGACGCTTAGGAGTGCAGCTTTCTCTCCAGTTATGAAACACTGTATGAACACACTTTGTTCATACAAAGTGCTTATACAATGCAAGTTTTCACACACCCCTTCGGAAGTACAGTAGAACCTCGCGATAGAGAGCAGTATATAGCTGCCCGCCGCCGTGGCTTCACCGCAATACTTGCCCGCCTGTCTCACGCAAAAATGCCGGCGTGCACTCAGTTTCTCGTTTCGGTACAAAAACATTCACAGCTATCGCCGCGAGTCATATTGCGATCTTCGACTATCTGTTTCACAGCATGTGGTGCCTGATATCAGAAGTGTAGCACAGGCTTTAGGCGATAACCGAAACATGCCGCCATTCCCTGCTGCATACTGCGATCGTATGTCTTCCGGCCGCTACATCCAATGTGAACAAGGAAAGGCATGAGGCGCGTGCAATCGAGAACAGTATACAGCCGCCCATCTCATGTGAAGACAACAGCTTGCAGTTTCTTATTCTGGTACCAGCGAATCTCCACCTGGGTCGTCGCACGCTGCATTCACAGCTATCACCACCAAACCTATTACAATAAGCATCTTTACCTATCTGTTTTGCATCGCGTGGTGCGTGATGCCATTGGCAGCGAACTGTACACTGTTAGTAGGTGATAATTCAAAGACTTCGCCGTTTCCTGCTGCAGGCGGTGTAATGTGGGCATCACGTTTTGCTTCGGCAGCATTTGGCGTCGCCCACCAGCTTGATTTCATTTGTTTCCCATCGCCCTCTTAAAACACCACGCGATAGGAAAACAACAAAACGTGTTTCGGGCCACCAGGGCACCACCAGCTCGACGCACGTCGGCATCTCTTGCCGCAACGATCCGCGCTATGCTTCGCATTACGTAGATGTCAATAGTTTAGTCCCTCAAATTTCTTTAGTTACTTCGGATTGTACGTTTTTCCTGCGGCTCTTTTTTTCCAACACGTATGAACGAGGTTGTACCGTACTGGGGTATCTGTGTGCTGGCTACTCTAAGTGATGATTCATCACTGACAACCTAATCATATGGCCACATCAGGGTTCCCATGCTCACTGCGTTGCTGGTTGCTCTTTACCATCGCAGCCATACAAACTCCAACTGACCTCCAACGTGGAGCAGGTAAGACGCTATGTGAGAAAGAAAAATTACAGAGTACTGGCTAAAAATAATGTCCAAACATGTTTAATTCATGTGAGGTGAACCAACGAGAGGAGGCACAAAATGTACACAAGGTGACTTTCAATTTATAATCATTTATCAATTTATCCACAAGCAAAAATTTGGGGCTCTGATACAGGCTCCATTGCTGATTAACACCGAGCATGCAGCCGCGTGAGTGTCCTGGCGGAAAAAATGTCGGCGAAACCCCTTAACCACTGTTAAAAAGTTACTGTAAAAACATGGTGGTTCATCAGAGCCACTCCTTGAAGGCTGCACTAGTACTTTTTAAGATGCAATTTTCCCACCTGAGGTGCAGTGATGGTGTCTGCATTGGGTGTGACACCAGTTGCACTGACGATGAGGTCAACGCCAAAGCACTTGTCATTGGTCAAGAGCACATAGATCGGCCAGTTGGAGCCGCACTTGAAGTCGCAGCTGGCATCGGCGAGACGCTTCTGCTTGAATTCAGCAGGCGTCAGCAACAGACGTACCTCACAGCTGTACTCTATGTGCACATTTTTCTGCAAAGAGGCATATTTTACAGAACCCATAAGTGTAATTCAAGCATGCAGAAGCATGCGACAAGGCATTGTCAAGGCATCTGTCGCTGAGCAACGCACTGATTTGCAATGCAGCAAACGGGTCACATAATTCCGTAGGATATTACCAGGCCCCTCAACACTCGGTGGCAGTGCAGACTACGGCACTTTCATCTGACCGTGCCACAGGCACTGATAAGATGTAAGCCAGTTTCCCATTGCACAAGCTGTCCTTCAAATGCCATGGCTTTCTCCTCGCGGGTGAGGATGATTTGCACCCACATCATGTTCCTCAGCCTCACTCCTTTCGGTGTGCCGGTGCTCTGCTTCTGGGCCTTCTATGCCGTAGTCAGCATAGCCCTCGAAGCCAGGCCCTTCAACAACAAGTGCCATGGCGGTGTGGTGTGGCCATGTGCAAGACACTGCTGGATGAGAGACCTCTCTGCAACATGGGCAGAGCGTAGGTGTCCGGTTGTTTAGGCATGCCACAGTATGGTAGAACATTCCGTACATGCAATTACTTGAGAGTAACTTGTCATGTCACTACGATTCTGGTCACTAAAAGTGATGCAGACTCTGATCGATGTGTATAAGCCAAATTAACCCTGATGTCACATGAACTGCAGATGGTGGAAACGAAAGTATGTAGTGCATCAGTTAGCCCGAAATTGTTGCATACCATTCCGTGAGCACAGTACAGCATATAGCCGTCCTGTACAGAGGTTATAATTTGGATCAGCAGATGCTGAATGTAGCTGTGACCAACACTGGAAAGACACACTATCAAGGGCACTGTGGCCAACATTAAAATATATGCAGGTGAACATAATTACATTAGTTACATTTCGTTCAATACTCGCAATCATTATAACAGTACAGATAAAGAAATGGCATAAACAAAGCAGCAGCTAGGTCAGTGTGAGAGAAGCACGAACTTGTGTAGCACATAGCTGCATCCTTATTTGTACTTCATTTTGTATCGCAAAGGGCCACGAGTAATCACTCACGCCATGTCGCACCCAAGGAGGTTTCCTTTAACCTCCTTAGTGGCACCAAACTAACCCTTAAAGGGTCCTGAACCTACCCTCGGTCTTGATAAAAAGACAAAAAAATCTGAGATGTTCACGCTGCTGTGAACATCTCAGCCGAATTTCGCTATTGTGCGCGGCGGAGTACGAAGTCGCCTTTTTCTCAAACACTCTTTTCAACAGAAGCCTGCTCCTCACTCTTTCTGGATGCTTTATTTCATAATGTAGCAGTGCACTTCTTCCTACTGTTACTGTGGATATTCATTGACGAGGTTTAATAAACAGGCTTAAGTAAGTGAAAATGTGCTTTTCAATTTCAACAATAATTACATATTTCTGAAAGAATCTACTATCGTCTGCTCATGCTCAGCCGTGGCTGCCTGCGTATGCATCAAACTATGGGCCACCCTGCTTATCAGCGTCATGGCCACCAGGTCTCGCTAAGTTCAACTAATTTTGAACACTCTACTAGCCTTTAACTATACGAAACAAAGTCGGACCACATGTATGCTTGCCAGCGTGCACTCGCTCCTGGGCACTCTTGCTTAGGCACATTGGCAGACTTTGCTTCGTATTAAGCTATTGATGGCACTTCAAAATGCGCAAGTTGGATGTGGCTGCTATCCGTCGGTCAAGCTGGTGCAGGACAAAGCCAGTCCACACCACGTAGCATGGCCAGACTGGAGCGTTTGAGTGCACACATGCACTCAAAGCAAATGCACAAAGCAAATGCTGCCCATATGCACTACAGTTGCATGTAGTTGTGTCTGCTACATAGCGTAGATACCGCGGGGTGCCACGAAGAGTCCACTGACTGAGTGCACTACGGCTCGCTGAAAACAACCTCACTCGGCGTGTAGTAGATGCCAAAATCGAAAAGTAGTGGTGTCTATGAACGTCCAAAATCGAATTTGAACTGTTCACCACGGTGACGTTCAGTAGGCGGAGCGTTGTGGGCGCACCGCACTCCTTCATAGCCTTCGCAGTGCAGCCATTGAAGAAGGAGCGGAAGCACGCCGTAGGGAATGTCTGACTGCCAATAACTCCACTACCGATTAATGCATTGAAGTACTTTTTGCAGCAAGGTATTTCCGAAACAGTGTATTTTAACGTCAATAACATTATATGACATTGGTAAAAGGTGGTTCAAGGCCCCTTTAAGCAGAAAGGACAATAGTGAGCCGGTGCTCACAGTAGCAAAATGTCGCAGCTATCCTTGAAATGTGCACATGTAACAGGAACAAAATAACAATATTACAGCTGAAGCCTCACAAATACAGATTGAGTGTTAGCAAGACAAATGCAGAAAACATTTGGATAATAAATAATGTGTAGTACAACATTAGGAAAATTTTACTGTGGACTCCTCAGTTACACAATGAACTTGGACTCAAGCACATTTGTACAGATTTGCACACTCTGGCTTTATCTTAGTTTGTGGCAGCTTGTTTACACAGGTAAGCACATGCATAGAATGAAAGCTCAGTGGTGTGCATTCTTTACAAAGATTTAGAGTGTTTTTGTTGGACCATTCCATCCAATTGGCTTCCTTAATAAAGAAATCTTAATTGCTGGATGGGCACCTTGTCATGTACTGCCATGTGTAAGCAGTGTAACGGATCAGCACATCCCAAGCTCTGAAAAATTAGACGTGCCTGTCACTGGCAGAGTCATGCTATAACACTCGTAAGAAAAACTGGATTAAGACCATCCACACTATGTTCACAAAAATGCCAATAAAAGCACACTTGCTTAGATATGCTACAATAAATAGCCACGCTGCTTGTGTTGTTTATATGTATGGTGAATAAACGTTACAACCATGGTGCACTAATCAGAGGTCTTGTGAAACACTCAAGCTCTAACCTGAGTTCCACCTTGCAAAACACGATCTTTGGCCCAGTCTGGCCCCAAAGCACTTCCAGGAGGCAAGGAATCCTGGTTTGCTGCACAAAAAAGGGCAGATGATCTCGGCATATTTACCACAAGGTAGCTTGCCATGAAGGAACTATATAGTCTAACAAATTTTACATGAGGTTTTAAGCTGGCAGTACTACGGCTTTCAAGAGAAATTACAGTGCTTGTTTTGTCAATGTATCATACATATTCTGCTAGAGCTAGGTCTTGTGGAGCACAAGTATGAAAAATAGCTCGTGCCAGTTGACTTATTGATGAATAAAAATCAAAGAGGGCTAGTGTAATTGAGTTCTGGTCTTCCTGGTCTCCCATGGTGTTAACATTTATGATCTAACTGTTTGGAATCCACAGAATCTGCAAGGATTGATAGCACTGTCAACCTGCTCTACAGTCTTCTACGCTGCAATTACAAAGGCTGAAGAGGCTGTTCATGCACAAGGAGGGGTTATTGTGCAGAATTTCTTGCTTTTCAAAGCAATGTGTACAGTCGGTGCCAAAAGTTTAAGGAATGGGGCTCCTGCAAAAGGCTGCTTTTTTTTTCTTTTTTTTTCTTTTTTTTTTTGTACAGTGGTACTGGGCCGTGACATGAAAAGGTTATAGATTTCCTTCGTGCACCCAGGATTTGTAGAAGTGGGGCTGTGTATTTTGGGAACTAACCGTGGCTGGGACACTCGGAGTCTCTGCAGTCTGCAGTGTCTTGCTCTGCTGTGGCAGAGCTTGCAGTGCCTTCCCTCTTCTCGGCACTCAGCTGTGGCAGAAAAAACTGTGCAGCTCCAGGGTCAAAGAAAGTAGCACCAATGCTTTTCTCCCGCACAACCCACAGAACTTGGCAGCCACCCATTTCATGTCTGTACACAGTAAAAATGCAAACACAGTCTCTTCACTTCACATGTGAGAAGGGGGGACAACAGATGGCACCAGATTTCAGGCTTCATCGTGAACAGTAGATGACATAAAGCATTCTAAAAATACTTGGATTTGCGAGTGGCGACTATTTGATTCGAGGACCAAACCGAATAGAACAATAATCAATTAATTATTTGAAAGTTGGGATTGTTCGCACACCCTGAACAGGAACTGACAAGTGTGACACAAAGGGACAGAAACGGCAGTATATATTACAGAGCAAACACAAGTAGCTTACATTTTAGGAGAGAATAAGAGGAATAAGTTTAGCTAGGAAGGACACGCAGCATGTAATACAGACAACCAGTTGTCTGTGGCACTAAATGCCATCATGGGTGGGTGAGGATTAGATGGAATGACGAAACTAGAAATTATGCAGGCATAGTAGCAAGCGTGCTAACACAACAAAGGATGAGCCAAGATTGCTAAGCCTTCGTCCTATAGTGGCCCTAAATAGGCTGATGACGATGGTGACGATTCCGTAGATAGTGAGGACAGAAGTGCCTTTGCAATTTTTTCCCAGTCAGCCTGGCTCAGTGGCAGCATAAGGCTGTTTTGCCTTGCAAAACCTTTCACCCACATACCACCAATCTAGGCCTTAGGGCCAATAATCCCATTGCTGTGTACCTCTAAATTCCGCAACCACTCTGTGTCTTTTCTGTGAGCTAATTAGCTCTGTCTCGGCCCACTTCATATACCATGAACCATAAACGACCTACATGTCTCTAAAGCCTGTAGCTGGCAGCAAATGAGATATGTTAGACCAGTCCATGCTCCACTACCAGCTCGTATGGCTGAGTGTTAATGTTTCAAATAAACGGCCACAATTAAAGCTGGCACCCATCTTTGTTGTCGCTCTGTGCTTTCCACTGTCCTCCTTTCATTTTGCACTACTCCAACACTCAAGCAACAATATGAGCTGCTCAATCTAGTCACTACTGTATCAATTCGTGTTAAACTGTTATTTGACAATTCAATTCACATGACAGCTGAGACATCTGGGAACACATAAAAATATTTGCTCATCTAAGGCCCAACTACTGCAGTGTTCTTTTATTTTTTTACATTTTCGGGGTACGATTTCATTAAACCTAGAGTCAGTTGTACTCACAGTGCTGAATTGCTTTTTTTTTTTTAAACAAAGGCTGCCCAGCAATGTTTCCTCAATAGTTTCACTGCAATACAGAGAAAGTGTTGATAAGTGCTTTGGAATTAAAAGTGTAACTTCACTGGGGGAAACCTGAAGAGTGCCATGCAGGTCACATGATTGATACTTCAGGAAATATAATGACGACCAGTGCGGCCAGCCAGACATTGCAATAATAGATGACAGATATAAAAGGCTGTAATTATTTTTGCCATTTTGCTACATGCAAAAAGCCGCACAGTGGGTGCACCTGTGGGCATGGTTATTTGTAAGAGTGCTTACACCAATTCTGTGGCAATTCCACCATTACCAATGACAGCTACAAGTCTAGCACCACCAAGTCGGTTTTGCAGCATCTGAAAAGAGAAAACAGAGCCTATGTCCGTGGTGCTACAAGCTTCAAGCTGGAGGTTCCAAATGTGTGAACTTGCTGTTACCCGCACAGTCTCTGTGTCCCGAATGCCCAATACCAGTGGGTTGTCTTTGGAAATTAACTGAAAGTAGACATGAAAACAGTCATGCATTAAGCAAGAAGAGCCACCTCTAAATTTAAGGAAGTACTCAAACTGCTATACCTGAGGTCTTGCACCCATGCAAAGACAGATCACCCCATAACTGACCACTCGACCACTCTTGAGCAAGGCTTTCTGCAAAATACACCCGTGTTTTGCAGGAGTCTCAAATTCAAAGCAAATGGCATCAAAAACTCTACCTAAAGCATTTCTAAGCAAGCAAGAATGGCGAAAAACAGGCCACAATAATAATCTTGAAAGCATGCAAATGAGAAGTTCTGAAGCCGCAGCACTCCCGAATTTTAGAAGTAAGAGATTAAGTCTACCAATGTGTGTGTGTTTTTAGAAAATATGAGCAACAATAATATGCAATACTTGCTCGTTCACTGGCCTCCAGGGAGATGAGCACATCTTGAAGCACTTTGATGTTGCTGTACTGCTGCTCTAGGTAGTTGAAAGAGCGCTCTTCGATGTCGAAACTCTCGATGATTCTGCGAAGCTAGAGGTTGGCACAATATATACAACACATACAAAACACATTTTTTCGTGAAATGAGCGCTCGGTGATCTAAGGGCGCTTACATCTACTTTGAATTAAACGCTTTCTTGGGTCACTAGTTTGGTAATCCTGCCACGTACGGTGGCGATATCCCCAGGTGCAAGCACTTTTGACAAAACCACTTTAACTAATTTATAACTTACCTTTACAACGTTCGTTGCGGCTTTTACAATAGGTGACGCTGTTATGAGTAGAACTGACTCCTCAGGAGAATTAACGGCGAGCTGGAAAAGGGTGGCAGAGAACTGAACACTGGTACTGCCCGTTTGGTATGCCGCCTTGGACAGCGATCGAGAGAACAGCACAACACGTATATTCAACACTTGTGCGCAAGCGCAACGTGATCAACATTAAACAGCATGACGATATATACATTTTTTTTAAATTTTAGATGCCAGTCTATGCATGAATTATGGGGACCATGCACTCACCTGCTCGGCGCACGACACGCCTGCAATGCCGCCACCGATCACAACAAATGTGCTTTTCAGATGCAATACTTGTCCTGTAATAACATCACTGATGTTTCTTAAAGCTTCCATATTACTGGAGGTTTTTCTCATGAGGAACTCTTTGACTCCTTAGTCTTGGTGTCACAAGAGTAATAGGTGTTGCCTAGGAATACGTGACAATAAAATGAACGAAGCGCTGAATGAACATATCCGAAACCGAGCACACAAGAGCATACAAGAGCTTTGCATGCAGGTTTATTGGCTACGACTGGCAGCGAGCTGCGGATCCAAATGGATTTCGTTTGTCCCCTGTTCAGTTCCCGTTTTCCCGCCTTTTACCAGCTCGCTCTGCTGAAGATCGACTGTTTCAATACCATTCCAGAAACCTCGCAACGCTTGAATGCCGAAACCTCGCAACGCTTGAATGCCCCCCCCGGGGGGGGGGGGGGGTTGTAATCATGTCCTGCATCTACGTCTATTTCTCGATAATTAAGGCTCTGTTCGCGATAATATTGACGCCTTAGTGATGCTCGAATCTATCACCTTAGCTTGACTTAATATTTGCCTTTAAGCGACGTTGGTTGCGGTTGTTGTTGTTGTTGTCCTGAGTGGCCGTGGCTCATACCCACAGTGGGGGATTGGCCAAGAATCGGGTGGTTCAATAGGTGCATAAAAGAAATAATAATAACAAGGGAGTTAACAATTTGAGCGTTGGAGTATGAAAGTAAACATTTTATGTTTGGAGAAAGAAGAAAATAATCAGGTGAAAACCAGGTATAAAATAATAATAAGAAGAATGATTAATAATAGATAAGAAATAAAAGAAAGCTATGGTTGGGAGGGAGAACGATCAGTCTAACATGAAAATCGATTGGTTTCAATTAGGTAATTTTGGATTGCCAAGCAAACATTTCTGTGGCTGAACCCAATAATGGAGGCTCCAAAAAATAGGATCACAAGCACTGATAAAGTTAGACCAATAGAGCGAAGAGGGATTTCGAGTATTCGTTTTCTTATAATAGAAAAACGTCTGCAAGACAACAAGAAATGGTCTGTTGCCTCCGCTTCGCCACAGAATGAGCATAATGTTGCGGTTCCGACGGTGTGTTTTTTGTCTGAAAGTGAAGACGGGTTTTGACAATGTCATCGTCATCATCAACCTATTTTAAGTTCACTTTAAGTTCAAGAAAGGATAACTTCCTAGCCTCTATATATAGTGAAGGCCTCTGCCTCCGAACTTCAACTGGCCCTGTACTGCGCCAACCGGTTCCAACTTGAGCCTACAAATTTCTTAATTTCATCACCCCACCTAGTCTCTTATCCGTCCTCAATTGCGTTTCCCTTCGTTTGGCACACATTCTGTAACCCGAATGGTCCACCGGTTATCTAATCTATGCATTGCATGACCTTCTCTTAATGTCGATTAGAATATTGGCTATGCCCGTTTTGCTCTCTGATCCACACTGCTCTCTTTCTGTCTCTCAATGGTACACCTATCATTCTTCGTTCCATCGCCCTTCCAAGTTTCTGCCCCATGTTAGCACCGGTAGAATGCATTGATTGTACTTCTTTTTAGTGATAATGGTAAGCTTCCAGTAAGGATCTGAGTATGTCTGCCATATGCACTCCAACCCAATTTTATTTTTCTGTAAATTTCTTTCTCATGATCATGGTCCCCTGTGAGTAATTGTCCTAGGTAAACAAATTCCTTTGCATACTCTAGAAGCTGACTGGCGATCCTAAATGTTTGTTCCCTTGTCAGACTATTGACCATTACCTTTGTTTTCTGTATATTAATCTTCAACCATATTCTTATACTCTCTCTGTTAATGTCGTCAATTTGTTGTAACTCGTCCCCAATGGTGCTGAGTAGAACAAGGTCATCTGCAAACCGAAGGTTGCTGAGATATTCGCCATTGATCCTTACGCCTAAGCCATCCCAAATTAACAGCTTGAATACTTTCGAGCACGCAGAGAATAACATTGGAGAGATTGTGTGTCCTTGTCTGACCCCTTTCTTTATAGGTATCGTCCTACTTTTTTAAAACTTCTTTCTGGGCGAGTTGGTGCATACTTGATTTGACAAATATAACAGCGCTAAAACATGCAACCACAAAGGAACAAGGCGAGACAAAAGCACTGACACAGACACAGCGCTTGTGTTTCGTTCTGTGTTTCTTGTATTTTGTCAAATCAAATTCCTACTTTTCTTGTGGATCAGGGTAGCTGTGGCATCTTTGTAGATATTTTCCAAAATGCTTGCATAAGCCTCCTCTACTCTTTGATAATGTAATACCTCTATTATCTCTATTGAATCAAGTGCCTTTTAGTAATCTATGAAAGCCATGTAGAGAGGTTGACTGTACTCTGCAGATTTCTCGATTACCTGATTGATTCCATGAATGTGATCCATTGTACCATACCCTTCCTGAAGCCAGCCTGTTCCCTTGGTTGACTGAAGTCAAGCGTTGGTCTTATTCTACTGGAAATTATCTCCGTGAATATTTTATACAATACTGGAAGTAAGCTAATGGGGCTATAATCTTTCAATTCTTTGTCTCCCTTTTTGTGGATTAGTATAATGTTGGCATTCTTCTAGTTCTCTAGGACCCTTGAAGTTGTGAGACATTTCATATAAAGGGCCACAAGCTTGTAAAGCATGATGTCTCCTCCATCTTTGATTAAATCGACTGTTATTCCACCTTCACCTGTCGCCTTTCCTCATTTCATGTCTTCTAAGGCCCTTCTAACTTCATCGCAAGTTATAGAAGAGACCTCTGTATCCAGTCCATTACTACTTTCAAAGGAGGTGTCCTGGCTGCTCTGGGTATTGTACAGGTCAGTACAGAATTCTTCCACTCCTTTTACTATATCTTCGAAATTGCTGGTGATATTGCCCTGCTTATCTTTCAGTGCAAACATCTTGGCTTGTCCTATGCCAAGTTTTCTTCTCACTGATTTCATGCTGCATCCATTTATTACTGCTTCCTCAGTCCTTCTTACGTTATAATTTCGAATATCCTTTTTCTCCTTTTTGATCAGTTTTGACACTTCCACGAATTCTATCTGATCTCATGAGTTGGACTGTTTCATTATTTGTCGTTTATTAGGCCCTTCGTTGCTTGGGACACCTTACTTACTGGTTGGCTTGGTGCATTGCCTCCCACTTCAAGTCCTGCTTCTGAAGTCAGCCTAGTTATGGTTTCATTCATTACCTCTATATCATCTACATCTCGCTGTTCTACGGCTGCATTTTTGTTTGCAAGTACCAGCCTGAATTGGTCCGCTTTTATCCTTACTGCATATAGATTGGCCTGTTTCTTCTTGACCAATTTTACCCTTTCTCTCTTCCTATTCAGGTGAATTCTAGACGTTACTAACCTATGATCACTGCACTTTACCCTACCTAACACTTCTACATCCTGCACTATGCTGAGATCGGCAGAAAGTATGAAATCGATTTCATTCCTTGTTTGACCATTAAGGCTTTTTGTTGCTCTGCTTCCTGAAGGAAGTGTTCATTATTCGTAGCTTATTCCTTTCCACGAATTCTACCAACATCTCTCCTTTATTGTCTCTAGAGCTGACGTCGTAGTTGCCAATTACTTGTTCGTTAGCCTGCTTTTTCCTCACTTTTTTTTTTAGTCGCCCATTACTATAGTAAACTGAGTTTGTGCTTTTCTCATGGCTAATTCCAGGTATTCATAAAACTGATCTACTTCATCATCATCATGACTGGAGGTTGGAGCGTAGGCTTGTACCACCTTTCATTTATACCTTTTATTAAGTTTTATTATGACTACTGTTACCCTCTCACTAATGCTGTAGAATTCGTCTATGTTGCCCGCTATGTCTTTATGTGTTAGGAATCCTACCCTGTATAAGTTCGTATCCGGGAATCCTCTATAGCAGAGGACATGGCCATTAGTCAGCACTGTACAAGCCTCACCAGTTCTTCTAACCTCACTAAGACCAATAATATCGCAAACATATCTTGTGGCGAAGGCTGTGGTAGCGTTCTTGTCCTCACAGTGGACACTAAACGCCGCCACGGTACTCACACGTGACCTCGAGGTGGCGGAGCAAGTGGCCATAGCCCTGGCAATGCTCGACAATAAGCGAAAGACAATATTCAACGGATGGAGACCGGCCATCAAAGTGTTCGAGAGAGGAGTTGTCTCCGACCAGGCGGTACGCGTCCTCTGCAGCGTTGATCCGAGCACCCTCAAACACCACACCGACCATCATCTGGTTTCCTGCCCACCTGGGTCGGATCTGGGGCACCCCACCCAACCTCAATGAGACACCAACGATATATATATATATATATATACATAGTTCGGAAAGCTGGTTGGACCCCAGCCCCCCTAGAAAAACAAAAACTTTCCGCTTATGGAGACACCAATGCACTGTACTCCTAGGAAGCACAGACAATATCCTTGAAAAAAGGTTTTTCTCTTTTCTTCTTCCTGCTTCAAGAAGCAGATGATGCCACGAAGCATGCATTATCACTTGTGAATTTTGTATATTAGATTTGCTAGTATATTCAACCAGCAGATGGATATTTAAAGTGTGACATCATTCAGAGTTGCTTTGTTCAGGGGCAGTAATTCTTGATCACATTTTTTTAGGCATTTTATCTCTATGCTGAGCTGCTCTGCATCCAGTGAAATCCAGTTCTGCATAATAACTGAGGCTGTGGAGAAGCTGAATGAAAGCATCGACGTGGTAGCCATCCAACAAAACAGTGCAATATTGAAAGTGCAGTAAGATAAGGTGTTGTTTGAGCCTCATTCTTGCAACAGGGTTGGTAACTTGTCAAAATGTTGAAACTTAACTTGTCATAACTCGTAACTTGTCAAAATGTAGGCCCCTGCTTTCAACTTGTTCTTGTTTTTGCTCATCGTCTTGAATTTCCATCTCCTGCATTCTCCACGTGTTCCCAGGGTTGGTACAGAACATTAGATCCACTCAAAGTTCAAGGAGAATTCAAGGACTTGAAGGATGCCGAAGGCCAGAATTCAAGGAGGAGGAAACAAACCTTATTTGTACACATACACTGAAAAATAGTGAATCTCCTTCTTAGCTGCAATTTCTTTCCGCTAAGCAGCTTCCGAGTTGGACATGTGCTTCAAGCTCTTCAGGTGCCAATCCAAAGTTCACTTTCCCACTGTAGCGATTTCAATCACCTCCCAACATGGCGGCTAGTAGTGTTCAGCTTCAGCCAAAGATACTTGTTGTGTTAGAGCAAAATGGCAAAAACTTTTTAACTAGAAACTTGCTTTTCTGGAGCCTAGGGCTCGAAAATAAAGCCACGATGGCTGGGATGCGAACGAACTAGCAAAACAACAAAATGCACCACTTGGTCAGGTGATTGGAAATTGTCTAGCTCTACAAAGGCCATGACAATTTAAACAAGCCTGTTGTTGCGATTGCAGAAATCCCACATTAAATGGTCTAGCGGCACTCCCAAAAGAAACTATCTAGGGCTGTTTCTTGATAGACAGCCTCCATGGCAGAGCTCCTATGTGGAGTCAGTTACTTTGTATCTTCAGAAGTAACCTTCAACCTCAGCTTTCAAGTGAATCGAGGAGCGCATTTATGTTCAAGGAGTTAAAAGGGCCCTTGAATCTCTTTTTCCACTTCTAGGACTTCGAGGTGTGTGAACCCTGCTGTAACCATGTCTTTGCATGCTCATTGCTCCAATGGGGCATTGCATTGAATGCTATGCCATGTGAAAGTGGAAGTATCCTTGAAACTGACTGACTGAGAATATACATCTGCTGCTGTGTGACAGGCCAAGCACCTTTGGACAAAAAAAGTCAAAAGAGACCCAGCAACTTTGTTCTTAACATTTGCAAATGCATTTTATATCCTCCCTAGACTTGAAGACAGTTTCAAGACATGATTGCGATTTCAAGTCTGACTGGTATGTTAGGAACATGAGAAAACAATTCTTTGTTTGTCACTGTTAGGTGCCAGAAGCACCATCTCCATGTGCATGGACAAAGTAACTGTCTCTCATGTTTCATGTGGTAAAAACTGCTTTCCTTTGCAACAACACAGAAAAAGATGAGACATCACATGGTGGGTTGCCTTGCTGGCACTGCATCCCAGATTTGCATGTCACTTCGCAGGACTCGAAATGCACCTCATGGTTACTTTTTCGTTGTCTGTGGTGACACAACAGCTTATATTAAATTCGTGTAAATTTTCTCAAGAGCTGGGCGCAAGAACGTGATTAAACCACTTACTTACAGTTCTGCATGCGTCTGACATTGTATCAGGGGCGAGTATATTACGCAATTACTTCCTAGTTAATTTTGAGGATTGAAGTTACTAGTGTGCAATACAATGCACAAGGGGCCTCAGGGCATCGGGAGGTTCCTTGTATGCAATTTTCATGCTGGCATACCACATATACAAATACTTTCAATGACCATTGAAGTTCGGTTAACGTTTGTTGTAAAACTCTATTCACTGTTGTGCAAGCTTCGTTGTATCTGTTACAAAGCTCACACAACAGGGCCCACGGAGCGTTTCATTAATTGTTCGTTTCAAGTCATCTAAAGCACAGTGCGACAGGGATAATAACAAATGAAAATTGGACTTTGTGTGTGACTCGAAAAATCAACTTTATTTGCTATTAATTTATAGTGCTCTCTAAATTCAACAACACAATGGCAAACTTGAAACATGTTCAAAAACTGCATATCATTGATTTTCTCTTAAGGCACAGAGTATACTGTGAGGAATGTCAATAAATAAACCTGATACGTGCTCCTTTATTCACAAGCAATGGCATGTCTTTGTTAAAGCCAAAATTGTACACAGCAAAAGAGGCAGCACTGCTATACCTTTTCAACGGGCTGTAATACTGTCATAAAATATCACAGAATTAGCAACCACATTTGCATGCCTCATGAACCATGATGTTATGCACAATTCTCAACGTTCCCTTGAAGCAACAAGTACCAAACTAAACTACAAATACCTAACAAACATGCCAGATCTCTTTTTTACTGGATGCTCGAAAGTGCCCCCAAGGTTGCTGGTTGTGGTGTCACACATTTACACAGAACAGTTTCCCTCGCGGAAGAAAACTAGCAGAGACAATGCAGCTGGTTTCACACTGACCAGCATCTTGCAATATTCATGGTACTCCTGTGTTCAACTGAACAACAATAAATTACAAAGGCTGCAATACAGGCAACGTGGCATTTGTACCTCTATAACAAACAAAATATATAAGAGAGAAAGAGAGAGAGTACTCCGTTTTGTACAGTGCATCATGACTTGCTTAAGCTTATTGCCACCACACTGCCGACACAACTTTCTGGCATATTTACCTTTGTACACTTTGTTTTGTGCAGCACTGTCTGAAACTTCACAGAGAAAACCAGCTCTCAACAATGGAGCAAGAAGCAAAGGTGTGTGGGAAGGTGTGGGTGTGGGAAGAACTCAGAATCCTGGTCAGGTTGGCATTTTTAAGCACTCAGCTGACTACAACAGCCTAATATGTCCATTGCTGCTCAAAAACCACAGGTACAAGATGCATTTTGCAGGCAAGGACATAGATAGAAACAACCTTCCGACTGATTGTGTTCAAATGCAACATATGCTGCCTCAAGATGACAAACAAGATGCTCACCACAGTTGGCATATTATCTGTAGCGAAAATCAGGAGCCCACCAGCCTTTCTAGAAAAATGAACGTGGGTTTCTGTACACAGTAACTGCAGTTGCTAATGCAATGATTGGCTCAATCCGACTGCACATGTCAACCTATATATTTCTTGTATTATTAGGGCATAAATATTGTGGAATTTTACACAACTGGGCTTTTACAGAATAGATGTCTTTACCTTGCATATTAAGAGCTTATCTAGGCACACTAGCCCCTTCTGTCGGCTTGCTTTCTCCTGACTTCCATTCACATCGGCAGTGTATTATTCATGAGGGCAAATCCACCGTAGTATTCCGACGATGTTTGCAGAACCATGAATTCTGTTCAAGCTGAGCAGCAGGAGCTGCCACTTCCATTCAAGCATTGCTACGGCTACATCAAGGTAAAAAGCAAGTATAGTAGTAGTAATAATAATTGAATAACATATATTCAGTGATCCACTACAGATGAGTTTGGGCACTTGGAATGATAACATAAATCCATTCTAGCTTAAAACCAGACCCAGAGAATTCAACCTCTGGCCTTTAAATATTTCAAACATGGCTATCAACTAGACCGGCTTCGAGAACACGGTGAAACTTCATGGCAAGGCCAACCATGATGGCGGCACCATGGCCATAACGGCTGATGGACGATGGGCATGCATCCGGAGCGACCAAAGCACAGTCTTGCAGCAATTACTCGGAACCATGGCACCTAGTGGCAGGCACGAAGCAATGTCACCATTTATAGGGCACAGCATGAGCACTGTCTGCAACTTCTTCAAGTTGTGTGTTTGGCAGGTCGATGTCCTGAATGAGCACGGAACTGTTCTGTTGTCATGCATCCAATGACAGAAAGCAGGAGATGCCATCCACGTGGAAGAAATGGCCAGGAATTAACAGGGGTATTAACAAGGGCACAACACTCTTCTTTTGCTTGCACGGTGCAAACGGAATTCTGGAACTTTAGTGGTTGCTCCACGTGTCATGACCACAGTGCAGCAGCACAAGAGCAGTAGTAGCAGTAGGAACTGAAAACTGCAGGGGTCGATTTCCCTGCTCTTTGGGAGTATGAAGAAGAACAAGAACAGTGTTCAAGGAAACAGGAAGTTGAACTCGAGCAGGAGGAACTCGATGACCTGGTTCTGTTGCATCATGTCCAAAGCCAGGTTTCGGGGCTCCTCACCTGATGACAGCAGTGTTGGCCCAAACACGATGGCCAGGTTTTGGATGTGCATGCGGTTTTTGTCGCTGTGCTCTGTAACCCTGCGCCATCATTTCAATGTGCCATATATAAGAAACAGGAGAAGAAAAAATATTATAACCAGCAATGATTAATTACATCTACACTTACAGTAAATCCTCGTTAGTTTGATCCTCGGTAATTTGAAAAATAGAATAAGTTGGACTCGTGCTCTGGGCCCAGCAGGCATATGCATTATTTAATGCAATCAAACCCTCGTTAATTCAGACCTATTTGGCTACACACCGGTTTATTCGAACAACTCTTGGAACTTGGCGAGCGCCGAGTGCAGCAAATGTGCAACGCAAAAGAGCAAAAATGGCGCTAGCGTCCAACCAAAATGAAGTAGCGGAGCCCACATCGCCATATTCATCAGCAGAAATCCTACATGAATCACAGCAATGCTGGAACACTTCGTGCCCATTGCATGATAAATCGGTGTGCACGTCGGCCGTGTGCCTTTAGAACTGCAAGATCGCCATCCGTGATTACATCGATAGTAGCTGCGGTTTCGTCCACAGCGGCTGCCCCAAATAGTAGTTTCGTTTTGACTTGGTGCACACGTCGGTCACGTGCCTTCAAAATTGCATAGTCACCAACCATGATCGCGTCAATAGCGACCGCGGTTTTGTCTGCAGTTGCAGCAAACGGTAGTTTCATTTAAAAGGAGTCGACTGTACAACAGGCAAGGCCTGTGCAGAACATCAATTGAAAGTTCAACGAAGGTAAAATAGACTATCTGTAGGCCCTATGTCTGACCTGAGAGACCTTGATAATTACTTGCTTCAAGAAGTTATAATGCTATTGCCTGCCTTGTTGGTGCAGGTGGAAACTAAGAGACATGAATACAATGCTAATGGGCCGTATGCTTGCTCGCTGCAGGCTTGTATGTTCACATGCACTTCTACTGGCTTAACCAATTATTGTGCACTAAATCTGCATAGTGTTGGTGGTATTGGTATTGGTTGTTTTAAAGGCACAGGCGAATCTGTCCCGGCAGGTGCTCCAGCCTGAAATAATTGCAGCAGACAATGCTATCATTCGCTTACGAAACCAGTGTTGTCCGTAATGTTGAACAGCCTATGCAATACTGACTGTCTGTCTGTCTTTCCCAAAGAGAAGATTAATAAAGATGCATTTTCCAAGCAGTATGGCAATCTTCTCGGCGCAATTCACAAAAGAGCATATCACACTCAGTGAGAGGCTGCGCAATTAATGAGCCAAGTCCCCTTTAATAATGCAGTGCAAGCAAGTTGTAACTTTGAATACGGTCAACAGTGGATTAATTTGGCTGAATCAAAAACTCAGAAGAGTTCTATCTCTCTTACGTCAGAAGATGCCTGAGCAGGTACTTGAGTGTGTCATAGTTTGGTCGTGGCAGCTCTGACAGGAGATCTCGAAACATGGCCATCTTAGTCGTTCTTGTGGGTTGACCTGCAGTGACAAAAAATGCCTTCGACTGAAACAAGCAGCCCAAATGAGAGCAAGGCCCCTTATAAAGATGAGTACAATTCTGTCTACTGTTACATGAAGCTCACTAAAACCAGCACAGTCCAGCTTTAGTCATGTGGTTAGAGCCCCAGCTGTAAGAAACGGCAGCCTTTCTAGAAAACCAACACTATATTAGTACTTTCTTTGAGGTGCAGTGAATGCATAACTACAGAATTTTTTCTAATCTAAGTTATTTCTTCTGATTCCTAGATGGAATAGCCAAGAAAAAGCTTGTACAAATCAAACTGATGGTTATGTTACCGACAAATGCATTATTTTCCTTGTTTGACATGGTGAAAAGCATCAGACGCACCAATTGCCTTGAGGAACTTGAGGAACAGATTGTAGGGGAAAAGGGGCTCTTTCATGTGCCGGAAGAACATCTTAAGTGCTCCTGTCAGCACATGGATGTCTTCTTCTTGCGCTAGGATGCTGTAATCATCTGCAGGTAACAAAACACAGCCATAATTACCTTCTCTGGCATCATGTGGTCAGTGACCACACTGCAACCATGTACCTTTGCGTCCATTTGCAGCGGACAGCACATCACTGCCAAATCACATGTCTGTCAACTCACTAAATCACACTGCCATGAACACCAAGGCCAAATACTACACATCTACTCAAAGCAGGGTATCCACAGCTTTAAATTCCCACGATCATTGACGATACAGGGTGGTGTAAGCCAGTCATAAAATGGCTACTGATAGTATCTGTAGTATTTCCTTAGAGGTCATGATTTCATTGATGACATTGATGTCGGCAGTGAAGAGAGAACTAGACATATTATTGATGCAAATTATACACCTGTTGTCTCTTCTCCATGTAAAGTTATTTTTAAGCAGATGTGTCTTGGGAACATATCCTATGTACTCGATATGAGAGTGTCATTAACTCATGGGCATTCTTGTCTGGAATGCTTATTTCTTTAATTTCAGACTTGAAAATAAAAAGGTTGTGAGTGTTGCATCTATACTGTCTACAAATTGTGATTGTCCACTTAATGCTACTTCGAATTCTTCATACATTTATCTTCGCACGTGAATACAACTCTCTTCAATACTCTGTCAATTGACATGAACATCTATCTTACTGTACTTTCAATGCCTGCACCTAACAATGAATAAAACAATAGCATTGTCATTCGAGCAGGATTTTTAATGTACGCCTAGATCTAAGTACACGGGCATTTTTGAATTTTGCCCCCATTGAATAGTTTTGCTGATGCGGCCGACATTGAACCTGCAACCTCGAGCTTAGCAGCGCAAATCCATAGCCACTAAGCTACCACAGCGGGCCTTCACTTTTGAGAACAAATTATTGCGAGTGTACATGTATATAAAGAGATAATGCTAAAAAACATATGATATGAAGGGGCCATGAATTTTACCCTGAATAATGCTGAAATACACAGAGGCCTCATCAAATAAAGTACGAAGAATGTTCCGAAAGTAAGTTATGTCAATGTTTTTTTTTTATGAGAAGATGGTACACCAAGTGAAATAAACGATCGGCATAAGAATCCACACCCATTGCTGGTTCAAAGACAGAAGGAGTGTCAGCAGAGGAGGAATGACGCATGCACAGAGGGCTGAAGAAGAGAGAGTAGCAGCAGACCAGCATGCCCGAGGTTATTCTAGAACAAATCACGATGGCAGAGAGACGTGTGCTGTCAACGTCGTCACCAGTGGAAGAAAGTAGTGTTATCCAGTATGAATGGGCACATGGGACTAGTGTGTCTGTCAGCTGTGAATGCCTACAGGTCGTGCATGGTGAAGAGGTTAGGTCTCAGGCCTTGCATTGCAGGGCACTGAGTTTTACCAGAGTGGTTTCTTCAAACTGATTGCACACTATGACAAATGTCTCAATTTTGGTGGCGACTATGTGCAAAAATAGTGCAAGGTGTATAATTCATGATGCCATGGTGCATCTTTTTTTTTTGGCAATGAAGTTTCCATGTGAAAATAAACGACAAGGCTTACTTTTGGAACGTTCCTCGCACAAACTTTTATGTTTTTATTTGTGTATCTTGTATGCGCAGAAGTGAAAAACACAAAACAAAAGTTTAAAAACACCATGAAACCCTACCTTGATTGACATGGCACCGGACCTTCTGCACTTGAGAGAGGTTGCCACTGGCACGATAAAGACCATCGGCCGTCATGTCTGGAATAAACACACTCATGTTGCTTAGAGAACTCACAAGCTTGCCAGGCCTCTTCTTGCAGAAAGAATAAGAGATAGTGAAATATGTTGTGGCAGCATAGCACTAACTGATGGATTGGTATATTATAGAAGCGCGAGAATACTGAATACTAGAATATACTTATTTGAATATACAATCAAGAAATAAAGAAACCAAATATTGAACACAACATTGAACATAAGAAATGTTTATAGCCCCATGACACTTTTACACAACATTTAAATCCAAAGCTAGTTTTGTGACGGGAAGCTTGAAGCTACAGAAAGAGACCGACATGTGTCAACTAACAGCGTCGTAACAAGAGGCCGTCACACAGTGTGCCACAAGGATCACGGCAGCGAACAACATTATTGCCATCCCGTACATTTGCTTTCATTTGTGAGGCAGTTTGTCCACTTTCCGAGTGTTGCACAGTTACTGCAAATAGATCTGTGTCGATTCGACTCCAAACCGTAACTTTAGTTGCCAACGACACATGAAGCACGGATGATTAGGCCTAATATCCTAGACAGCGCCTTCTGTCCATGTTGCATTGTTTCAATTTGACCCACGGATCTGGACAAACCTAGTACTGGCTAGGTTCGACGTGATGCCATTCTCTGAGTTGCAGCGTTTGGGCCACTTTGTGTGCGATACCTGCATCAGGCCAACGCTGAGAATTATATGCAGTAGGGCAGAAGCTCTTGCAGAGACAAGGTTCACGAACGCATTAGCCAGGACGGCTCATCCGTGGTGCACTCAGCACTCCTTTTGCATTGAAAACAACGGAGCAAGGCGCTCACTTGATCGGCACCAACGAACATAAGGGGCTATGCAGTGCATATGACATGCAGCACTGTGCCCCCAGGTTTCTACACCGAATATACCTAATACATTAAAAATCTAATAACAGATATTTGATTTGCAAATCGAATTATTCCAACTTTCAGTATTCAATTCGATTCAGTGATAGTATTCGAGTATTCATACATCTCTACTATACAGTTTTACTAGATATGATCACAAACTGCTAGGAAATTCTAATCTTTTCTCAGATCACGCAGCTTGTAAACTTTTGACATTGACTGTACCTGTATATGTACAAATAAGGACACTGACATGCGAGTGGTTGGTATAAGCAACAAGAATTTCAGACGGCCCTGATGACATGGAACAATGTGCCAACGGGTACTGTATGGTCCATTTAGAAGCAGCCAGTTGGCGTTCTGCCATTTATTACACTTCAGATAATGTACCGCACGTAAACTATTTTTTGATGCGTGGTGGTTGCTGAATACATTGTATCAGCCACTTTTGAAACCAACAAATCCGAATAAATGTTTCACTAATATTACAGGATTTATTAGCACTAAAGTGTTCCTCTTAAGAGTGGGCATACCGTCTAAGTTAATGAGACACGCTGCCACATTTTTAAGCCTCTGTCACACCCGCCCCTGTACTCAAACTGATACAATCCAAGTGACAATGCTACACACCTCTCCTCTCGATTTCGAGGATACATTCCTGGACAAACCGAGGCACGCTTGATCGGTCCTTCTCACACAAGTGTGCCAGTGTGCAACCGAACACAGGCTCATCCTGTAGCGAAAAAGCAGAGGCGCACAATGTTTACAAGTGAACATCCAGGGCACAGCAGACGAACAGTCACTGTTACATAGTTACGACCACTCATAACTGAAGTAAGTTTATAGCTAGAGGAGTACTGGCACATATTTTCGAAGCTTTAGAAACCCTATCATACACTTCTTGCACATAAAATATGACATTTAACAACTATCAGGCTAGGGAATGCCTTTATAAGGCAGTTTAATTTAATAATGAAATTGAGGCCGGAAATGCCGGACCTGGCATCACTGCCATTATCATGACAACATGGCAAAAAGCAAAATGTGCGGATTTCATGTAGCAATAAGGTTAGACATGCTAGTGTTCCTCATAAAAATGTAGGTAGAGTGCCGTACACATTACTTTTGGTTGTGCTTAATTAAGTGGCAACCGTATGCATGCAATATTTCAGCAACACCAATAAGCAACATGATAGACTGTGGCATGGAGCAACCACATGGACGCAACCTCACAAAAAAAAAAGTAGTGACAAATTTGATTGTTGTCTGAATAAATGCAATTGTGCACCCTTAAAGAAACTGCAAACATACTATGAGGCCAATGTTTTAACCCAGGTGTATTAAATCTAGCTGTAATACGCTCTCATTTCCAGTGAAAATCCGTTTGATGTCGTCAGCATAAAATGCCGTAGCACCATCTGGTGAGCAAAGCTCAAAATATTTTCGCAGCTCATGGTGACCTCTCAGGCCTAATAGTGTCAAAACAAACAACTCATCTCAATAATATTGAAAAGACAGCGATTTCGTCCTGCATACATTGTCCTCAGCATGAGATGAGACGAAGCGTGGCCAATTTTACTGTTTATTTTTTGCTGTCAAGGCTGAGAGCAAGTTGCAAGAGCTAATTCAGATCAACGCGAGCGCACTGGTTGCTTTCATGTTGTGGCACAAATCATGCTGTTCCCGGCCAAAGTTGCCTCATGGACTTCTGGGTGACAAGTGAAATTTTCTGGCTGGGCAAAAACCGGCAATGCAACAAGCAACAGCAATGGATCGCCCTCCCTTGACAGCAAAGCTTGGCGCTTGTCGGCGTCACTTGAAAATCACATGCATGCAGCTGTACCTTTATGTGTGGTGGCTGCAGTGATCAAACGAATGGAGCCAGCCTCTTTTATCGTGATATCATGACTCGTGCACTATCCGGGTACTGAATGTGGCTGGTAGAAATATGTATTTTAGAAAGTTACTGAGGAAAACTGGCACTCGCCAGTGTTCTGCTTAAGGTTTAGAGTGCTTAGATTTTCATTTAAAGGGACAATAAAGGCAAATGTTAGGTAAAGCTAAAGTGATAGATAAATGCTCAAGAACGTCTAAGGCATCAATGGTATCGCAAACAGAGCTTTAGTAATCAAGAAATTTAGATAAATGCAGGACACAAATTCTCAGGACACAATTTGAGACTCCCCCGCGACATTCATGTACTGGCCCAATTACGTAGGAACTCCTCATCATTATTCTGTCACTAGTACTCAACCATTCGTAATAAACAGATAATTGCATTGCATCATAAGATCGAAGTAAATGCTAGTTGTACAGTTCCATTCCATGTTTACAAAAAAAGAAATCACTGATGTTGCCCTTGACCATGATGTTGGTGGTCGAAATGTTTCATTTTCGCTCGACTCTGTGCCACCCAAGCTTTCGAAATTTCAGTAGTATCTTTATCGCTTAGTGCTGTGCTGGCTATGCTGGCTCACATAACTGGCACAAGCTGTCACATGATGTTGTGGGATGCCCAAACGGTCCACCAATACTGTCTAAGCTCAGTTTCTCCATGGCTGCACATTTGCATTTTGCTCACAAACACATAGCACCATCTGTCTGGCACCATTTTACTCACCGACGGCAGTAAAGGGTGGTGAGGGCATATGCAACGCCATCACTCCCCACTCGGAGGTGGGCAATTTGAATTGTGCTAAAGGTATGCGGATCTTTCAGACGTGATTTTCTCTTAAACTAAGTCTTTTCTTGACATGAAACAAGCACGTCACGGTTTCTGGAATGGTATTTTAACATTCCACATTGACTTAGAGGGGACATGACACACAATTTTCAATCACAATCTGTATTGTGTGAGGTAATCTTTGTGCATTCAAGAACACGTAGGCAAAATTTTAATGTATATTAACCAGCACATAATTTATAATCTGATTTTTTATAATACACTTGAATGGTATAACAGTTGAGCAGCACTGGCACGTTCGCGAGCCATGACGTCACAGGCTGCTTACTTGCCAAGCGAGCATGTATATTCCGGCAAAAAATCCGTACTTCAGTTGTGCGCGCATGCAGGAAACTTCTGCTATGTTCAACTTGCTAGTGGAATGTAGCACTGTGGGGCACCATAGCGAACAGAGCACAGAGTGTTCCATATCGTTCTTCAGGTTCCCCAAGGAGCTCGTCAAGCGTGAAGCTTGGGAGATGAATGTGGGCAGGAAGAACTGGTGCTCATCGGATGCTTTTGTTTTGTTCTCAGAACACTTCACACCAGCCAGCTACAATGAGAATTCGCACCTGCTTGCCAAGTTTGGGATACCCGGGGAAAAGCTGAGACTGCAGCCAGATGCGATGCTGACTGCGTTCACGTCCTGACTCATCCGGCAGGCAGTACCCCGACCAAACTTGCTTTTTTTTTTTTTTAAACCGATATTGGGTGCAATAAAGAAAGATCAAGTAAAGGTTCAGCCAAAGCGTACATTGCGCAAAATCCTTGCGCAGCACACACATGTGCACTGGGATTTGTTCACATAAGCCGCATGCAACTACAGAGGAAAAAAAAATTGGTAGGAGCGCACAGCAGCTTAACAAAATCACAGTTTTGTTGAATACGTATCCGAGAGGCATGTACACATCTAACGCAGGCCAGCAAACAACCTACATTGTGTGAAGCAGCACCAGAATTCGTCTCTTGTGAACAGCTGGCTAAGCTGCGCTGCTCACATGAAATATGATGAAATAAAGCGACAAAGCTGCAGTACTCACCAGTGCAGAAAGGCATCAGCAGCATTTTGCACAACACCAATGTTGACCACGCTTACTGCACTGTCTTTGTCAATGACCTCCAAGATTTGCACGTGCCAGCCGGCATGCGCAAATCTGAGGCCATGTTTCTACACTTGAGCTGGTGGCGATGGGGTCGAAGTCAAAATGCATGACATATTCAACGCCATCGCTGCTTCTGCTGCTCAAAGATTCGTCGCTTGCTTCTTTATGTAAAGTTGGTGGTCTTGAAGACACGGCACTCAACATCAGGAGCAAATGTGGCTACAAATACAGCTACAAATGGCAGCTATGCTTCGACCTCACGTGGTGTGGTGGCTGATTTTGTAGCCATATAAAAGATATAAATAAAAAAGTCACAAGTTTCATGCCAGTACTGCTTTAAACAGGGAAGCAGTACTGCATATAGGATTAGAGCATGCTTTGAATACACTATACAAACCTTAAAGATGCCTTTCTCCTGAAGGCTTTCTAGTGTTGGCCTTCGGACAAAAAACTGCCGAAGTTTGTTTCGAATGCGGTTCTTCCGCTCCTGGGGGCTCTGGCTTCCACAGGTGTCCACCACACCAGTAGCTTGTGACTGTGGCTGCTGTGCAACATCACAAGTCGGGGCAGGCGGAGAGGCTGGCTGACGAATGGACTTGGATCGACTAGCCTTCTTGCTACGCCGAGATGCAAAGCTGGACAAAGGTGGAGGTGCACTTTCCTCGGGAGGGGGAGGTGGAGCAGGAGGCTGTTCTGGTTGCCAGCCCATAACGAGGCCCAAGCCGTTAGGCTGTAAAAGATGACAAAAACTGTAATTGGAAGTACTGCAATGTATACCATGTTTCATATAGAATGGTAGCTATTATTTCAGCGCTGGACGTATCTGTAGAATTATCTAAAGGCTGTTCCACAAGACTAGCTGTGTTTCATTATAGCATTAGATGCTTTGGGTGGCTAACTTGAAGTTTGTATATATGTTTCGTCAATATTCTTAACAGCTATAAATCACTAACAGTGGCGGTAAATGATTCCAGTGAAAACATGTTTACTTTAATCTAATATATATTACAATAACTGCAAAGCTGGGTTCTGTGTCTAAAATTATAAGCAGTGTCAGTTGTAGGGTGTCACACATGCTCTTGGGACGAAGGCACAACACAGTTGTGGAAGCAAACAAAAGGAAATTTATTGTGCCTTCTATACACCAATGCCAACTAGCTGAATCACAATGAATGGAACATGCTGATGGGTGCTAAAATATCACAAAGTTCGACTCAGCGTGACAGAATATCGAGCAAATATGTTCACCTCAAGTCGGACATCAATGCCTAATCAATTGTGTGTACAGTCACGTGAACAGTGACACACTCGAACAATCATGCTAGTCTATCCCGATGATCTGCTCCAAAGCCTCTCACAGGATGGTGCCATGAAGTGTGCTGGGTGTGCAAAACATCCGCGCATGCCGAAGATTCCAAGCGAAAGAGAAAGAGGCCACTCCCTTTTTTTTTGGCCTGAGTAACCCCCAAATTATGTGGCATCAGCCGTGAAACACTTGTGCCCTCTCTCGTACTACACCGACCACCAGCAGCACACAGCTACATGTGAAAGCTGGATTACAGGATATGTGAAAGCCATGTGGGGAAAACAACATAAGGGGACGCGTGAGAGTCGTCTCCACACCGTATAAAGTAAAAGTAATCCCAAAAGGGCACCAACGAGTGACTCCATTGTAACGAGAAGTAAAAACTATTTTAAAGGATGAACATCTGCACATCCACCTTGTAAATAATGTGACTATACAACAGTGCACCAAGACGGCACATTAAATACAAAGCACCAAGAGGGCATACTAACTACACGACATAAGAGGAGATGCTCCTCGAAAAAAGATTTCTTTAATATTTGTACTAGAGATTTGATAATCCACCCACTTATATTTCAAGCAGATTTCAAATATATTATTGGTTTCTATGCAGTTGCTATAGTTCTTGAGTTAAGTCCTACACAATGGGAAGAGAGAGAGAGAGCAAGGACAGGAAAGGCAGGGAGGTCAACCAGAAGAGCACCCAGTTTGCTACCCTACACTGGGTGTGGGGGAAAGGGGAATAGAAATAGGAAAAGGGAAAGAGTGAGCACTGAGTGAGTGTGGGAGTGACACTATATGCAGGGACGCTATAAACGGTCTCTTAAGCCAGTGCACTTCAATCAAGTATTGTACTAGTGCATGAATCGCTTTTCGTGCCAGTGACAGGTATGGCCACAGTCCGAGTATCTTTGACTCGGTGAATGATCTTGAGTCCAGTCGGTGTAAAGTTGCCCGCAGAGAGAGGCGTTGTAGATCATAGCGAGGGCAGGTACACAATATGTGCTCGATGGATTCCTCGCACCCACAGGAGTCGCAAATCGGGCTCTCGGCCATTCCCAAATGATAGGAGTATGCGTTCGTGAACGCCACTCCCAGCCACGAGCGGCACAGCAAGGTTGTTTCGTCGCGGGAAAGGCTAGATGGCAGTTGTAGCCGTAGCATGGGGTCCAGTTTATGTAATCGGCAATTGAAGGCACTTGAGCTCCAGAGATCTTGTGACTTTTTGCGGGCAGGTAGGCAAAGTGCCTGGCAGCGTCTGACCTCGCCAAAGGTGTTGGACGCAGGTGTTGGACCTTCATTCTATTGCATTCTCTGTGTAATTATTGCATGTCTTTTAAGGGGCTAACAACCAATTTTTAAGGACCCAGTTTTTTATGGCACAACAGAAAACTCACCCTTAGTAGTGTTTAAGCCTGCAGCGGTTACTTCCAAAAAGCATGTGGATATTTCGTAAGCAGAATTTTTAGATCTGAGCAGCCTCTCAAAAAGAAAGAGTCTTTCCTCCATTAATGGTGAGAAATGAAAGAGCTGCCGATAGCTCACCTTGCAAATTGTGAAAACGGCCCTTCGTTCTGCTTTCACAGGAGTGAGTGCAACTGTGATTAACCACCTATATTTTCACCTTTTCAACCACTTTCGAATATAAAGAGCTGGTACAGTAAGCTTGCATTGTTGTGCAGACCTTTCTTATATCTGTATCCCGTTTTTCCCCGAGTGCACACCTATGTGATGGCTGACTGGCCCTCAGCGTCACTGTACTGTCGATAGACGAGCCAAGCCAACTCATTGAAAATGAAGGCGAAGGCAGCACCACTTTTCTACTCCCTACAAATGAAGGCTTATTTGCACACTGTAAGTTAAAGATAACTTATAATAGAAAAAAAAGGAGCAATGCACTTCAATACTAACAAGAAGACTAGAAACCACGTACACTAGTAGAAGGTCATGTGGTAAGTCTCTTATGTATCTTCATGTACTTGCCACGTGGCACAGCAAAGGTAATTTCTTCCAACTTTTAGTGAAGAATTAAAAATAAATATCCACGTTTAATAAGAAAAACAAGGCTCAGTTTAGCCAATACGATAGGCAATCATTGCATCAGCGCGGTTATCTCGATTCATGTTCTGAGCACGTCTGTCCCTTTAAGCATCATTATTTTTCATTGCTGGAATAATAAACATAAGCTATACTTAAGGGTGTTTCAATCTCTCGATATTTCCAAAATTTTCTGCATAAATACATGAAAGAAAAGTGTTTCCTCCCGCTCAAAATTTGCTGAAATATTGCAACCCTAAGTGAGCATCATGTTTCACTCTGGTGGCATCGTCCGGCAATGCCCCCAAGCTCAATTTCGTTTCAGTTTACCTTCACCATCTTAAAACGAAAATGTGAATCTCAAGTAGCTCGCGTTGCCCCACGAGCTTGACGCGTGCCGGCATCTCGTGCTACAACAATTCTCTCCCGAGTGGGCACGTTAGAAGGGCCTTGATTCACTTTTTATTGATATGGAGAAATGCATTTGAATTTAAAATGGGCTATTTCAGAAATAATTCGCCGCAAAAATGCGTTCAAACTTCAATGCATTCAGCAGAAGTGGAGTTATTGGCAATCAAACACACCCTTTGCAGTGTTTCCGCTCCTTCTTCAATGCCTTGCACTACGAAGGCTGCGGAGAATAGGGGCATGCCCACAACGCCTTGCATACTGAACGCACCGTGGCACACAGTTCAAATTTGTTTTTGATGTTAACTTAGATGCCACTACCGATTTTGGCGTCTACAATGCGCCAAACGTAAGCCAAACGTGGTTGTCCTCAGTGAGTCGCAGTGCACTCAGTCAGTGGACTCGTTGCGGCACCCCACAGCCGCTGCGGTATCTACACTACATAGCAGACCGCAGCTAAATGCAACTGTAGTGTGTAAGAGTTTGCAACCGTAAGCGTTGGCTTTGGGCATGACAGGGCTTGAGTGCGTACTCATGCTCATATGCTCCAGTCTGACCATGCTACGTGGTGTGGACCGGCTTTGTACTTCACCAGCGTGACCAACGACGGATAGTAGCCGCATCCAACTTGCACATTTCGAACTGCTATCGTAATTGATTACAAAGCGAAGTTGGCCAAGGCATCTAGCCAGGAGCGGCCAGGAGTGAGCACATGTTGGCAAGCATGCGTGTGGTCTGACTTTAAGTTTCGCATGCTTCGAAGTTAGTTAAGTGTTCAAAACTAGTCGAAATCAGTGCCACGACTACAACTACGATAAGCAGCGTGGCCAATGTTTAATTCGTACGTGGGCGGCTGCGGCTGAGCATGATGACCAGATGATCGTTGGCTTCTTATGAAAGTACGTCATTATTACCGAAATTCGAAAGCAGATTTTCGCTTACTTCAGCCTGCTTATTAAATTTTGTCAATAATTACACGCAACAACAGTAGGGAGATGCACACCAATCCAAACACCCTTCTTGATTAACGTCAGCTATAGCCGGGTATGGGAATCTGTTATATTACGAAATAAGTCGTCCAGAAAAGAGTGAGGAGCAGGCTTCCGTTGAAAAGAGAGCACCTGAGAGAAGGATGACTTCACGCTTCGCTTGCAAGCTCCAAGTGTCGCTCACGACTGTAAAATTTGGCTGAGATCTCCACAGCATCGTATGCTATGTGCAGACTATGTTTTTTTCACCAAGCCTAAGGGGTGGTTCAGGATCCCTTTAAAAGTTCCCACCGAAATTCTCCGTCCTAAAGCTACTAACTCGAGCTGAATTTGAGAAGCGGGAACATAGGCTTGCTGAAGCTGCAAAAATGACAGCGCAGGTGTTGGGCCGCTTGAGCCCCACCAAATCTGTGCGCATTGGTGCGTCGTGCTGCTATGATTTGTGCAATGCTTTGCCTTATGTAGATGTCAACTTCAGTGAAGTCTGCCGAATTTTTAGGGACTTCGGACTGTAAGTTTTCCCAGTTTGCACACACACACACACACACACACACACACACACACACACACATACATATATGTGTGTGTGTGTGTGTGTGTGTGTGTGTGTGTGTGTGTGTGTGTGTGTCAAGGTGTGCTTTTAAGTTTGAGCAAGTTCAACCAAACTTCTCATGCATATACAGTAGAACCTTGTGCATGCATTATGAAAAATATATATATATATATATATATATATATATATATATATATATATATATATATATATATATATACACACACACACACACACACACACACACACATACATATATGTGTGTGTGTGTGTGTGTGTGTGTGTGTGTGTGTGTGTGTGTGTGTGTGTGTGTGTGTGTGTGTGTGTATATATATATATATATATATATATATATATATATATTTTTCATAATGCATGCACAAGGTTCTACTGTATATGCATGAGAAGTTTGGTTGAACTTGCTCAAACTTAAAAGCACACCTTGACACACACAAGTTTCTGAAAACCCGAAACACAGAAAGAAGGAAAAATTCAATTTAAATATAAGGTGTGAAATTGATCTTTGTCTGTCTTTGAGAACGAGACCTAGACTACATTTTAAGGTAACTTAGAACTGCCAAGTGTGTCTCCATTGACGAGAGAATGCACAGAAACAGTAGTGCTTGCCTTGCTGCAGTGCTGCTAAGCACTACCTCTCAATAAGATGCAGTTACAACCAAATTTAGGCTTGAACTTTGCCTTGATGTTTCGATGCATGTATATCGTTACAGGTTACTACATCAGTTGAAGATGATAATGTACAAAGATGACGACGGAAAACAGAGTATGAGAAAAGGAAGCTTGTTTTTCTGTGTCAAGTTTCTGAAATGTAACAGCCTTATACGTCACAGCTGTGTTTCTAGGGCAATTCAGGAAAGCACAGAGATTACTCTTTGACCACAGGGAGCACAGGGAGCATGTGCTGTCTTCTATGTTATTGTCATTTAGTTTATATGTAGATTTTGAAACTAATAAGCAACTTTTATGTGAGACCCATGCAGAATCTGAAAAGCAGGAGGATCTATTAAACCACTGCAGGATGGAGTTCTTGCATAAGTGGGTCATGGCAGTCGGGGCAACATAAAGTGATGGCGAAATGGTGTAGCGGCATCTGAATGGCTTAGTCGCCTTGCCAGCAATAAGTAAGGATGACACACGTCAATGTAACTTTAAACAAGTGCACAAGGAAGACAACCTGCAAAATTTTCCCCATGCTTAAGCTGCTTCTGGCCCATACTATCCTGGCTTTGACCCTTTAATTGAAATAAAACCCACAATGTCCTACAGCAATGCTTATCAGATGCAAACTGGGAAAGAATCTCACATACCAGCCTCTTGACAGCTGCACTGATGGTGTCAAACCATTCTTTGCTTGTTTGGACATTGTCATCTTGGAGGAGCACCTTTTGCCCAGCTGTAGTGCTCAGCTGTAACGTAGACGCAAAAAAAATATGTTCAGCGAACTATCGAGAGTGTGGGAACTGTACAATGGACAAGGTGAGCACACTTCACAACATGTGGACAAATGACGGGAATGACTTAGCACTGAAAGTGCTGATAAAGACCAAATGAGTTCTGCAAAAACCCACAACATGGAGTTAGGCTCATGGAAGAGAAAATTAAATTTACTGAAATTTCCCTTCATTTTCTAAGAAGCTACAAATGTTGGGAGACCAGTGCAACTTCAAGCTAAAGTACCATTCAAGCGATACTTACTTAAAAACTTGGCTGAAACAATCAAGATAAACCCAGAAGTTGGCTTAATTACACAGCAATGCACTTATGAAAAAATAACAAAATAAAAGAAAAAAGGAACGAAAGAAGAAAGAAATTCATTGAAAGCAGCAAACAACAGTTGTATATTATTGTTGTAGGCCATGTTGTGGCTGAAAGTTCAGCTGCTTTGATGAACAACAAACACTTCACAAGAATTACATCTTGATGCCTGCCAGTTCACAATAGTCTTCACAATACAATTCACAATAAGTTCACAATACTGACCTAACTGAAATTTATGCTGACATTAAGAACAGACACCCTTACCTGAAAGACATTTCGACGTTTAGACTTGTCGGGGCACCAGTCAATGACTGCTCCAGCCAGGTTTATCTGAAGCTCAGCGCTTTTACCAGCCGGTTTCTGAGTGGAGATAAATCACACTCAGAAAAATCAGCAGAGCTATGTGCACCTAAATACAAAATCCCAGGTATGAATATTTAAATTCTTGCTTTAACTTTCCTGATGTCAACAATCTCAATTAGGAACATGATAGAATCTTAATTTCAAGTGCAACATCTACCTGCCCTCTTGTAAATGTTTTCATGCTCACTCTTCTTCCAGGTATCCTGAACCACAATTTGCTCTTTTAGTACACTGCTGTCATTATTCAACAAAATATGGCAAAGCTATGTGTCCAAATACAAAAATAAGATAGGCACAGTATAGTGGCTATTGACATTTCCGCAAGTTTCCTTCATTACCTCCTCACAAGCAGTTTGCAGAAGAATTACAGAAACAATCACAATGATGCAGCTTCAATTAAATGAAGAAATAATGAAGCCAGGTAAAGCACAGGGGAAATTAATTATGTTTAATAGAAATGGTATAAATAATGAGGTAAAGGGAAATGAAAGTAGATGAAAAGCTGACTCGTGCAGCTCAACTCATAAAAACTGTCATATCTTGGCCTTCATAAAACAGGTTACAGGCCCTTATCTGCATTGAGATGGCTAATAAGGACGACTAAATACAAAAGCAACAGAGGCTGAAATGTGCAAGAACAATGGTCAAAAGTTAAACACATACATTAGAGAAATAAGGTAAACAGCATGCTACAGTGCAATGCTGTGATTGATTGTGTGACAGAGTTAAACCACCGAAATTAACAAAAATTAACAATTGGACTATTCAAGCTGCTGCAATAAGAGGCTCCAGATTAATTTTGAATATGCAAGTGTTATTCAACGTATACAATTGTACACACGGCCACATAATATTATGGCCCATGAAATCTGAGAAAGCTGAATATCTCCGCAACCTCACTATGCAACATGGTACAGTCAAACCTCAATATATCAATCACGGATATATAGAATTATTGCGTATATCGAATACTTTCTACATCACCTGGAAAATCACATGCATTTTAAATTTTTTATTTCAAACGGGGTTGTCGTAAAATGGATATATCGAACTCCGCCATCCCAGACCACATGCACTCTGTAAACAGGTGGTGAGCTTTCCCGCAACACCCTAGAAAATAGCCAAGCACGATGGGCCTGACTGTTGCAGACTATAGCTGCACAAATTGATCATGCTGAGGGCGCTATTTGAATGCAGCAGCATACACACACGGCACCTTGGCTAGTTCGACAACATCAACGACGCATTGCATTTGCTGCACTGACTCCTCCTTGGTGCCGCGCTCTGCACCTGCCGCGCCTCGCTAGAACTGGCGGTTTTGCAAAGACGCGCGAAAGCGCGCGGCCACTGGGCTCACTCATAGACGCCTTGGCAACTTCTACGCCGCTACTGCGGCACAATACAGGGCACCGGCCTATCCCATGCTTAGGATCCCATGCTGTGGATCATTTAGACTATGTTGAGGACTCCGTGTTTAAGCAAGCAAATAAGAAGGCTGCACTAGCACTTTCAGCCAAATACTTTGTGTGAAGCTTCGAGTATTTATTGTGCCACGATTGGGGCGCAGATAGTTGGGTAGCAAGAGAAGGGAAACGCAATCGAGAGACGACAGAAGACTAGGTGGAGCGATGAAATTAGGAAATTTGCGGGCGCTAGTTGGAATCGGTTGGTGCAGGACAGGGGTAATTGGAGATCGCAGGGAGAGGCCTTCGTCCTGCAGTAGACATAAAACAGGATGACGATGATGACGATGGTGGTGGTTGTGGTGGTGGATTGGGGCGCGATTGGGGATCGTTGTTTGAAGTGTGCAATTGGCCTAGGCCGTGCCGACTTCATGCAGATGACAAAGTCAGGACGGCCTGCACTAATTGCAAGCGGCACAACCGAATGCACATTCTGAACAACGATCCCCGTTGGTTCATTTATTGATTTGCAGAAGTTTCTATGTATTTTTTACGTGATTTCATATATAGAATTCTGGCTATATCGAACTATTTCCCGATCACCACGCTGTTCGATATATCAAGGTTCGACTGTATTTGCATTTCCGGCCTCGACTAGAATTTGCTAACAAAATTGTCAAACACAGTTTTACTTGCTAGTGCTACGGGCTACTTGGGAATTGGACGTTTTCCGAGATACTGAGGTCCGTAAAATTTTGAGGCCACGTGCACATGAGTCTTTTTGCCTTCCACAACAACTAGAGAGCAGCCATTGTGGCTGGTAATCGGTCCATGATCTCATTTTCATGCACTGTAATAAAAAAATCTAGTTGGGTTCTAAAGTAACTTTAACAACCATTGACTTGGCCTGTGACGGCAGCTTTGACATTGAAAATGGCTTACCTCCTGCGCCGTATTGATGTCCTTGTAGAGGAACAGGTTCCGGTTGGTGAGTACCACATATGCAGGTGACCAGCTTTTCTTCTGCTTCTTGCCCGCTCGTACCAACTCCGTCTTGTTCAGCGTACCCTGACGTGTTACCAACTGGTGAGGAGCAGAGAAAGAAAGGCTTTCAAAACAAATGCACACTGTCAGAACAGCATATGCATGTAACAAGTCCACCGAACATTAGTGAAGCATGTCTCAAGTTGATGGTGACATCCCCCAGAATGTATATAAATATCAAAGAGCAGACGCTACACATATGAACACGCATCCGTATACAAAGAAAAAGTGTTCAAAGTACATGATGGGGGGAAGAAAAAAGAAAGAATTGTCATAGGCCAGTGTATTTCACGGAGAATTAAACGGTGCAGTGTATTTTTTCCCACATGAACACTTCACTGCACTAGGAATTTTATGCTCCTTATGATTTGTTTGTTTGTTCTTTTTGTGAGTTCCATGCTTCAAAAACATATGCAGTCAAGTGATGATTGAAATATGGGAAGAGGTTCTAAATAAATCCTCTGTTATAGTTGACTCACTGAAGTATGATTGTCACATTTCTTTCTTCTGCTGTTGAATTTTACTGGAAATTCTGGTGTACTATTATAGCCGTAATAAAGAGGTGGGATTTTCAACTGCTGTTGCAGTTGCTGGTATGTCCAAGTGTGCAAGGGAGGCTTATACAGTGTTTGCCGAAAGCTTTAAGACCACAGTACAAGTGATGATTTGTCACTGGGAAGCTTAGATGAGCAGCAAATCAGGGCATGGTTGGTTGGTTCACAGCTTCTAAACTGGACAGCGCAAACAAAAATACAGACAAGGCCAGATGGGATGGGCAACAGGTGTCATTCCGTCACTTGACAGTCACGTCATCTTTCTCTTGTCTGTTTCTTTGTTTGCAATATCAATATGGGGAACTGTATCTGTGAACAAGTTCCAGAATATAGGCCCAGAATGTCATCATCATTGCAAAGAAACAGCTGAATAATGCAGTTAGTCCTTTGGAATAACTAAATTGGTCAGGTGGTCCCTTAAAATTGGGTTTTCATCTGGCACAATACACTTTTTCAAGTGTAAGAATGTTCAGTTCATGTCCCTTGAACTGTTCATGCATATATGGCCTGAAAAATTTTAGTGCTGCTTTTTACATGTTCACCAATGTCAAAACGGGTGAATACCAACAGATGCAGATAGCCTGAGTGCTTTCTCCGCAGATTAATTATGGTGCTGTAATTCTGACGTGGGAAAAGAAACTTGAACACAGAAGTAAAGCCTTTATTTACGATGTGCTTCCCAAAGAGAGTTTTAAAAAGAGTGACCGAATGGTTTAGTGTCATAATGTTTGTCTTTGGTGTCCCCTGCAAGCAAGCACAGCCTAAGTGAAGTTACAGTTAGCCACAAAAATTTACGAGACACAGGTTCCATGTGTCTCGTAAATGGTCTTTACAGACCATTTCTGGTCCGTAAAGGTACTGCACTTCCAATTTAATGGAGAACTGTGTAGGTAGGAAACAACAATGACGCTTTGAATTCGAGGCTATATACACTAATTTGCAGGAATGCAGCTTTTCCACAAACCTCATGCCTCAGAAACTTTTGTTGCCGACTGTACACAAATGCACTAATGTAAGTAAAGCAGCATGCTTGCCTCTAGTGTGTCAAAGGTCTCTATGGCTTCTGCCACGGACGGACCGTGCAGTGGGTAGTCCTCAGGCAGGATCATGGAACGCGTCCTCATGGCCCTGGCATGCTTTGCCTCGGAGAGGGATGAGGATAAGGGAAGCACCGGTGGAGGCGTGGGCTTCAACCGGTTCAGCTTCGGCGTCAATGTTGGCGCAGTCCCTGTGTAATGGCTGCCACGTGTGCTGCTGCTGCTGCCCTCAGCTGTTGCTGGCAGTGCTCTGCGCTCCCATGGTGGCTGACTCTCGGAGCAGGAGTCAGTTTCCTCCTCAATGGAACTGGTTGGAAGCAGACGGGGCCTGTCACCAGTCACCTGGCTTGGGTCCTCCGCTGAACTGTACCACTACAAGAAAAGAAGTTGGAAGAGTTTAACGGAAAGAAGAAAGCACCGAGTTATAGTATAAAGTGAATGAAGGACAAAAGCCTATTGCACAAAGACACACAGTCATGGTATTGCGTGACTCGGGGGGAGGAAGAGTTGGCTCCTTGTTTAACTGGCACAGCAGGATGTTTGGCAATCACATGAATGACTAGAAGTTGATCTGATTACTCTCTCTGCCACTGAATTCTTGCACCTTAGAGCAGAAATGCAGATTACCACAGGCCATTGATTTGTCCATCTACGCTTGTTCTCAATGTGTGCTTCTAAATCCTACAGAGAATTGACTGAAAGCACTAAGCTGAACAATGGTACTACAGTGACATTTTTGCTAAAGACTTGCAACAAATAAAATTCCTCAGTCTTTATAAGGCTTGCTTATCAATGCAAGACAAGAGATAACTTACATTGGCTATGCTCAAACATGGCAGTACCTGGCAGCCATATGATTCCCTGCTACATCTAACTGAATTGAAAAGTTCGATAAAAAGGTAGGGTATCATACCATGGCATAAGCGCCAAAATCAGTGTTTAAGATATGGCTGGAAATCACAGCAGCACAATAGCCAGTCCTACGCACATATAGGTAATGACTTCTAATGAACACTATAAAATAACACTGCGCAACTGTGTTGGAAAAAACAATTAAGCAAGTCTCCAAAGTCAACGCTGTCAATAAGACATGCAATGCAAGCATAGAATGGGGGACATAAATGCACATTTAGGGATGCACACTCTCTTGAGATGGAAAATTTATCACTTGCACCTTTATATCTTTAACACAGAATATGATGGTGACACAAAGTGATGCGCAAATGCAAATGCACAAGAACAGGAACTTGTTGACTATGATGGTGCAAGTAAACTAACCAACATGGGGCAGGAAACCGGGTGTTTTCCAATTAAAATATGTTTAGGTGCAGAGCGTATTAGGACAACAACATCGGGACAAAAAGTAACTTCACCATTACCTCTTCCTCAGAAGATGTTAATGATGACAATGAGGTCACATCAGAAGGTGGGAAGAAGCAGTCAGTCTCTGAGCCCGTACTGCTATATGGCGACTCCAAGGCCCTCGTAGCTTGGCACAATGAAGACGGGAGGCTCTCCAGTTCGTAGGAGAAAGCCCTGTTCAGCTTGTTCTTAAAGAAGAGGTCCATTACGACAGAGGGCCTATCTTGGCTGCCAAAAAGGAACGACCACTCGACATCTCACGAGACCCCCTGCCTCACGGGAAACCTAGCCGACACGACACAGGAAGTGAGAGTGGCAGCGTTTCCTCTCCAGGGAGAGAAAGAAGGAAGTTGCCAGGAAGTCTACAGGAGGTGCCGACAACAAACCCACCCCAGTTGGAGCGAGGTGCACTTCGATTTCACCTCCTTTTTCTTTTCTCGCGATGTGCTACAATACATTGAATTGCTGTCATGGCAGAGATCCAAGTTTGCTCTCCAAGGTGAGTCTTCATAAGTCATGTTCTTCACTCACTTCATGTGCACCAGTTGCAAAATAAATTAATTAATGTTGCCCGCATTATCGAAGCTTGAACTAAAATTAAAGAAGAAAACAAGTGGGGCTTAGCAAGATTCTTTGTAATACTACGGCCATTATTCAACGATAAAGGCATATGTCAAGTTTCTGCCTCTGCTTCTGCCTCGGATTCTGCCTCTGCTTACTGATATTGAGCCAGTACTACAGTCAGCTGACAAACTCTACCTATAAGCAGACGAGGCAATAACTTCAAACTTAAAGAAAACATCTCTTGACATCATTACATGCAACATACACTATATTCAACAATGGCCTGCTCTTAAAAGGAGGTAATACCCATTTACCAGAAAATGACAACCATTTCCTTCCCAGTATTATGCACAGTGCTCTCACCGAAACGACATCACTCTCACCAGGACAATCCATCACTCTGTGCTCACAAGACTTCACTCTCCCAGTATAGTCTTCCACAAAGACTGCTGTTAAATACTAATACCAAGCAGCTTATGGCACTCTTGTGTCAATCCCAGCTTCGTGTTGCTCTCAACAAGCCAATATTTATGTTTATGCATTAGTATCACACACAGTAGCACCAAAATGCCCTTGATGGCCTCAATAAGGGCAACATCAGAAAAGGAGGAAGAAGAAAATCACTGCCTCATTTTCGTGCACAACAAATCATTTTGGCTTACACTGTGGACCATCGCATGAGGCTCAAGTCATTCTGAATTTGCAGCAACTAACTAACATGGTCATAGCGCTACTGCTTATAAGCAAGACGTTTGAATTATGCAGTGGAACTCTATGCAAAAGCCAAGTGCACGAGCATTTTATAAACGCTTATCCCCCAGTGATAGAGCTTCAAAGTAATTAGAAAGAGAAAAATTGAGTGTGGTGATCAAAGAGCCACTATCGCAATTATCGACAGCAAGCGCATTTTTCTATCATTTGGCAAGGGTTCATTGAGAAAGCATGCTCCAGCTTGTTTTTATTATTATTATTATTATCCTAGCCTAGCAACATTTCTCAAAAACAATTAATTGCGTTACATTTGCAATTAATTTATTACATAGCTTCCAGCAGATACACTATATACATTGCAACACATGCCAGCGAAATAAGTTTTTATATATCCTGATCAATGATTTTCTTTGTGACATAGCGAAAACTACTGAATGGCCAAATTAAAGCACAGACAAGTGAATTTTGCCATACAACAAATTTTCCAGAAAGAACTAGCTTTAAGATGAGGAATACAATTCACAAGGTTGTTTGAAGACAGAGGATCAATGTTTAGACAAACACATGTACTGCACGTCATTTCTATGATGGCACAACAACCATACTGATGGCGCATGCATACACTAATGCCGAATTTCCCTTTAGTATTCTTAGCATGAAGCTCTACGATTGCAGCCTTATAACTTTACCTACCCTGTCTGTAGCAGACTGGTAAGCTGTTGCCAGACGACTGCCACGAGCAAAGTAGAACTTGCTGTTGCCATTGTGCTGGACGGGTTCCTCATTAGTGTGCTCTCGTGGAAGGGAAGAAGAACCAGGATGGTTTAGACCAGGACGGCTACGGCCAGTTGCACAGGACTGTGAAAGGCTATCTCGGCTGCTGGACAGGAGCTCCTCCCGACTAGAGGACAACAAGCTGTCTCGACTGGATGACAGCAAACTGTCTTGGCTTGACGAGAGTGGATTGCTTTGGCTGGGTGGCTTCTTTTTGGCTGGTGGAAGGGGCGGTGGGCCCTTGCGTTGGGAAACCTGAGGCGAGTCCAACCGCGGAGCTAGGTTGGCATGATCTCGTTCCTGGAGAAGACAAGTGTGCCATGTTACAGTACGTTTAGCAATGGCAAGACATGAATGCAGTTACAAATCTTTAGAACACTGTTGTTTTTCTATTTTCTGTTTTTGAGACCTAGTAGCCTGGCTTCTACAAACTAAAGACAGCTATTATAATTGTTTTATTAAAGACTTGCTTTCTGCAACATTAAAATGAGCTGAAATGCACTTGATGACTCTGTACAGAAAGCAAGTTACATTGGGCACTTCAACTAACATGAGCAGCAGGCAGCTCCCCTCGGCGCCTGGGAGGCTTCCACGAGCGCTGTCCCGTATGAAAGTTGTAGTAGAACTTTCGGCCAACACCACGAGCATCAAATTCAGCCCAGTGGTCACTCAAAAAACGCAGTGGTTGCTCGTCGGGTGATGGGTGTGGCGGGCTCGGAGGACACGGTAGCGGTGGAAAGTTTGCGTAGATTGGTGACCCCCTGTCACGCCTCTGCATAAGGAAAGGAAGGAAACACCCGTCACAAATACAACGCAGTGCCAGCTGTGTCTTTCATGTCTTTGTTTGTCCCTGTTACTGCACATACCATTCCTCTAGACCATTATGAACTACCACCAAGCTCATTTTGTTACCATGGTTGATGTAAATGAAATTTGGATCAGCATATGCCAGACGGATTAACATGTGCCATTTTATTAAATGTGCACTATTTTACTGACAATGAAATTATCATCGCTTGACATGATTTAAGCTGAGAAACTTTCCAACAACACTATTAGGACAAACTACACTTCCTTGAACACTCTAAAGAGTCATGGGGGGGGGTCAGCAAATTAGTCTGAGAAACATTACAGAGGACTAATAACGACTAATAATGTGGAAGAATATGCTAATTAAGCTAGCTTTAAATGTTTAACTGTGACAATGCATTTACAGGATGTGTTTATGTACACATACTCACCAGACATCAGACAGCCCACAGCGCTGACCACCAATTTTTGAGAAAGAAGGATATTAGTACACCTAGATAAGCATTGTCACAAACCATGATGAAAAACAAAAGCAACAGTGAGAGAAAGAGGCCTTAATAGTGAGAAGGGTAAAATGGTTGGCCAGAGGTGTATGTATACGTTTAGCTTGCTTTTAATGCTGCATGGGGATGAGTGGAGAGCACTCATTCTTCATGAGGTGACAATGCACTACTAGATAGCACAAGGTGCCACTGCCAGCCTTGCTCTTTGCAGGTCCCAAGGATTTCTTCTGCTTAACGACCTATGTCATCTTTTTCTAATTAGCTAGAATGAGCACTGGTAGGAATAACTCACAAAGCGATGGGATGAAGGCTCATTGAAGGCAGTTTCTTTGGCTGCTTCAGTGCTGGAGGACTCCTCATTGTCCGAGTAGTCAATCTCAGGCTCATCCAAAGACTCGCACGAGCGTGAGATAGGAGTTGCTGCATCTGCAGGCGAGTCCAAAGTATCACTAGGTGAAGCACTCAGGCTACGCGACTGCCACTGGTCTTCTGCATGGTTCAAGGACGAGTTTGACGCCCGCTGTCGCTGCCGCATATTAGACTGGATGCTCAAGGGCTTACCAGACAGCTCCGAAGGCACCGGCTTGTCAACCTGCATTGCGGGGCATCTTGAAGCAAATGAGAAAATACAGAGGCATGCAGTGAGGCAGGACATACATGCACACCTACCAAAAGACACAAATTATGTAGCATAGCTGAACATTTCGGTACTACTGAGAAGTTGATCAAGAATGTACAAAATCAGAAGAAAAAATAAAATAAAAAATGAAATCTCTCATACGGCTTGCTAGATTAAGGAAGTGACTAGGCCCTCGGCTTGTACAGTCAAAGTGGCAGGAGCATTTAAGTCATAACTTTTCTTGACACAGTCAGGCGACTTCTCTTTAACTCCTCAGTCTTCGTGCCGCATACAAAATAACCATAACTAGGCAGATTTTCTCTATGTTATTTAGCCTCATAACTAAAGAGTTTGGTGAATAAACCAACTTAATCCCTTTCTGCCAACAGCCTTCTCTCCTTCATAAGCTTTTGACAAAAATGCATTCCACTTCTTAAAGCCCTCCTTCTCCCTTTACCAAAGCTCTCTTTCCTACCAAAAGGGGAAGAACTAGGACTGACCACTGGGTAGATAAAGTGATCCATCCAAGGCTTACATGAGGCAGGCTTTTGGCCAGTGGTTTTATAGATGCGTAGACTCCCTCTGCAGTGCTGGCTTGACGTGAAGCTGCGTGACGACTGGGGCCGGTCAGCCGCCACCACAGGCTACTGCTCTTGTCCAGCGGGTCAACCCGCCGTCCGCTCGCCTGGCAGCCCGCAAACTCTGGCAGCACTCGGGTCTGCTCACACATGCTTCAGCTTGCATCATCTATGGCTGGCTTTGCCCATGCCACCCTGTAAATGTTGACCCGAGCACCATATGAGTGCTCCAACTCAACTGTCCTGTTGGTGGCAGTGGTGTTGGAAACAGGAATGGAGAGATTCAGTCCATCCTCACTCACAGTATGCAGAGTAACTGTCCTGCAAACATTTAGGTGCTTTAAAGGGGCACTAAAGCAAAACATTAGCCTAAACTGTATTGGAACATTGCCCTCCTGTGATAGCAAAACTTATTAACGTTAATAAACTTAGTACTGTGAAAGAAAGCTCGGTAAGCCAGAAAAGACTAAAAACTAAAGACAACTGGTGACCTGCTCTGATATTCCTACACCAGATTGTTGTGACGTCATGGGTTTCAACAGCACCTACTCAGGCTTGGTCGCCATTTTATTGGTAAAGGCTGGCTACATTGCATTCTAAATAAACCGAACACATAATCTAGCAAATTTCAAAAACCGTTCCTCCAGCTAAAACATCCCGAATATGGGGAAATACTCTGAAACTCGTTATGTCGGTCTCATGTACAGGAGCTCAAGACTTGGCATGAAATTAAAAAAATGGGGTGCATTTGGCCCCAATTTTCTTCGCCAATTAACTGCTTTTCACATATGGATAAAAACACTGTTCATTAAGAATACTAAAGGCTGATTTAGTGCCACTTTTTAGTGCCTTTTTAATATAGCTCAACTACATTACCATTTTGCTACACCGTAATTATAAAAGAAGCTAAAAGTAACATTAAGTTAAGAGGAAGCTTTAGCTCGGGCCCAACACCGACGCGGCCTATTCAAATACATGCAAAACACAAAAACGATTTTCTGAGGTAACCCCTGGGCCGAGTTTAATGAAATTTGTTGCATTTGAGAGAGAAAGTTAAATTCTAGTGCCTGTTCGAACTGGAATTTCGATTTGGGTTCTGAATTTTGTTAAAAAGATCTTCAAAAATTCGAAAGTATGGAAAAAATAGAAGCACGAAGTTTAGAGATTCATAGCTCTGCATCAAGAACAGATATCGCGGCTCTGTAAATGGCATCCATTAGATCATTAAAAGCGGACAAATTCTATACATCATTTTATATCTTACATGAACTTGTTGCGTTGTTTACAAGGGTTCTGCGAAAGGGTTCTGCAAGGGTTCTGTGAAATTTCCATATTAATAAATGTTTTGAGATTCATGTGCAACATATCAATTTTGTCCGCTTCATATGTACTATTACATGCAATTCACAGAACTGTATTATCATTTTTCTGAGTTACAGAGTTGCGAACTTGATAGTGTCGTTTCTTGAAAAATTTTGATTTTTGGCAATTTTTAATAAAAAACTGACGACATAAATCAACAGTGATTAGATTTTAAGTTTTTCTTTTAAATGCAACCAACCTCGTCAAATCTGATACAGTGGTTGTCGAGAAAAATGAATTCTATTTTTATATGTATTTAGATAGGAGCACCCGAGCTGAAGCATCCTCTTAAGCTTGATTATTACATTGCATTTCTGGAACACCAGAAATGTCAATCTTACCATGGTAAGCCAGAATAGATGCAAAACAAGTGAACTGAAGTTCCCATGCTAGCTTCTCATGATGTCATGGGAGCTGGATGCAGTTTGCTTGGTCTAGTAATAGTTAACAGATAAATAAGGGTTATACTACATAAGGGAACCAGTGCTAAGCTTAGTAAGTTTTGTTAACTCTTTCTGAACAAAAGTGGCCAAAGAACACAAAAAAATATACTCTGAATGTATGAATTTGTACCAGTGTACCGACACTGTAGTTTAGGTGCGAAAAGAGGGAAACTTGTTCTTCAGCTTCTCCATTAATCACAAACATTTTTTTGACAAATAGGCGTGCATCAAATCTAAAAAAAAAAGAAAAAAATTTACGCCAGACTTGGGCAACTTGGAGTTGCTCTGCAGTGCCTTCTTTAACTACCATAATTCTTAAATTTAAAAAATTATTTCTGGGGTTTTGAGTGCCAAAACCACTATTTGATTATGAGGCACGCTGTAGTGGAGGACTCTGGACTAAGTTTGACCAAAGCAAGGTTTGGGTACGGGCTAGTTGGTATTCCATGGTATCAATTGTCACTTACAGTGCATACATAGACGAGGGACAAAAAGGCGATGAAGACAAGCGCTGACTTCCAACTTATTTTTATTTTGAGAAACAGGCATATATATACTGAGACACCAAGACAATAGAGCCTCCTACATAGCGTCAACCCGACATGAGTATGCATTCAAAATTCATGGCCTAAGATGAACGAGAGTGCATGTGCGACCTCAGAAAAATCAGTTCTTTGTCTGTTAATGCAATTGATGGCTTACTAACTGAGTCACCATCAGCAATCACTGCTGCTTCAATGATAAGCCTGGTACATTCATTAGAATGCCTAGCTAAGATACTGGTTTCTCCAAAAAGCGGGATACAGCCACATTGTGTGCAATGAACACCTAGAAACCCTTCCCGCCCTTTACTTTATTGCTGTGTTCTTGTAACCTAACGTTAAGACATCTACCTGTCTGCCCTATATAAGACCGACCGCATTTCAGAGGTATCTTATACAGTTTGTTCGAAAGGTGTTGTGTATAAGATACCTCTGAAATGCGGTCGGTCTTATATAGGGCAGACAGGTAGATGTCTTAACGTTAGGTTACAAGAACACAGCAATAAAGTAAAGGGCGGGAAGGGTTTCTAGGTGTTCATTGCACACAATGCGGCTGTATCCCGCTTTTTGGAGAAACCAGTATCTTAGCTAGGCATTCTAATGAATGCACCAGACTTATCATTGAAGCAGCAGCGATTGCTAATGGTGACTCAGTCACCATTGTCAGAACTGCTTTTTCTGAGGTCGTACATGCGCTCTCGTTCATCTTAGGTCATGAATTTTGAATGCATACTCATGTCGGGTTGAGGCTTTGTAGGAGGCACTTTTGTCTTGGTGTCTCAGTATATATATACTTGTTTCTCAAAATAAAAATCAGTTGGAAGTCAGCGCTCGTCTTCGTCTTCCTTTTTGTCCCTCGTCTATGTATGCACTGTAAGTGACTATTGATAATTTTGACCACCTGGGGATCTTTAACATGCCCCCAATGCATGGGACACGGGCATTTTTGCATTTCACTCCCCCATCGAAATGCAGCCGCCGTAACCCCGTGCTTGCTTAGCAGTGCAAAACTGCAATTCTTAAAGTGCAAAGTAGTCATAAGGAGCTTATTTTTGGGGGGACACATTTTTTTCTCCACATCATGACATCCAGATAATGTTGATGATGCCAGGTCCAGCTTTTTGCTGCCAACTTTAGTGAAATGTTCGCTAACCTTCACACCTGCTCAACATCAACCTTTTAAGTGCGAGAAGCGTGCAGCAGAGTTTATACAACTTCCAAAACATGTGTGAGTAGTACTTCTTTAATGGGAAACCTGGGATTTATACCAGTTTTGAGATATCCGTTCTCAGACCTGCATCAAAATGGACTTGATTCCCATTTATCATTTTCCCACAAAGCTTTTCTTAAACAATGTGAAAGAAAGCAAAGTGAAGCATCAATGCATTTTGTCAAACTATTTTAGCTGTCTTGAAAACGACATGAGTGTCATGGTTTGTTCTAAGTGGACATGCCCTGAGCACCAGCCGGTTATATTGTGCACTTGCAATACGTTTATTGAAGTAAACAGTTAGCAAGTTCATTAGGAAAATTTAGTTAATTAAAAGCTGCACTTGCACACCTTCTGGCACCCACCACTGCTATAAAGTTTTGTCTGCAAGAATTATCAGACCAATCTTAAATTCCTTTTCGTTTAAATTAACTGCAGATAGCCATTGACGAAGTACCCTGTACATTCTACATTTGACTTTCCCATAGATATACTGCTCACTGCATACCCAAACTCTAGTTCGCAGTCTTCAATGAACAGAAAAAGACTTCGAAGCCTCAACTAGCTGTTGATGTAGCATTTCTCTCATTTCTGTATCGTGAAAAATGCTAAATGAAAATAATTTCAATACAAGCCAACATGTAACAATTGATTAAGTCCCACATCAACATCATCAAGTCAAAAACAGTAATGCACACATTAAAAAAAAGAAAGAAAAAAATAAATTAGGAGAAAAGACAGAATACAGACTACAGTGCAAGTGCTGAGCTTGCTGTAGGTGTATGTATGACAGAATGATATATAGCACTCGCAGGGCATGAGTCATACAGGAGAGTGCAAGTGGATACCGCATCTGCTCATCTTGCCCAGAAGCCACAAGAGAGGTATACTTTGGCAAAGGCCATGATGAATACCTACGTGAACAATGGCGCATCATCTTAACAGCCATAAATTTTAGCTAAAGATTTTTTTCCTGTTTGTGCAAGCTGTTAGCAAAAATTATCATAACATCTGATTTCAGGAGCAGACGTGAAATTTAGTTACCCTCAAAATGAACCCTTTAAACTTCCACATTCTTTAGAAAAAGAAGTTTGCGAATGTTAACGATATTTTTTATTCCAGCAAATGATTGTGCATTGCACCCAAATTTGAAGACTACATTACATGTGCAGTTTATCTCTTATAATGAGTAAAAATATGAATGAAGGACATCTGATAAGAGACTTTCCTTTAGCACACGTGTAAAATTCAAACATGTTGATCCAAAAAGCTCATAACCAAAGGAATCGAAAGCATCAAAGAATATGCTCAAGCACTGAAATTCAAATGCACAATGTGATCACAGTTGGCGAGCTCAGCTTATCTTCAACAAGCAAAGCAGAAGAAACTGTGGCCTGGAAGAGTATGGCTCATCCTCCTAGATATTGGTATAAACAGCCAGAACAAGTACATGTTCAGGCTTAGCAGTTAAAGGGTTAATTCAAATTAGTAAGGGCCTACAGCTACTCATTAAAATGACCATGGGCCAAGATAAGTGTAACAATTCTATTCCAGTTCCCATTTTATTGCCTGCTTAGTCAGTATCGCAAATGGCAATCTGCTTACATTAGCTCCAGGATCGGCTGGTCATGAGCAGTGGATGATAAAAAAGCAACAGAACTGAGTGAAAGGAATCACTATATTACATCGGCTATGCATTTGCACTTGTAAGAACACACTGAAAGATGAAACTTTTGTTCAGAAAGTGAATGGCTACACAAGGAAAGCATATATGAAAAATTATCGTTCACATGAGTGGAACTTTGACTACATACAGATGTGAAAATGCTGATGAATAGATTGTGACAAAAGCCTATTCACTAGGCAATCTACAGGTGGCCATATGCTTAAAAGAACTTTTTAAGTGTATTACATTTCTTGGAGTTTTTGTAAAGAGCTCACATTCTGCTTATACGATGCTTTTTTCCAATGTTTGCATTTGTCAGCCCATGGCAGCAAATGCAATTTCATTCTGGTGTGCAGTGACGAAGCAATAAGTTCAAATGAAAATAACACTAACACACCAGACAAAACAAGGAGCCCACAGACACAGCACATTTTCATCTGATCATCAACCAACTAGCTCAACAATCAATCCCCAGTATGCAAATATGAGAGTAATTTTTAAATGTCAACGTTAGTTCTTCCCTATATGCAAGTTCTACTACATACATGTATCCAGAACGCACAAGTTGAGTTTGTGAACTAAATAAAGCAGAAAAATGATAATGAAGAAGCTCTGCCATGCTGCTTGGCTTAAGATGTGTCCCAGATTGGCTGAAAACAAAGCCTACATTCGGAAAGTAAACCCCTGTTATCTCTATCATGGCTTTAATGGAAAAAGGTAATGTCATGAAGCACTACTACTGGCTGTTAACATTACCAAGTTTACGACTTGCAGCACGTCTCGATTTACGCTGAACGTAATTATGTGCGACGTAATAAATGGCTGTTCTCTACAACTATGCTCCATGCTAGAACAGTTGTTGGTAAACGCACTGGCACACAATGATGGCCATGAGCACTAGGGTCTTGCTGGTTAGTACCAGAATGTGCCTACCTACATAGCTCAAGAGCTGTTCACCTATTAATATTCAAATGTGTCAGCAGTTATGTTGACCAAAAGAACCAGCTTTCAGAACTTTTATAATTGTTTCAGTCCTGAGAGGTAACCGAGAAAGACATGCAATAATTCCTAAACACACCATGCGGAATAAGTGAACTTTCTTTTAAATCAGCAGGGCCAACACCAGCGAAATGAAAAGCTACTTGCTTACATGCCTCTACAATGCTCCTCAACCATATTAGTGCTTACTTTGTCAAGAACGGAGCTGCAAAGATGCTGTGAACACCTCTCACAAGCTTAACACGGTAAAACAATGGCGAGCTTCACTTCATACAAAACTAGATTGACAAGCTGGGCCAGTTGTTTGTGTAGCATGGCTGAACCTGTCCTATGCGGCAACTTCAAATGACTCAAACTTATGGCATGAAGACATGCATGTCAATCATAGAGAAAATAAAATAATAAAATGGTAATGTGCCTGTTCAGATTGCCTTGCCTGAGGTATGTCACATGAGAGCCAACTTGTTAGAGCAATACTACTTACATCTGCAATATCCATTGCTGTGCTGCATCTGCAGCTGCACAGTTCTGAACAAAATGCAGTGTGGTGTGCATGGGCATCATGGCTACGAAGCAGAACATTGTATGCAGTCTGTTTAAATGAGGAGCAAAGGAATGAGAAAATTGGTCAATGTGCTTAACGGCCCTTTTGCACGCACAACATGCATGCTGTAGGCAAAATTGCATGATGTCGCAGCTAAATCTAGCTCTAAAGCCCTTATGACACGACTTATGGCACTGAATTGATACTACGATAAACAGTATGTTTCTCGAACACTGTTATTAACCACGGTATAAAAGCCGTTTATATTTGTATTTGGCATATAGTTCAATAGCATCCTCTTGGACAGAAGCAAGCGCTACAAAATTGTGCCTTTTGGAGCACGTAATGTTACAGAACAGCCAACGTCATGCTCGGTAAATTTGTTCTGCCATTTATATATTCACAATATGTCCATTCACTGCACTGACACTCGTGCCCAGCTTGCCAGTGCAGATCGCTTCGTTGCCTGTGGACGCAGTCACGGAATTCCTTTTCACGCAACCTTGGCAATGCACTCTTTTCCGTCTCTTTTGAGCGCTTTTGACACGCGTTTTCCGAGCGGCACGAATACAATTAACGTCGCCTCCGGCGTGCGAAACGCGGTTACACGCCAAGGCGAGTATGCACGGCCGTTCCGCTTTCTATCTTGCTTCTTTTCGCTCATAGAACGATCCGAAATTAGCAACGAATGAAGCCTACGGCGACCGCGCAATGGTCAAGTGTTGAAGGCAAAGCGAAAGAATGAGTGTCCAGCCAATTCCGACATGCACAGCGCGCGTCCTACTTGCAAAGTGATTCATCGGCTTGGAATAAAACGACAGACATGCACACAACCGCGCGTTAATGCCAAGCGACAACGCAACGATAACGTAAATTGCGATAATTGCCGATTCGACCTTCGCAGCAGGGATTAGGGGGGTGAACCGAAAGTTCATCAGCATTAAATACATTCTTTTCCGGCGACGCCCGCAACGAAGCAAGTGGTTGCGCACACTGCTTCCCGCACTTTACGGACTTGTTGCACGATCCCAGCCTCCTAAACGAGACTCAATGTCACGAGCTTCCTCTTTTCAATCAAGCGGTCACCCCGACAGCTGCGGCAACGGCGAAGCGACACGCGACAAGTACGACACGAAAAGCGAAAGCAAAACAAATTCACCTCCTTCGTGGTAGCGACGGGACGGGGTCAATCCACAACAAATGCGACACTTCGCGTCACGACGACACCACCACAGACGATAGGGCGCACAACTTTCCCAAACCGCGAAGCACGACCGCGATCAAGAGACACGGGAATGCAACCTGGCGTGGACACAGCTGGCATGCGTTCGCTTAGACAGCAACAGCGCTCGCCTGCGTTAATTGTACAAGGCGTTCGCCATGAGAACCAAACAAGCGAGGCAAACGTAATAAACTAAGAAAAAGGAAATGTTTACGCAGGACCGGAACTCTATCCCAAGTTGAAGGGTTAACGGTGAAAAATAAACCAGTTGCAAGATCGATGAGTGGTGAGATGCAACCTATGTAGTAAAACTCTATGGCCTCCGAGATTTGGTGGCGCGTGCTGTCGTTCCCATAACTCTATGGTCGTTCCCACACATAGAGTTTCTCACTACATTGTTCCCATATAACAGCAAAACAAATCACATTTTATGATCATAATTGTTCAGTACAACATTTGGCACTGTTACTTACGCGGTTTGTCAAGAAAGAACTGCGATTTTTTTTCCCTTCGCAGCGAGTGATGCTTGAAACACAATTTTGTCACCTACGTGTACGCGTGCGTCTAATTGTCGTACAAAAATCCCTCACGTGACCTGATCCTAGGTGCCTAGGGACAGGATCGTTTAGGGACTTTTGAGAAGGCATGATGGTTGCGCCGAGCGACGCCGCGGCCGCGGCGTGTTCGTTCTCGGCGTGATTGTTCACCGGCTCGCGCGGACCGCGCGTTGTTCAACGTTGCTTATGTGATTGTGCTTGCGTTGCTTGTGTGTTGGTTGTAGCGTTGTAGGTACTTAGCGGGAAAGCCGCGAGTAGTGGTGATGCGACAGTGCGGCTTTCGCCTCGGTGAGCTCTGGCAGTACAGAATCTGCGTTGTGTGACCCGTGCTTCCTTGACAATTGAAATGTCGAAGTGGCCTAGCGCCTCGGCAGCGAAGTTCTGTGAGCCGCGATGCCGTGGCGTGCGTTGAATCTCCGGCCCACGCCGACCGCTGGTCGTGTGTCTCCGCAGTGGGTTCAGTATTTGTTGGCTAAAAGTCGCGCAGTAGTAGTGGTGTGGCATGTCGGCTTTAAGTCTCGGTGAACTCTGGTGGTGTGAGATCCGTATTTCTGAAGAATTCATTGGTGCTGACGATTGAAATATTCAAGTGGCGTAGCGCCTCGGCAATGCAATTTGCGAACCGGCGCTGTGCAGCAGCGTCGTCGTGTTCGCCCCTTTTCGGCAGCGTCATCACATCGCACATGCACTTTTACTTGACGGGACTCGTAGGCGGAGGTATTGCACGTGTGTTTCGCCACGACTTACGTAAGTAATATAATGCTTAAGGTGGTGTTTGCTCACAACTGTTCACGCGTCCTTGAAATAGGGCAGCGCATGTTTTCAATCGTGTTCAGCGCTAGTGCACTATCCGTCACTTCATGTGATTTACTTTTATCGTGGGCTTTACGACAATTATCGCGTAGTGCTGTGAACATAACGGAGCTTTAGTAATGTCACATGATCTGCCAGAATTCCACGAAATGCAGAGCAGATGTTTAATACTATTCCTACTAAGGGCGCGATAAGCACAGTGAGGTGGAGCCGAATACTGTGCCCTGTAATCTTCAGCTGCATTTGTGCCCGTTTTTCGCGCTCTTAGGACGGGACGCAGGGTTCGGTGCAAAGTTGGGACGAATGAATGTGTATATACTTCTGCAATAACTTCACCGCAACACATTTGTTACCCTGAACATACTGCCCCGCCCGCTTTACTATAATCTCAGGTGCTCTCGAACTCTCTATTTGCCGGTATTTTTTATTTTCACGTGCGGAATGGTCCTACCGCAATACATATATATAGTGAGGTGAAGCTGATTAATGTTGCCAAGTGCTTTGACAGTGTCAGATCTAACAGTTATAGAATGACATGGCCAATACAACAGCTCACACCTTCACTTTAACAATTCTATTAGGACTGTCAAACTAATCTTACGGCACAGAAAAGCAACGTAAACACCTCAAGAGTTGATTAGCAAGTAATACTGGAAAGTTCAAGTCTAGTGACCAAGGGTGTGGTGAAGTGCTTCAAACATTCAACCAACACACCTTAAGTGCTTAAAAATTTCTAGCATATTGATGCAGGCTGATCAGACTTACTTTGATATTGGTTGTTTTACAATGAAAATAATAGTACTGCATAATAGGACGCAAGCGACTCGTGTGCTGCTTGGTTATGCAAACCACATGGGTGCCAGAAATACCCAAACATGGTGCTTGTTTACACACGCTGCTTGCGTCCACTAATCTAAAGCTCTCTAATGTCAGCAGTATAAAGAGAGGCTGTAAAAATATGGCTTTAAATTTCAGAACTCCAATTTTGTTTCTTCTGTACTTGTACAACCTATGCTTTCGTGACAGCATCTGCCTAGCTCATTGCCACATTTTGCGACAAAAGCAGTGATGATTCAGTCAGAGTTGCCTGTCCTAATATTACTCCAATAATTCTTTAAACAGTTCATTTTTTAAGCACGAAGCATGTCATGCCCAACTAGAAAATTAACCATGCAATAATCTACTAGAAGTGGCTAAAAAATCAGCAGTCTTCTGAAGTCAGCTTGATTTGCAGCTGCTAAAATTGGCTATTATTGAATTAGGGCAAGGAAGAAACTGCTTGAATAAACATATGTCTCATCAGAAAGTTGCGGTGGTGTGCTGCAGGCTAAAAGCCGTTTTAGCATTGGTCTACCTCTGTCCCAAAACCAGGCACCACAGCCAAGGCGACTTCACTTGGCTTTGACAGCTTCAAATTCGCTTTCACAAGCACGTAATACTCAGTCGAGGTGAGCTCAATGCACATCACCCGCACTGGGGATGCAAAGACATACGGCCAAGAGGATGCCACCTTGACGAAGCAGACACCACAGACTTCGAATTAACAAATGACACCAACTATCCCAACTGGTATACCCTCCATTCAAACCAGAAGGGCAGTACACTTACCTAGCATGGGCAACTAGGGCCTTCATCCAGAGTGTCAATGCGACTCTGCCCCAAGAGGAAGCGACTATTATGTGATATAATACTTGATGTAGGGGTGAAAATGTGCCACATATAAAAATCGGGGTTTCAGGCTGGGACCATTTCCGTGATGCACTTGAGTGTGCAGAATGTGAAGGTGTTGAAGAATCGCTAGCAACACGCATCCTTTACACACTGCAAAGAGCGACATGCTAACTAGAGCTTACTGGGCGCGTCATTTAAACATATAGGCCTCAGTAAGCTGTAACACATTCTTGGCTATAACAGGATGCACCAAACACTGTAATACTATTGAAAACATGCTGCTCGATTTTCAGTGCACATCTGAGAAACTTGAGGAACAAGCGGCAGATGTTTTCCCCGACCACCTCACAGTGACTGACCGTCGCCTGAGTTGTACGCACCTTAATGACCATTTGCCAAGGAAGGAATGGAAAGCCTCTGTATACGATGGCAGAACCTGTTGTTGCTCTCGAGCATGTCAACACTTAAAGTGCACATGGCAAAGATGGAGTCATTTTTCAGATGTTGAGGAATCTTGCCGAAACAAGGAAGCAAGCACTATTGCTTGTAATCAATGAAATCTGGAATATTGGAATTCCCCACAGAGTGGAAACACTTGGTCATGATGCCACTACCGAAACCAGGCAAGAAACCTGACACCATAGACAACCTTTGATCAGTCTCACTCACATTGACAGTGTGCATATTGACTGAAGGAATGTGCCTCGCGAGGCTGAACCAGCATCTGGGAAAGACAATAGCCTCTTTCTGCATCAAACCATCGTCAATGCCAGCCGCTTTGGAGGAAAGATGTATTGGTTCTTAGTCACAGTCCAACCAAGAAGGATGTTGAGCACAGTCTGCAATGAGGAGGTACTGGTGGCCTTTCGTGAAGCCTGCCCAGTGATTAGTGGTGTGAAAGCCTCTAATGCAACCATATGTTTGAATATGAAGTTATAGTAAACAGCCAAAGACTTTTACCAACTGCACAGGTGGAAATGAAGGTAAAACCCGGACCAGCACACTTGGTCGCAGGAGTGATTCGCTGATGAGGTAAGAAGGTGACTTAACAGTTGGTGATAAGGCACACCGAATGCAGGTATGCGCAGTATGTATACATACTGTTAGGCTGAAACAGATTAATTTTCTCCAAAGCAATATCAAAAGCTCAATTTTGTTTAGGATGCCACTCATGTGCTTTAGGTAAGTGTGGACATCATCATCATCAGTCTGGTTACACCCACTGCAGCGCAAAGGCCTCTCCCATACTTCTCCAACTACCCCGGTCATGTACTAATTGTGGCCATGTTGTCCCTGCAAATTTCTTAACCTCATCCGCCCACCCAACTTTCTGCAACCCTCTGCTACGCTTCCCTTCCTAGCAGTGTGGACAGGGTTATATACAGCGGCATAGGCAAATGATACAACTAGGTACAGCTGTTGTGCGCAATATTTTTTTCTGGACTAAATTCTTGCTCCTTGAACTCATTCGAGATCATTAACTGTAGCACCAAAGTAGTGGAACACTACCGAACAAAGGCATGTAGCGTGCACATCTCAATTCTTCTTATGCCATTCTTCTTTTTTACACCAATAGCTGCTATGGGCCAACTCCCCTGGTTCTGATGTGTACTGGTGTTGTCACTCTAATTCCCAAATTTATTGCTAGAATATTGCAGATAAAGTTCTCATTGTGATGTGTGGATTCAAACATATGATCAAAAGATTGGCAGTCCACAATTCTACATTTCAGCCACTCTGCTGAAGGTACAGTCGTGGCGAATACCGATCCTGGAGAGTGCGATCTAGCCAACAGGTGCCATGATTGGCTAACACCTGTTCAGTGTCTGCGTGCTGTATATAGAGCTGACGTCCACGCCTTCAAATTCTTACTCATCACTTTCCCCACTTGTGAAGGCAGTACTATGTTAATTTTTCTTTGTGAAAGGGGTTGGGACACCAAATTTTGAGGCTATAAAAAGCATGTTGTAGGCTGCTTCCGTATGCAAGGACACCCAGAACGAGGTATTGGACGCTGCAAACATTTCAAAATAATTTTAATTCAGCTCCAAAGAGTCATTAAAAACTCCTTCTCGTAGTCGAGACCCATCGCTAGCGCGGCAGTTATTACGTCACAGAGGAGGAACGAAAATATTGACGTCATAGCACACCAGCACAAAAACGTGACGTATGATGAGTAGCGATGAAATGCCGATTACGGAGCCTGCTGAGCCGAGCAACCGAGCATAGCCTCCTCTACGACCGAGCTACAGGAATATAGAAATTCTTTCTTAATGCAAAGAAGGGGTACACGGACACAAGAGGAGAGAAGTGGACAACACGAACGCCGCACGCCGGCCCGCGAACGGCAAGCTGCGTGCGGCGAGTTGCCCTGCGGACGGGCCTTTACACGTTTGAGCGCTCGCCGCCGGCCGACTTCGAAAGGGACCAGGATATGCGGCGTTCGTGTTGTCTGCTTCTCTCCTCGCATAGCCGCATAGTTCGGCAGCTCGGAGCGGAATCTCCTTCGCTTGGCCTTTCCACGTTACCGGCCCGTCCACGTTACCGGCACGGAAACTCGCCGCACGCCGTTTGCCGTTCGCGGGCCCCCGTGCGACGGCGGTTTTGCTCGCGAACGGCGAGATTTCCTTGCCGTAGAGAGGACGGGCCCGGGACCCATTTGTGCGGCAGCGTACGGCGAAGAGGCCAATCAGCGACAGAGGAGTGGTCACTCTGGCATCGACGGCAGCTTCACCGCCTCTGATCGTTCAGCGCCGCCGATATCGTCGCTAGGCCTTTTCCGGTTCACTTCAAAGCTAAAGCTTACGGCGCTTCGGAATGAATCACCGACTCTCACAAGCCGCAATATTTTCTTACCGTTGTTGTCGCTCTTCGCAATAATTATAATAATCGCGACATGCACTTCGAATCGCCAGTGGTTGACCTCTGCTGGCAGAGCACGCGTATTCGCGAGCAGACGACGCAGCATAGTTTTACGTCACTATTTTTTGTGGGCCACGTGAGCAAGCCATGTTGCGTTTCCTCCTCTGTGACGTCATAGCATCCCCCGGAGCCCAGAAACCGAAACCGAAATCGCTCGGTATAATAATGCTATTATGAAATTATTTATCGGATATATATGAATCCCGCTGTGTGTATCGTGCTCCCTGAAGCATGACGCAACGTTTGAATCAACAAACGCATGAACGAAAATTTTGATGTCTCCACCCCTTGAAGGCAGTACTATGTTAATTTTTCTTACATGTAATGACAGTGATTGGGTGCATCTGCTTTATTAATCTTCTAGTGCTTGGCTTCTCAGATTTACTGGATGGGGCTGGTTGATGGGGCAGAGCGAGAGACCTAGCAATGGGCAGCTCAAATATAGATTTGAGAAAACCAAATTAATTCAGCAGTAAGAAGCTAAAGGGTTGTTTTTCTGGAGACCAGAGACCAAGTCTGGATGTGAAAGAGGAGGAACAAAACTTGTCTTTCCACTTCAACACTGGGAGGCACAACTCCCACTTATTTTACTTTAAAGGAGATTACTAACTTGCACTGGCAAGTGTTCACTTCACCAAACACCGAATGAAGCAAGCTTCCTGCGCATATTTCACCATTTATTGCATCACTTTCACAGTATGAGTGAAACTCCAATTTTCGTTATGCCACAACTTGCCCAATCTTGTGTTTTGCAGTAGGATTTTAGCAGTGCTATTAAGGCACTTGCATATTCGTGAATAGTAGTAGAGAAAAAAAGAAAACAGTGGCTCTTTGTGCATCGACTATGCATGCACCTGGTGCTCTCATGTCCATTTTTTCCGCTATCTGCTAAACCGTTCTAAACAAAAGCTCATACACAATTATTGTGCAGAGTCAGACAACTAAACCAGTATCCTTGGTAAGCAAGGTTTATTTATTTGGTAACATTTTCTGTGGCCCTGCTATTGGGCTTTCTTTTCATCCTTTTCCGCTGTGCAGATTCATTAAGAAGTGACAAGACAGTTTGACAATTTTAATCATTGAAAGACTTAGCGAAACCTTTTTTGGGTTGTTTTTCCTTGCTTTCAGACTCTGCACATTGCCTTTTAAGGCATGTTTCAAGTGTTTCTTTTGTTTATGGAGAGGGCATGTTAACATCTTTTACACCATGTCAATTATGTGGTGCCATAGTGTGTTCTTGGATGGAGTCTTGCCCTTTCATTCAGTACAACATAATGTTGTTTTTTGTGTCGTAGGCCGTTTTACATTTGAGTATGAGTGTAGCATTTCGCTAAGTTTTGCCTCTGTCACCCAAGCTTGCTACCCAGTGCTGTTGACATGTGACACACATGTGACTTTTGTTCAATAAAAGGAAGTCTGTCACTTATCCTGTGCACTGGTTGTCTTTTTGAATTACAATTTGTTGCCTATATTAGTTTTTTTGTTGTATCTCAGATTAGGAATGGCTATCACAGTTGACATCATTTAATCATATTGCACACAATGTGGATGATATGTACTTGCAATATATGGCCTCCATAAATAGAAGTTAATTCAAGAATAGTGCCTTTGCATGGTGGGGCAGCCATGAATTGTAGCTATAAGTTACCAGCACTGCAAGTAGCACTGTTTGTGCAGAATATAGTTCAACTCTACTACTTTCAAACATCATTGTTTTTATCTGCATTTGTATAGCTCCAGTTCCTGTGAACAACACGAATCTGGCGGAAGAGTGGCTTGCACCTGCACTGGGGCCCAATGAATAGCCAAATTTCTGCCTGTTTTCATGTTATTAGCATACTAGTTGAGGCAGTTGTTCTTATAGTAAACTGTTTGCGCAGTGTAGAAGCCACTGTGGGTGTCAGGATCTTGTACACATCTTCAGCTTTGCAGGGGACACAGCATCTGGCACATAGTTTGTCACAGGCCATGTTTTTGGGGCAAGTTGGGTTTACTCACTTGCAAAGAGAGAACCAAGCTTGTTGGATATGAATTAAACCGCCTGTACACTCGGTGGCCTTCTTCATTTTGTGTGACATATGGTTATAGCTACTCTTGCTTTATGCACTTCTTGTCTGGCAGCAGTTTTGCTTTTGAAACACTCAGGATAGCTTTCAGCAAGCTGGACAGGAATAGCACTGAAAAACCAGCAGATGTTAATTGTTGCACTTGTCATGCGAAGCTTCCTACAGTATGATGAGGACGGAAATTAATGAAGGTGTTCCTCAAGGCCTTCTAGCTTGTCATGAGTTTGGAGCAACATGATGTACAGCACTTTTCTGATCGCATACTATAGGTTCAGCAGGTGTGGCCATGGTTGAAGTGCAGTGCAAGGTCAAGAAAACAGATATCTATGAGCAGCACACTGGTAAAGGAGACGCTGGGAAAACTAGTGGGAACCCTGTTGAACATTTAATTGACCAAGTTGCTGGCTTCATCAGGCAAACTGTGATAAAGAGAAGGAAGTCATCAACACATCAGAAGGTTTTTGCGTATAGGCACTGCTAAGGTTCTCAGGCACGTCTCTTGTAACACGCCAACAAATCTTAGTGCGCAGGCTATGCATGACCAACTACATATGCCTTCTATTTGGACAAAGAACTGCTCATTGTAACTGATGAAGATGGAGTGGACAAAAAAAACGGCAGCTCCACTAATCTGGTTTCACTGGTATCAGCAGTGCTTTGTAAGTATGCATCGCCATACTCCCCACTGCCTTCTTGGTTGACATCAGCAAGGACCGGCTTTAGGCAAGGGGTAATATACATCTTTACAAGCTAAAAATGCATGCATGCATGGAGCGCACATTGTGTCCAAAAAGTAGGCACTTCACAGGGGCACTGGAGAAGAAACAGATTATTGACAGTGGCCAAAGGCAAGCTTATCTGCTACTAAACACCCAACACTGTTGCCACGTGACACCTCTGAAACAATCCTTATGAAAGAAGAAATCATCCTTGTGCATCCATAAAGAGGGCGGATAGGCAAACCCCTTCAGCAATGCTGCCAGCTTCAAAAGGCCCACTTGGCACATCCTGAATGCTTCCTTCTTAGACTTTGCTGGGTGCAAGCATTCTACTGTCCAAAAGTTGTCATTGAGAGCACTGTTGGTTTGGTGGCAATACAGTTCAGAAGCGATTGCAAGAAACCTTTCTTCCGAGTTGGTCTGGAGGCTCATGGTGCTCACAAAGCGACACCATGAGACAAGCAAGGTGACCGGATGTCTCCAAGCCCTTGTTCGTGTATCACACTGTTCTGTTAGTAACAACCATCAGATCTGAAACCAACAAGCTCAAGTTCAGCACTCGTGTGGTTACTGTGGAGGATCCATAATAAAAAGCACAAAACAGAAAACTGAAGGGAAAGGATAAGGCACCATTTAACACCTAGTATTGCTGCAGCCCACCCCTTTTATTTTGTCTGGTCATGCTACATTTCTTTCTATACATAGGCATGAACTTATCCTGTGCACAGCTTACTGCAGAGAGCATAGGTGATGTTCCCAATCGGTGTCCGATTTTTATATACACTATATGCTGGCTCAAAGATGCTCGAAACACTGCAATGGAAGCTTCTAATAGAAAAGGTGCCTGGAAGAAAAAAAAGCTGTGCTGCAACCATCTTGGCAACATCTTGTCCCCTTAATAAAAATTGTGCTTCCGTATAAACTTCAGCCCTCCAGTTTAGAGTAAAGTACCAGTGCACTTATGAAAAACGAATCAATTCTCAAAGAGCATGTGCAGTCCAGCCAGAAGCATAGGTATGAATCCGCATTGTGCTCCTGCATTGAAGGTGAATAATGCGTTACAAAATGACGAATGTGCCTTAGTAAGCTTCCCTGCAATATGAATTTGTAATGTACAAAGAATTGTCAATTAAGCTTACCAAGAGCACAGATGCACTTGCAAATTATATCACAATTGAAAATAATGAGCAAACCTATGTGCCCTTTCCACTATTAGTATGCTTTACTGCGCGATGCTTATTTCCACCTCTGTATTGCGGTGTAGCAAGCTACGAAAGAAACTTTGCATAATTGAGCTTTTTAAGATTACCTTTTTTGCAATACACCTATGTTCTGCGGTGAAGCCTAAGCAATGTACTGCGTTGAAGCATACTAAAAGTGGAAAGGGGCCACTGTCACTGGACATAAAAAGAGTTCTTTAATTATACCCTATGATTATACACTCGCGCAACCGCCGCCTCTCAGGTCGCCTGAGTGGACATACTATGCTGGGTGATAGCGGCCCCCTCCCACTTTTAGTATCCTTTACCGCGTAACTAAAATGCACTGCGTCGAAGAAGCAGTACATTTGTGTTGAGTGAATAAACAAATGGTTTTTACAACAGTACAGAAATAAACGCGCACCATGCATCAGTCTACCACATGGAAGAGCGTCGCAACAAAAGGTAGCCGATTCACACAGCATGTGTAGCCCACTTATCAGTCGTAAAGGCTATTCTGGGTAATTCATAATTTCACACACACAGAAATATGTTTATATGTTTACGTTCGTACTCCTTGCGTAATAAGACTTCCAGAACTTCCACAACAGGAAGTAATTTACAACACACAAACGAAAACAACAGATACATATGCCTTGTTTTCAACTCGGTCGTCATGCAAATGACATATAGCACGGAAAAACGTGAACATGCTGTGTGTTAGCATCGTAAACTTCATACTAGGCAAGGAGCACACCACAATTCCGCGACAGCCGCTAATGAGACCAAAACGGGAGCACATATCTGTGAACGTGCAAATGGAGACCTCTGCTCCTCCACCACCCCCCGCTGCACGGCTGAACCACTCGTTTCAAGCACAGCACACCTAACACACATTCAGCACTGAACAGTGGGCGGTCGACGCAGTCGCATTTACATGACTTGTAGCGAGCAGCACATCCCTCGATGTCCGTTAAGCAAAGTCGGACACGGCGACGCCACATCGCGGTTCGCAGAACTTCGCTGCCGATGCGCTAGGCCACTTCGACATTTCAATTGTCAAGCAAGCACGGGTCACACAACGCAGATTCTCTACTGCCAGAGCTCACCGAGGCGAAAGCCGCACTGCCGCACCACCACTACTCGCGGCTTTCCGCCAAGTAACGCAGAACCTACAACCAACACACAAGCAAGGCACGTACAATGACATGAGCAATGTTGAACAACGCGGGGTCCAGAGAACGATCCCGCCGAGGACGAACACGCCACGGCGTCGCTCGGCGCCAGCATCGTGCTTCTCAAAAATCCCTAAACGATGCTGTCCCTAGGCACCTAGGATCAGGTCACGTGAGGGATTTTTGTACGACAAATAGACGCACGCTACGTGTACTGTAGTACGGCAACGTAAGGCCTTCAAGATCCGTTTTTATCAATTGCACTAAGGCGCATTAGCAGGGCGTTAAGTGTTAATATAACAACAAATCGGACCACATAATACGATTTTGCTGTTAAACTTGAGCAAGAACAGAGCTGCGGTAAGCGCAACATTTTTTTTAAAGGAAAGCGCGCCGGTAGAAAACGGCTTGCTGGGCATCTTGCACCGCCCACGTTACCGTTAGGACTAGTAGCGAAAAAATATAAGAAAATAGGGAGCATTGCTGATCCGGCATACAAACACGGTTTAACGGAGGAACTCTCTATAAAGCAGGCATGCTGGCATGAGCGGCGGCTGGGGACCTCAGTACCAAAAGATAGGTGTATAAACGATAACCTCTTCATTAAAAGGTTCCGATTTAAATGTACGACCTTAATACAAACATTTTCTCTTTCAGCACAGCCGGCGCGTCATCTCCCCTCAAGATCCGTTGTTCATGAACATGATTTCAGTAGTCACAAGCATCCCTGAAATCTATTTGAAGACAGACTGCCTCAGCAGAATCAATCAAGCAGCTTTTTTAACAAGATATTCAGAGTGAAACTCTCCATATTTCACAAATTTTCGTCTCTTCCATTGTCTCCTATTCCACAAGAACGTGGATAGGAACGGACCACAGTCAAGCGTTGCTAGCAGTTTTCTTTCTCACTTCCCCATGGACGTATTCATGACAGTATAGTTTCATACGCGAAACTGTTCATAGAAGAGCAATGAACAAAGCTATCGTTTTACTAACCAGCAGACTCCTGTCAACTGTGCACTACGCGTATAAATTCCTCCCGATAGACATGCGGCATTTAGTCGACGACGAACGTGTCCAGATACCAGCATTTCCTCACCAATAGGGGACATACCCAAACATTTTCCTTATGATCCCATCAATTTTATTATCCAACCCCATTCGCATCCAGACTCAAAATATTTTGTCTACTCAACCCTGCAATATCTTGCCATTGTAAATTCAGGCATACATACTTCGCTAAAACTCTGCAAAGATCCTTCCATGTATGCAAGTACGAAGCAGTTCTGTATAGCACTACAAATGAAGACAGCTGAACGCATGAAATACTGAGGACAGACCAACTTTATTTGACACAGCAAGATGGTTAGGCCACCTTCTGGGCCAGCTCTTTAGCTCGTGCCCTCTCAAGCTTAGCAACACGAGCAGCAGATTTATTGCCCATGACACCACCTCCCCAGTGCTTGCGGATCTCCTCGTAGCGCTCATTGAAGTTGGTCTTGATGGCTTCCACAAGCTTGGAGAGATTGGATCGGTCCTCCCTGCAAACACCAAGAGCATGGTTAAGTAACAGTGCAGCTACCCCACTGCGCAGAAGTCAATAAACAATGGTCAGAGTTAAAAAGCTCGTAAATAAAACACCCTCAGTTGTGATCAGGCAGTGATAGGAACTCATCACAGCAAAGCAAGAGGCAAAATTAATACTAGAAAGCCACTCACGGATTGGTCTGTGCCAGGGCAAGGCAAGTGCAAGTCTTGCGCCGTACGACACGCCCCAGTCGAGACTTGTTCTTCACAATGCAGTAGGGCACACCCATTTTTCGGCAGAGAGCTGGGAGGAACAGCACCAGCTCAATTGGATCCACATCATTGGCAATAACCACAAGCTGGGCTTTCTTTTGCTCCACCAGAGAGGTTACGGTGTTGGTACCCTGGCGAACCACAGGAAGACGCTTGGTGGGAACATCCTCCTTTCCTTTAGCCTTTTGCTCAGCCCGCTGGAGCAGCCGCTGCTTCTTTGCCGCCTTTGACTCTGGCTTGTATTTGTCCAGAAGCTTAAACAAGTTGGTAGCTGGAGAAAAAAAAAAAAAAAGAAAGGAACTATGATGAGTTCAGGGGCACAACGAAACCCTCGCTAATACCACTGGAGCACATTTGTGGAGTTAGCTCAGAATAAGTATGTTTTCTACAATAAACAATTCAGGTGAAGAAATTCAAGAACCATCACTGCAAAGCACCATTGACAACCAGAAACAGCAGTAAAAACGAACCTGTTTGCCTGTCCAAGCACTGGGTGAACTGGTTGATGGGAGGTGGAACCTTGATACGCTGGTACAGGATGGCCCTCTGGCGTTGAATGCGCACGTACTTCGGCCATTTCACAAAACGGCTAAGATCACGCTTTGGCTGGATATCCTGGCCTACGGAAGGCAAATAGCAAAAGATGCAGCAAGCACATTTTCATGCCTCCTACAAAATTTGCTTCACGACTACAAACACTGCTATGCTGTCAGATGAAATTCGTGCAGCAAAGGCTAAAGGCTAGGGCGCATGCCTGCCTATCACTGCAAAAACCGGCTGCAATCAGAAGCATACAATAGGGTCATCACAACCCTCCTTTTAGTTTTATTGTTCCGGCCCATACACAGCTTTCGCTGCAACATATGCCTCAATGCCCATGTTAGGCGTTTACGTAAAGGATGACGAGGCCACGAATTTTAAACCGTGGACGAAATGGGAGGTAACAAGACGTCACACCTTATACGCGGATCGTTCGTGGGAAGTAGTTTACGGATCTAACATCATCTAACGCAGATGCTAAGCTATGACATTTAAATAATTTTGAGTGATAATTGACGTGTGATACATGTCAGCAAAACAGCATAAGACGCGTCGTGGGCGAGTTCGTTCACAATACGGAGTAGCGCTTGTGCAGTTCACTGCCTCGTCAGTGTCCTCGCCCTTTTTCAACGTATTCCAATAGGCATAACTTGCAATTGATTTATGAAGCGCGCTTGTGCAGTTCACTGCCTCGTCAGTGTCCTATTTGCTCTTTTTCAACGTATTCCAATAGGCATAATTTGCAATTGACTTATGAAGCCCACGTGCCCTCGCAACAGTTGCGAGCGAGGGAATTACAGCGACGCCACGAGGCTCTCCCTTGAAATGGTTTGCATTCCTTCACTTAAATAAGTTTATAGAATTAATTACGTGTCAAGATTCATCAAAGGTCTACAACGGGATCTGAACGTGATGTACAAGCCTAAATTTATCGTAACCCTCGGCCCCTCAGGCCAACCGGATCGAATCGCCATAAGCATGCGCTAGCGGAACTCCCAAGGCTCACGGCATGCGAATACACGCTTGGGCCCGGAAATCGCAGATCTGATACAGAAAAACCTGGCTACAGCCCTGCGCCAATCAAGATTCCGTGGCCGACTGTGTGCACTTTACACAATAAAGTATTACCTGACCGAAAATGTACCTCTTTAACAAAGGAGGCATTGCTTTCAAGATAAAGAACATTCGTCCATACCTGAAACGCCGGCTAGGGCCTAGCCTCTACCAGTGCGTTCCGAGGAACTCATGGTCTCCACGAGGCATCATAGGCCATATGCCACAGGCATTCTAGCAAGTGACTCACCAATGCTGAAATTTCTAGGACGCTTTTCAAAAAGCGGGTTTGTCACTTTCTTCTGTTCAGGTTTCTTCACAGACAGCGGGGCTGCTGCGATCTTCTTCTTGCCCTTCTTCCCTTTAATCTAAATATAAATATGAGAAAAATGAGCACTAAGCTTTGTTACTCCGCTAAAACAATTCACTAGCAGCAGATTTAAATATAGGCCCAAACTTACCTTCCTTTGCACCATCTTGAGCGAGTCGGGCTAACGCGCAGCCGAAAAACACGATGACGGCTACGTACGATGCCGCGCACGTGAAAGGAAACGCACAATCAGGGCAAACGCTTATAAAGTGTTCTTGTTGCCAGACGTAAGCGACCTTTCTCTATGACATGCTAAGACCAGAATATACTGAACTTAGTTAAGACTGTGAATGCCGATGGCAGAAGGCTCAAAAAAAAGTTTTTATGAAGGAACAAATTTTCTTTCTTTATGGAAGTTTTTATGCACAAACGGGCACGAACAACCGACCGCGAGGATTTTGCGGAACATATGCAGCCAAGTCGAAGCCAACCAAATCCAATTGGCCAGCTGCTCGCTCGCTCAGGGCGTCCGTCGGTGAAGTCGAAGTGGCCGAAGAAGTGCCGAGGTTCGTAACTTGTGTGACAACTTTTCTTGCATCACAAGACTATATAAAGCTCGTTGACAAGTCAGAGCTTGGGCGACGTCATTGTCACCTCTTCTAGGCACATCCGTGCATCGGCAGTCACTGGCATGAGTCAGTCGTCATGGGCGAAACCAGCAGAGCTCAGTTCGAACGTGATGCCGTGGAGTTTGCATCTCGGGCTGTCAAATTCGACCTGGAAGGAAACCCCGGCCCTGCTGCGTACTACTACAGGGTGTGTTCTCAGTCTTTCCCAGCTGACATGCGTCCCAGCGCACGCTTCTTGCTGTAGTAAACTGTGGGCTAGCAGGGAGAAAATTGATCTGCAGGGTTGTGTACGAGTAGGCGAGAAAATTCGTTCGCTAAGCAGTTGCCTGGTGTTGTAGGCACACGCAGCGTAATGCAGTTGTGGTTTGTGAGATTCGGTTTAGCATTTCTGCTAGATTGTGTGCCGGCGCCCATATCCACGAAAACGTTGTTGCGCTAGAATTGTTAGCAAGAGCAGCTAGAGCTAGCTGCCAGCCACTCGGAAAGGCGCCTGGGCCCCGGCCAATGGCAAACAGCACTTAACGAACAAAAATGGTTTGTGAATTCGGCACCGAGCTTTTACAAACTCACGCAGAACTGACGCCTCGAAAAAAAAATTACTGAAAAATTATATCATTGTGTACTGTGGTTTAGCGAATGAGGTAGCTAACCACTTAGGCACGTAGTGCATGGCGTAACAATAACTCTTATGAAAATTCAGACGCCTATTGCCGGCTCAATGAAGCTAACAACACTGCAGTAACTACAGCTTAACTCTTTCTTTATCGCTATAAATGTGCTCATTTTCGATGCTTTTATCTTTTAACAAGACGTAGTAGTCGCGAATTATGCGGGTTACATTAAATTACAGCCTGATCACTGGTGCCCTTCAAAGAAGCACCTCAAGGAAGATGAATGAAAGTAGTAATGTGTTATCTTTCGTATACGTGCCGAGAGTTAAAAAAAACGAAAAAAAAAAGCTATGCACGTGGCTCTTAGTGACGAACTTATGTAAGTTAGATTACGAAAAAATTGTGCAGATTTGTTGGCCTCAGTGCTAGCCATAGTGATGACCATGCTATGCAGGAAAGCAGTAGCTTCGAGAATGTGAAAACGGGCAAGTTCCTATTGTGCAGGGAACATTTGTTTTTATTCATTGCAGCAGGCCCTTGGTTCATTTTTTACTGCATTCTTTAGGCTCGCGAAGCAATGGTTGTCGGGTCAGGGAGCATGCCTCCTCAACCTTGTATATTGCATTCGATCAGTTTTTCTGTGCAAGCAAGCTAGTCTAGTGCACGTTCAACTGGCGCTGGTGCCTCCACGTGCTTTGTTGAGTTCCCGTACAGTAATGTGGAGTGTTGCACAATATTGTACTGTAATAAATAAGGACATTTGCACAGGCAGTGTTCAATATCTAAGAGATTAGACAGCTAGTCAAGCTTTGGTTGCAGGTCGGTCTGAAATCGACTGCAAGCTCTTCTGTGGATGAAGATCCCACACAACAGGAATTATTGCTTGCAATAATTTGTACATATGTTGTCGAAACACTGAGTGGCAAAAGTTAATTTGCACTTGATTTAGTCAAACACAATTATCAAAATAATGCACACTCATAAGCATCTACCATTGTTTCAGACATTGTTAAGACAGCCTATATTTTGCATAGAAAGATTAGACAAACCAATACAAGCTTCTATGTCTTCACTGCTGCTTTCATTTAAAAATTGTTACCAAATCTATTAAAGCACAAATTTTGCATCATTTTGTTCAGGATGTGCTAGGAGCACTGGAATCTAGTCTCGACAATACCTCCAACCGAAGTTTTATTTTTCCAGACTTCTTAATCTACCGAAAATTGTAAAATCCAACCAATCATTAACAATCGGTTGTCATTTGAGATGGTGCTTAGTGTCGCTAGTAGAATAATTCCAACATAAATGTTTAATAATGTGTAGAAAGGCTCTCTATCACATTGATAGATTTCTATGGGCCCGATAAAGAAAGAGTTAATATAGTTTCATCACTAGGAATATAAAGATCTTTCCCTCTGATTAACTCGGATACGATGACACACGAACTGTTGTGACCAGTTTGGTAATTGCAACACCTCACACATTGTAACAGCTACAGAGGCTTCTGAATGTGTCACTCGTGACTGGAACAGCTGCATTCATTTCTATTATAACCTCCTATAGCCATGCCACTGTACATTTAGCATATTTCTATATGTTCTTTGTTGTAAAACACTTTGGAGTAATGAGATCCACACTTCTATGTTGTTGTTTCACTCCATTTCAGAACCCTGTTGGTGTTTTTTGACCACTCCTTTCCTTTTAGGAAGCTGCTCAAGCATTGCAGTCAGCAATGCTCTCTGGGTCACAGGTGGCCTGCATTTCTGACAAGGCAAATGAATATCTCAACCGTGCTGAGGAACTCATAAAGCTAAGTAAGTCATGCCTCTGTTTTAATAAACCTCGTGTTCTCATACCCTCATTTGTTGTGGAACTGTATTTACCGTGAAGCCATGTAGGATATCTACATAGGAATCTTTTTTTCCTTAACACTCCAATTTGAAACATGTTTAAAACTATGAATGTTTCCACCCCCTAGTAATAATTTCATTTTAATTACAAATATTTTCGCAGGTAATGAATGTCCTGCACTATAATGTAGAAGCGCAGGAAGAAATGATGTTTATTAGTCCAATAAGAACTAATGCCCCAGTCTAAGCCTCCTTGGTAGGTTCAGCCCTCCTGGCCCGACACATTCTTGATTGTGCATGAAATGTTGTTACCACTTTTTTTTTTTTTTTGCCATTTGGGGTAGAGTGGTCCACTCCTTCCAGCTGCCACTGCGTTTAGTGGGTGATCACGTTGAAAGTGGGGCTCTCCCACAAGGTTTATTTTAGGGATAGGCTCTACAGTGTTTACAAGTTCAGAAGCTTTGGTCTCTGTTAATGTAATACGTTTAGTGGAGTGTCAGGAATGTGTGTTTATGCTTTTTGTAATAGCCAGGCTTCATATATTGGTGTTCCTATTAGAGGTTTTGTGGAGAAGCGTGGATGTGCACACCACATCGTGATGGTATAGTGAAGAGATATTTTTTCTCTAGTCCATACATGGACATCTGTTTTCATGACCTAACTATGGTGCTGTTGACATCTCCACAAGAGCTTTTGTCCTTTCTTAAGCTGTCATTCTCATAATGGCTGGGATTCTTGCGTTGTGGCCACAGCGTCAAGCACACATCTCCCCGTCACAAGCAATGACCAGCAGCTCCAGCTGGACAGGGCCAAGTTCCTGTTGTCGCAAGCGCTGGATGAGGATGAGGCTGACAACTACCAAGAGGCGCTCGAGCTGTACACACTGGCAGTTGAGCTCTGTCTGCAGGCGGTGAGGGCACTTCGTTCCACGTGGGGACGCCATCGCAGCCCCAAAGGACACTCCTCTTCCCCGTCCCCTTCCGGCCAAGTATAGTACAGGGACAAGCCCTCTCTCGTAGCATAACTGTACTTTAGCTAACCTAATTTAAAAAGCCACGCAACAGAGACGAGGCACGGAAAAAAAAAAAGTCCTGGCAGCGATAGCTATGTTCATTTCTCACCTTCTTTAGTTGTCCCTCATGCCATTGTGCTACTCATCAAAATAGAATAGAAGCATTTAGCCCAACTACGCGCTCTTGAAGGTAAACATTCGGCTGATTGCGTTTGAGAGCTTTAATGGTGCACTTTACATTTAGCTGGTTGAAATCCAGTGCTTGAAATTTGTTTGCCTGATTCTTTCTGAGTGCCACACTCAAGCACTTGGAAGCACTCTCACATTTGAGCTGGGAGTGTGATAGAGGTCTGACTTAATTCCTTTCACATGGCTGCTCGGATTGCTCTTGGAGCAGCCTAGGGTTAGGTTTAGGCAGACTTTCTCTGGCTCCAGTCTTGAGAGGGTTCCGTGTCGTTGCAAACTGAGTCGAAGCATGGTAGGAACCAGTTGAACGTGCCAAAATTAAACACCAGCCAAGTAAGTTTATTAAATTCTTAACTGAACATTTTGCAGTTCTTTTGACTCCTTCATTGGGGGTGACTTCAGCAACGCGCAGTAGCGTTTCATGGCATATTTAGACTGCCACTAAGACATTAAACTAATAGTTGGAAGTGTTGTCACTAACTTACTTACAGTGCCTTTGCAAGGTGAGTCACATCGTGAAGAAACAACCAGAGCCACAAGCTGGATCATTAAAGATCTGCTGCAGCTTCCTAATCTTGCTCCTGAAGGAGAAGTTGAAAAGACTCTGAAACCATTGGTTAAGATTAAAAATCCCCATAGTCAGTGTTTGCTTAACTAGCATCTCTTAAAGTGCAGCTAGTCTTACATTTAGATTCAACAGCGTTGTCATGAACTTATAGTGTACTTGCTGTAGCCAGCGTGTTATTGCGGTAGCAATTGCCTATATGGGCACTCCATGCTAATTTTTGCCGTCGACGTCACTGTGACATTTCGAATATATTTAAGTATACGTATGCTATATGTCATGCCGTGCTGTATGACATGCGGTATTGCCACACAATGCAATCTCTAACATTGCTCATGCCGTGCCTTACATTCTTGACAAAATTAATCCTAAGAATTTTGAGAATGGCAATCCACAAACAAATGTCGTAAAACGAAACACTGACAGTGCATACCTTTTATCTTAAATCTTCTCAGGCTTAAATATTCAAAGTGTGAAACAATAACAGAGCTCAAACCTGAAAATGATGCAATTTTATTGGCATGGCTGTGCACTACCACCGGGATCTGCCCAGGAGAGAGGTTTCAAACATACCTGATACGGAAAAGTGGTGGGAAAGTCGCTGGGAAAGATGTTAGCTTTGATTAATAAACAAATGAAATTGTCCGATAGCAGGATTCACACAGAGGACCTCTAGCACAACAACTCCTTTTTACTTTGTCACCTTGCATTTACTTCAATTCATACTGCCACTGCAGCTACGAGTCTTACATTTGATGTAATATTCTAACATGTTGCTATCGCATTCATTGCTTCACCCTTATGGCGAAATTGTGATATTTTATATTTAGTTGTTTGACAAACCAGGTTTCACTGTGTGACTTCTTGAAAGGCACAAATGGATGATGGCACAAGTACAATGGTTGTGATTTGGGTATCCTTAAAGCTTGTCTAAACATGAGAATTGGTAGTTATAATGATGAGATGTTCCAGTTTGTTCAGCATCGTTGCAAGTGCAAAACTCCCAGCAGATTGATATAGAAGCTTTGCAATGAGGTGGATACTAGCAAGGATGATAGACTGGTGGATGAGTGCAGATAAAGAAGTTTTTTATTGACGTAATGTGTTTTTATGGAAGAATGTAGTGCTTGCAAGTTAGTGTTAAGTCACATTATTACAGAGGAATATTCACTGTAAAGCTCAATATATCAGCCTCTTCCTTAACCTCATCAGCATACAGCAGTGAAAATGAGGATGTGAGATATTTTGTGTGTTTTTATTTTAATCTCACTTTCCTGACATGCACAACATTTCAAACTGGCATTAGGAAGCTTAGAAAAGGCAGGAAATGGCTGTTTAGACAGATAATGTGCACAACATTTCAAACTGGCATTAGGAAGCTTAGAAAAGGCAGGAAATGGCCGTTTAGACAGATAATGTGCACAACATTTCAAACTGGCATTAGGAAGCTTAGAAAAGGCAGGAAATGGCCGTTTAGACAGATAATGTGTTTGCTCATTACCTGCACTGCAGAAAACAACTTGTTTATTGTTGAAGTTTGACTCCACTTCCCTCCAGGAAAGCAATAACATTTTGATTACCTGTTACAATATCATTTTGGGTGAAAAGTATAGAGCTAAGCACTTGTGATGTGATATCTACCACTCTAGGTAGCTACATTCATTTTGTCACATTAGTTCTTAAGACAGTAATAGGCAATGTGTTGCAGTTATAATGTCATGCTGCAGTGGCAGCTGGTATGATGGAAGTGTGAATTTTTGTGAAAAAATTATTTAATATTATCTCACTGCTGATCAATTCTCACAAATTAAGTGTAATGTTGAGTAATTTGGTGCAATTCGGCAGTTTATTTGTGCGTGATGGTTATGGCACTTCTTTCTTCCTTTTCTTTTTCTCAATTGGGACAGAGAGCTGCTACAGATGACAAGGCCCTTCATGAGAAGCTAACAAGCATTGCATCTCAAGGACTTGAGAGGTTGGTTAACTGTGGATTATCCTACTACATAGATGTCTGCTTGTGTTATTTGGCGGTAATATTACAATACTATCGCGATCTTCAGTATGAGCTACAAAGTGAAAGAGCGTGGCTAAGTGGTTGTGCATTGTAGTTCATCATGAGCACTATGGTGCATCCAATTCCTAGACTGTGGGGAAGCAGAACCGTAGCTTTTTGAGTGCAAATTTTATTTATTTATTTATTTGTTTGTTTATTTATTAGTATTAGTATTATTTTCTGACTGAACAGTTAGTTTCGAAGTACTTTGCGTGTTATCCTGTTTCTGACCTGACCAAGAGGCAGTGGGCTTGGTCTATGTCCCTAATGATCACATTCAAATTGGGATGGAATGCAAAAATTCTCATGCACTTAGATTTATGCTACATTCAACTGATTTCTTTCAAGCACTATAGGGGCACATTTTACATTTGGCTATTCAAAATCAAGTACTCGGCACACAATCACGTAGTTCATACAGAGTGCTGCACTTCAGCTGAAAGTGTGTGGGCATTCTCACTTTCGAGCTGGGAGTACAATGGAATCCAGCATAATTCTTGTCACCTGGCTCCTCTGATTGTTCTGGAAGCAGCTGAACTTTCAGTTAAGTCAGTCTACCTCTGGATCCAGTCTTGTAACAGCACTTAAACACCTCTAACAAAGAGCTTGGTCAGAGCTTTTTGAGTATCCCATAAGCTGCAGGTTGTCAAGTTTAACCTGGAGCCCTCAATCAAGGCACCCCTCATGCTCCACTGTCCAGCTTCCAGATGGTATGCATTCGGGCTGGTTGTTGGTGCATAACATTTGGTTGCACAGCGCATTGAGCTGTTGCTTTTACTGTGTCCTATCCTTGCACTGCTTTGAATGTATTGTCCTGTTCCTCTTGCTGTGTCCCACGTGCTTTTTACCCACATGTAGTTTCAGTTTCAGTTTATTCTTTCAAGATACATAGTTGGTTGTTAATAGTATACAGGCGAGGGTCCCAAAGTCAAACGACTGCAGCGGGCCAGTTGCGCACCAACTGGCCCAAATACATGCCGTCCTTAAGTTCCTCAGAAGTGAATGCCTGTTTTCACTGGGACATGACACTGTCTTTGCGCGTGTGCAGGGCGGAAAGCCTGAAGGCCAAGTTGGCAAGCAGCTGCGGCAGTGGCAGCACAATTATTCGACCTGCCCCATCCGCACCCATACTTGAGGGGGCCAGACCACCACCCTCTGGCAGCAGCAAGGCCTCCAGCACGTCACTGACCACCAGACTCAGCTCTGAGGCATCCACCACGTCATCTTCCCTCAGCTTCCCCGGAGCTGATGGGGAGCATGTGCGAGATGCAGGGAACAAGCTGGTCATCAGCGGCAACGACGGTTACACGCGTGACGAGATTGAGGTCCTCAGGTGAGCCTTCTTTGAGTGCGAGGCATGACCAAGCAACAACAGCACCTGTGACACATTCGCAAAACCCTCATAAATGCTATAAAATAGCAGATGCAGAGTGTGCATGCACAAATGCAGCAGGAAAGTTTACAAATATCGTAATGGGCATTACCATTTATATGTGGCACACAGGCTTTGCACAACTTTTACAGTTAGTGCGAGCATGTTGCAGTTTCCTGTGCGCCTGCTTCAGATGAAATCACTGTGGCTCCGGTGCCTTTTGTCACATTCGCACTAAGAAAGTAAGAACGTGGTAAAATTTACTTTTGTTCAGTCTTCAGTGATCCATACTAACGATGACTTGTTTTCAAAATAATTTAATTTCTGTCTACCAGATGGCTGCACAGCATTTAGTGTTGGCCATGCGTTGGCAACGGGGAACGCTGTACTAAATGCCTCTGTTCGGCTGCCACGCACCACTGATGCACCATATAGTGACAGTGGCATGCACAAATGAAACAATGACACCCACAAAAATACTGACAAGGCGAAACGTCCATGTCGCCTCCAAAGCGTAGTGTTCTTTTTCTTTTTTTCTTGCATTCCTTGCCGTGAGCACCACAAGTGTCTTGCTTAAGGTGGACACTTGAACTGTCCCATAACACAAATGTGTGTAAATGACACTGTCCAGAAAGTGCAAGCTGTGTGGCATCCCCACAAGAATGCCACTGACCACCAGACACAGCTTTACATTTGTCCATGTGCGTAAGCAGTCACATGCATAAACAGTCAGCAAAGCATTTCTGAATGTTCCTTAATCTGAAAACTTAGATAAATGTGGTGTTCAGTGTAACAAAGTTTAACTGTAGCTGCTTTGTTTGCACTAATAATCATTAACATTACAGCAGGCTTTTCAGTGTGTATTCAATTTACCTGCTCATAAACAGGTAAATCGCAACACTGTAAACGTGTCAGCAGCGAGGTTATGAGCGGCCAGGGTATCTTAGCTGTGTGCATTGTTGGGCAAGTTAGTAATTACTCAGTGTGTGGGAATATGCACAAAATTTTGTGCTCCTTCCCACCCTCTAAAGATCTAGAGAATCCCCTGGTTTTTCTTTTTAGAAAAATCGTGCAACAAGAATATTTACGATGTGTTGTAGTTGAGCAAAGCGTTGCAAGATGGTCGCCATTAATATTCTGCATCTGGATACGTCTTCCAGCATACTGGTATTCACTCTTTTATGCCTCTGCTGTGCCTAATGCTCTGATATCATTGTCAAATTGAGGAACAAAATATCTATGCAACAGAATACTAGATGCTAGAAAGCGTGTCAATGCATGTATGTTACATACAGAAATGCACATTTTCCATGCCCGTGGGACAGTTCAGCTTTCTACTGAAAAGTGAGAACTGTGAATAGGCTCGTGGCCTCTCCTTCCCCTTCTTTTTCTCTATCACATACAATAGTGGGATTCTTTATTCCAGTCGGTCGAACACTGATGAAATCACTGAACGCAGCTGGTCCAATCATTTCTTGTTCGAGCACGCAGAGCTGCGTGCTTAGATGCGACTTCATTATTGTTGATTAAACACTGATGGCTCACCATACAATAAATTACTGCTAATTAAATTACCGCTACGCAGGCACTACAAGGGCTACAGAATTTAATTGATTTTGCCCTACTCATTGTTACAAAGTGCAGTATGTTATGCTAAAAGAGAAGGAGAAACATGGGAATGGTTGCAGACTTCCGTGATGTGTGAATGGTGGTGTACAGTGATGTGCCAATGCTGTGCCATGTTGTGAGCCTCGCACCCGGCCCAGGAAGACATCTGTGATCAACGGTCGGGAGTATGTCCCCTTCCTGGAGACAGACAAGCGGGACCGCTTTGCATTCAAGCTGCCATTCTGTGACCCAGACGGCAAGCTGTCCCTGTCGCCCAAACAGCGTGCTTCATTCAGCCACTGGGCACGCCTCGAGGAGCTGTCACACGACCCGAAGATCATTGAGGTGGTGGACTGCTTCAGCATTCGCCAGGTATGACTGGTCACATTAGACTGGCATGGTGTAGTAGAATGCAATGTTTGTTTAAAACAGGCAAGAGAAGTTGGCTGGAATAATGCAACCTGCATCCTTAGGAGTGCAGTAGTAAACTAAGGACACCTTACTAAAATATTGGCAAGAGTGAGGCCATCACTCGTGCATTTAGATATTTTTCAGCAGAAAGCTAACAACAATGGCAGGGATCGGCTAAGTCTTCCAGAGGCACCATTTTACAGTGTTACCTATAATGTACACCATATAGTAGTGTAGAAACAGTTGCATAATTGACAAGACCTAAACATGTTCTATGTTCATCATTATCCACAAGCAAGAGCGCTGCATAGCATATGATCTCCTTGCCTTACTGAATTGGGGTTTGAGTTCTGAAGCATTCATGTTCATTTTGCTTTATTGCTTATTTTGTTGCTTGTAATCGTTACCATCCCTGTATACCTCACAGCTTCAGAGCAGGGCTGCCCATTTTATGTTAGTAAATTAGCTCTATATGAAAGGTGGGGTATGGTTTGCTGAAAAAGAAAGAGGGTGGGGATACAGAAGGAAAAGAACAGTTACAGCTGCTGCACAGTGCATTTTAAATGAGATAGAGCACATTGGGACAGCTGTAAGCAAGTACACATATTGGAGTATGTTGCATCCACACCCAGTTTTGGATCCATTCACTGTGTTCAGGCGACCTTTATGTTTCTTTTCTTGATCGAAAGTTGAAATTCTGGAGTAGGTGCTTTACATCTGCTCTCGTATCTAGCCAGCATAACAGGCTATATGAAATTGCACTGGATATAAATGCGTTACCACCAAGTGTATCTCGTGTCTTCTTCTTGAAGTTTGAACATAATTCTTGATTATGACTTGGCCTTTGCCAGCTTATGTTTTAAATTGCTCTTGGCCATATAATTTTGTCATTTGTTCTCTTCACAGACAGTTGTTTCGGACTGCTCATTTGTGGCATCATTGGCTGTGAGTGGCCTCTACGAAAAACGGTTCAAGAAGAAAATTATTACAGGGTAAGGGCATGGATATTCTTTAGGTGTATTTAGTGTATAGGGTTGGTACCTTGTTAGTATTTCAGAAGTTAGCAGATTAATTTTTACGTTGAAGGCTCACCGACATTTCTGTAATAGATGCCTGCTTAACAGATCATATTAGCAAGTCTTTCCTATAAAGTTGATGGCTTGTTGAATTTGTACTACTTGTTTTAGCATTAACGATGCTATTTACCTAACTGTGAAATGCTGTGTGCATAATGTATTGTGATTTAAGCTGCAAAGTCAAATAACAAAATTATGTTCAGAATGCAGAGAACTGTTGTGACCGTACCATCTGTCAAAGACTTGGGGCATGTTAAATCAAGTAGGCCTAGCAGGGCAGTGTAGTGTATTTATGTGTCTTTTATTTGTTTGAACTCGGACTTCGATGCGCAGTCCATCTTGGAAAATAATTAATATCCTTTCCATTTTTGTTAAATTTCTTTAAAAATACCACTTTGTTAACATGAGACAAAATATATTTATGTGACACTGAAGCTGCTTACTCATGCAGTTGTAGGAATTTTTATAAGAGAAACCACTCCTGCTTCCTAGCCACTGCACATCTGCTAAGTCTGGCAACTGTATCAGCACCAAGTTGTATTTTCATAACATTGTGTGTGCTTCTCTCACCCAGTTTTCAAAGCAAATCTTTCAAGCTTTCTGCGCCGAAAAAGGAACACCTCGTTCGGTGGTGCTATTCCTATGCTTAGGTCAAGACTATTACATTGTGCACTTGCCAGCTTTGCAGTGTTAGTGAGCATTTCAATGTAATAAGATCAGTTACACTTGTTGCTGGATGTGCACCTAAATGTTTCACTTCTCTGCATTTAGGGTAAGGTGTACCAGCTGGGAGTATCGCTTTATGGCAGTCTATCTAATGATCAACTCTTACTGGACAAATTAAGAAACAGTTTCTGCAACAATTTTCTGTTTGCCTGATAAAATGATAGACCTCAGTTAATGCGACTTCGGTTAATTCGATTTTTCGGTTAATTCGATCCAGACCGAAAGTCCCGACCGGCGCCCAATCATTTCTGTGGGCCCAAACTTTCGTTATTTTGTCCTAAAATTGGCCTTTGCCAGATAATTCAAATTTGCCCAGTCAGCACATACGCGCCTGACCACTATGGTGACCTCAAACAAAAATACCTGTTTTCAGCCTGCCCTAGGAAAATCTTCAAGCAATAACTCTGGCCCACAATTAAAAATAAAAAGCCACAAATTGTCAGTGCAATCGGATACAAAACCAAAACAGTCTTCGTGGCGTCCTTGTGCTTTACCGCAGAACACGGATGCATTGCGGCGAAGTGGGCTTTATAAACCCGGCTGTCATTCTGCAACTCAAATTAGATGCTTACCCATGTTTTTTGCTAAGAACTTAGGTGCGTGTTTGATTCATGCTTTGTTTCGTTTCAGCATAATTTTCCCACAAAATCGACAGGGGCAGCCAGTGTACAATCCTTGTGGCAAATACACTGTCAAGCTTAACATCAATGGTGTGCCGAGAAAGGTAATATATATTTTTTAAAATTTTCTTTTCAACCTTTACCTATTAATTAATTTTACTCTTGTCAATTAACTTTCTTGGGTACAACCCCTGTCAGGTGGTCATTGATGATTACTTGCCAATGGGCAAGAGCTCAGAGATGCTGTGCTCGTACTCAAACAACAAGAACGAGTTTTGGGTCTCACTGCTGGAGAAGGCTTACATGAAGGTCATGGGTGGCTACGACTTCCCTGGCTCGAACTCTGTGAGTAATGATGTTTTTGATATACTCTTTTTCAGTGGTTTCCCTTCATGTTGTGCAAACTAGAGACAATCCTCATTAAAGTCGAACATCAAAATTACAACGAAGTGAATCTAAAATTAGGTTGGGCGTGCTTTATTTCAGATGAGTATTCTATTGTAACAACAAGACTGAACATGTAATATCCGAGACAGTGAAGTGAAGATATGTGTATTTGGCAGTTCACAGTATGTGTTCTGGTAGAAAAAATGTAAAATGCTTGGCAAGAGCAACCTGACATGGCAAATTCTGGATGTGCTTGTGCACTTCGGCCTATGTCTTGGCTTGTCTTGGCCGGCCCCGCAGCTTTGGCAAGGCAACATGCCGATCCCATGTGCTCACACCGATTGTATGGTTGCGAAGCTTGTTTGGTTATTGTATTTGTGTGTGTGTGTGAACGTGCATGTGCCGAAGTTTACTTTGGTCTAGGTTTCTGGCAATAAAAATCAATCGGAAGTTGGCACCTGTGCTATCCTTCTCGTACATGTTTTATTTGTGTAGTGCTATTCTTAATTTTGAATCTCCGTGAACATTTGTGTGGCAACATTTGCCCGTTGCAGAACATCGACCTGCACGCACTGACTGGCTGGATCCCCGAGCGCGTGAGCCTTCATGGAAGTGCGGACACACCTTTCGACGCAGACGCGTTGTTCAACAAGTTGCTTGAGCGGCACCAACGTGGGGATGTGCTGGTCACGCTTGCCACTGGGGAGTTGAGTGACGCTGAGGCAGAACGGTCAGGTCTGGTGCCTTCACACGCCTACGCTATGCTTGACGTGCGCCACGTGCAGGTGCGTTCAAAACACCGAAGTGAACAAATGCAGCCTGCTCTGCTCCCGACTGTTATAAGAGATAACATTCCATTATGTACAATTGAACCTTGATTTAACATAGTCGATTGGACCTGTGAATTATTTCATTAAATCGAGAAGTTTGAACCAAAAGCACTTCGTTAAATTGAGAATTTTACAAAATTGGGTGTCACTAAATCAAGATTTGATTTACTAACAAAGCAGATACGGCATTTACTACTTTAATTTTTGCCCTCACATAATTTGCACACCCTCACTTTATTACCCAGTTTTATAAAAAACACACATTTACTCGAATGTTTTGTTCTCCACGTGCTGCCTTGCGTGAGTGCAGCATGCAAGGCAGGCTTGGCATGTTTGGCCAAACAGCAAGAAATAACAGCAGAAGAAAAAAAGTGGGTAGTGGAGGCGTGGTAGTGGAAGCGATTACAACTACACATTTTCTGCATTGCGGTCATGCGAAGGCACAGTTTCTCTGAACACAGGATGCTCCTCTGCAGATGAACACTGACATGAGGCAGCCCAGGAAAAACAAAATATGCGAGTAAATGTGCATTTTTCATAAAACTGGGTAATAAAGTACGGGTGTCACGTTGCATCGGTCAGTGATGTTTCCAGCTCTTGTTTGAGGATTCAGTGGTTGTTCTTGTGATGGTCGCACAATGTGCCAAAGGAAATGGAAACTGTGCCACCACCTAGCAGTTTAAAGTGAATGAGAGCCAAGTGCTCTACTAATGAAAACAGAAAGCCGAGCTGTCTAATGTAAGTCTGAAGAAGAGCCTGTTCAGTGAATGAAACAGTGAAAGTTTCCTGTCATTGAAGAGGAACTCTTTCAGTACACTGAAGAGCATAGGTATTCAGGTTTTTTGATGTCATCTGGGATTCTGGAAATTCAGGCAAGGAAGGTAGCACAGGAAAAACGGATGCCTACAGAAGCCTTATTTATTTATTTATTTATTTATTTATTTATTATTTAGCAATACTGCCAATCTCACAAGAGATAGGCGAGTAGAGGGTGGGTGACATGTTTTACGAGATCTGATCATCTGTCGTTGATGTGGAGGATGAACCTCTGCCAGTGTTCACCCGAGGACTTTAAAGATAAGGTGGTGGCATATCACCATTTTCCAATAGCGTTGCACAAGATTGAAAACCTCATCTTGTCCCAAATCTGGAATACACAACAAAACGCCACTGACGCCTCATGTGCCTTTGAACACTGCATTGAGTGAAAAGGGCATCTTAATTGTTCTGATAAGAACAGCAAGCAGTGAAAAACACTGGTGAGTGGCGGTGCTGGCCATGAATGCTGATGAGCACAAACTCCCACTGTTTGTTATTTTCAAGTGCAAAACGTTGAAATTGAAGGCACAAGGATGCGGCCACATCTGTGTTCATTAAAAAAGATGGCTGAATGAAGCATTAATGTAGAATTGGCTCAGCACTGTTTAAGACGACCTAATGCTCTTTTGCGGCTGCCATCTTTTCTGGTCCCGAGCAGCTTCAAGACTCACCTTGTTGACAGCGTGAAGCAGAGGCTGCAGGTTATGAAAACGAACTTGGTTGTCATCTCAGGGGGCCTAGCATCAGTCCTGCAGCCTTTGAAAGTTTCAGTTAACAATCCTTTTAAACACTGTGTGAAAGCTGTGCATGGAGTGGATGGGCATTGAAGAACATAGTCTCACTCCCGCTGGGTTCTAGAATAAAAAGCTTTCCTGTAGAGATGCTCTCTGAGTGGATTCTGGTAATGTAGGGCATGGTCTCTCCCAAGATCATGGTGTCCAGTTTAAAAAAAAACTGAAATTGCAAATGCTCTTAATGGAACTGAGAACAGTGGTGTTAGGGACACCAGTGATGACGACAGTGGCTCAGAGTCCGCCATGTCCCTGGTCTGATTTTGACTAGATGAAGTAGGTGTTTTGTGAAATAAAGACCATTTGCCCATGTGTTACACTTGCTTTCTTTTTCTGCACATGTTGCAGATTGTGACCTCTTAGGCATGTTATCAGGAACAAGTAAGCGAAAATCCTGCGTAATTTGCACACACCCTCTCCAAAGCCCCAAACTGAAGAAAAAAATATGTCACAAATTATGTAAATACAGCAGCCGTCAATTTCTGTGTGTTTTTCCTGTTTGTTTTGAGCTTACCTTTGCATTATGGTTTTTTATGTGTTGATAGAACATGCATTGCCAAGCTCCTCTGCTAATTGTTGTAATTCATGCTTGAGAGCTTTAATTATATATGGAAGACGCATTGATGGCATTATGGCTTGCAGTACAAACAGAATTGCTTCGGTACCTTGCTGTGTCAATTTCCAGGGTCGGCGCCTCTTCCTGCTCAAAAACCCCTGGAGCCACCTGCGCTGGAAGGGCCGCTTCTCGGAGCGTGACACCACCAGCTGGACACCTGCCCTGGCACAGGCATTGCGATATGACCCACACAATGCTGCCATGTTTGACAATGGTATGACCATGTAGGTGTGCACACAAAAAATGCATCACAGTACTCTTTACACTGCATTTACTTACTTTCTAAAATTTATTTCCAAATTACAGTGTGGAATGTTGCTAAGGGGCAAACTGTGACATTTGCTTGCTGTTTATGATGAAAGGTTTTATAGTGATACTGGGGCTGTATTATATAAAGATTATTTTCTTTGATTGTATTGATTTCTTTGCATTGTATTCAATAGTATTTGCATTGAGTAACCGATACTGGTGATAACTAAGGCCTCCCATTGTTCCAGCCAATGAAAAAGGACAAGAAGAATAGAAGATGAAAAGCATCGTTGCATAATATGGCTCCTGAATTACTGTGTGAGTAGGTCATAGGTGGAAGCAATGGAGGGTGGCAGTTCGAATCCATGTCAGTTGGCTAAATGAAGGAGCTAAAATATTGCTTGTGCAGTGCAGCATGTGCTGTCATTTAGGCATTAGTCCAGTAAAGTATATTTTTAAATAGAAAGCAGAGATGAAATTTTTATTGATGTAAAAAATTTCAGAAATATTTATGTACCAGAGAGATGGTGTCACAAAGATAGATCAAAAGGGTTTATTGTTCTATATATGAAGCTTTAGCCAAATTTAACTAGAAGAACAAGCCAACTGCCAATTTTTTTCATGTAGCTGCATCTCATTCCCACCATCAACAGACAAAATATTGTAACCATTGGTAGAATAAATGTGCTAATAGAGGTTTTGTATTTGTGTCCAAGCGAATTGATTCAATTTCTGCACTTTTCATTCAGCATTCATAACAAGAGTACATATCAAATGAAAACAGTGGGAAAATATCATAGATTTTAGGACTAGTTGTACATGCTGAACTTGTTAATATCTGGTGGTGTGTTGTTTTGACAGAGCTAAGTGCACATGTGTGTAATAGATAAGTACATTTCAGTAGAAATAATCAAACATGGTTACCAAGAGAGGCATAAAAGATGAAATTTCACATCTTTTTTTCAATCATATGCATTGAACTTCAAGTGGGCATTCCATTCAAGTGGGCTTTGATCTGTTTAGGCTTAAGCTCACTTCTTGGCCAGCTTTCCTACCCTCTTTTCCGCTACCTTACATCAATGCAGACAAATTAAAATGTCTTCTTCAACTACACCTATGCATTGAGTCTATTGGGCATTGTTTACTTGGCAAATGTGTCAAATTATAAAACTCAGGTGGTCCAAATCAATCCGGAGTCCCCGACTTCAGTGTGGGGCTCACAATAATAATGTGGTTTTGGCACCTAAAACCCTTCAATATAATTTAGTTAATTCAACATGTCAGTGCTCATGCTTCCTCATCCAGTGGACAACAACTCGTAGTATTGAGAGGCCATCTTTACTGCATTTCATGGCCAGAGTGGCTGGCTGTGGCTGTGGGTGTAGCATAAGTTTAAACAGCTAGTGCACTAGAACATGTGGAGACAGAAAAAAAAAAAGTTCACATGTAGGCTCAGTGGCTATGGCATTCTACTGCCGAACGTGAGGTCGGGGGTTCGGTTCTCACTTTGATGAGAGCGAAATGCATTAAAACTACTGGTGTGCAAATGTTTGAAATTTCGAATGTGTGATTCGAATTGAAAGACACTTTTACTATTCAAAATATTGGAATGCCCCAAAATTGCTGTTGTCACTGTTTGAAGGCAGCTTCAACGCAGTAGAGCTATGTTATGCGGCGAAGCATACAGACTGTTTAGTGTAGCGTATTTACTGTTCAGTGAAGCATATTAAATGTAAAAAGGGAGCACTGTAATTGATGCATTTATGATGCTTATGGCTGCTTGACACTACCAACTCAGGTACCCACACTGTACTGCCTCTTCATCCATCTGGACAATACCAGCCACCAGGTCAAAACCTTTGTGTCTGCTGCTAATCTGTATAAGTGCCTAAAAACACAGTTTGCAAACTACAGATTTGACCAGTTAGCAAGCTTGGCAATGTTTTTAGACTCTCGCTTTAAAGTAGTTGAGTACCACCAGGAGGCTTCAATAGCAAACTGGGTTAAAACATGGCTTTAGAAGAACCGAGGAAAATTAAACACCAAGGATAAGGCTCTCCTGAAATGAAAGCTCCTGAAAACGCTGTTTCCATATCAGTGCTGTGGAATCACTTTGATAATTTCATCAACCAGCAGCACTTTTCACTTGCTTGTGGCAGACATTTTCACTGCCAAAAGCACAGTTTGAAAGATATGTGCATGATGAAATTTTGTGCCAGAAATAGATACGTGCGAGTAGTGGTGTAAGTATGGGGCCCACTGTTTGCTTTGATTGTGAAGAGATACCTGCCAATACCAGACACAAGTGTGTCCAGTGGGCGGCTTTTTTCAGTGTCTGAGGGAATTGTGATTTGAAAGGGGGTGTCGCTTCCCCGAACATGCTAAGCAGCTATCCTTCCTTCATGACAACATTAGGTAACGGCAGTTGTGATACTGTCAAGGAGAAGTGTTGTACTAGAGAATTTTGTTGACCACAAAGCGTAATTTTCCTGTACATTGTTTGCTGTGCAACAAACTTGCTTTTTATTCCATACCTCTGGGTGGCGAAAAAAATTTCATATTTACAAAACCATTAGTATTCGTATTAGAAAAATATCTGAGCCGCACTTGGTTTTCATTATTTGAATTTGCTTCTAAATTGAAAACTTGATATTCACACACCCCTGCAAACACTCTTGTGCACTCAGATTTAAGTGCTTGTTAAGGAACCCCAGGTGGTCACACTTAATTGGGAGCCTTCCGCTATAATGTCTCTCGTGACCCACTGTGTCCGCTTTGGGACATTAAACCCCACAACTTTAAAGGGGTTCACGCAGTGTAAATTCTTGCTGACTGAACTTCTTTTAACTTTTTGAAGTTTTTTTCAAATGCGGTTCACCCAGGTTCTATTTCATTCTTTTTCAGCAAATGTTTTGCACCCTCATTTTCTTTGCGCTGATAATACAAAGTTCATTCTTGAACTAGTTCATGCGAAATGTGTACATTCATAAAGTACTCTGAATTTTCATGCTGCAGGAGTGTTCTGGATTGATTATGACTCTGTGTGCCACTTCTTCGATGTCGCCTACCTCAATTGGAACCCGGCCTTGTTCCAGTACACCTACTGCACTCATAGGCAAGAGGGCTCATAGAACTCTGCTTATGGGCTGTGCTTAGTCCTTTCAATGGGCATACAGTGGGACTTGCAACTTAGTTCTTGGACATGGTTTCCTAAAAATGACACTAAAGTTGATGTTATGTGTTCTTTTAATTAAGTGCCCTCTTTTGGTACTTCCGTCTCCTGAATTGCTGTTTTATGTGCAAGAGTAAACATTGTGAGCTTGTTTTGTACCACGCACTTCAGCATAAATCTGGAAGTAGTGAAAAAACTGCAACTCCACATAGAAATGAGAAGTGACTGATAGAAACGCATCGCCTGCACGTTCTCCGAAATGTTGCAGGCAGAGGGATAAGGAAAAATGTATTTGCAAATAATTCACAAAGTATAGCTTAATATTCAAGATGAACGGTAGTATGTCCTAAAACCTTTATGTTATCTTTCCTTCAGTGTCGCCAGCATCATCATTGTCATATTGCAATTCTTGCTGTATCATGGCAAGACGCCTTCTGTTCTTTTGACCAAAGGAAAGAAATAGAGAATGCATGATGAAAGTTGCGCAATATTGTCTAAGGAATGTTAATCCTTGCTGTCATTGTTTGCATTGGATCCACTCCGCAGGACGTGGAATGCTGGAACTGGCCCGGTCAAAGATTTGTACAACATTGGTGAGAACCCACAGTTTTCACTCGAGCTGAGCAAATCGGGCTGTGCTGTCTGGATCCTGCTGACACGGCACATCACAGACAGGGTCAGTGTTCCTTCTTCTTTGTATGTGTGGTCCTCATGTTGATTATGCATTGTGTGTTGCCCCTGCAGGAGGACTTTGCGAACAACCGTGAGTACATCTGCCTGCTTGTGTACAAAAACAACGGGAAAAAGGTGTACCTGCCATGTAAGTCCAGCTTACTTTGTCTTTGCTCATACTAAAATCAATCCATGGAACTGGCATGATGAAGCCTACTCATCTGAAAACAGTAGTTTAAAGTTTGTCGGCTGAGTTTATTATGATTTGCGCCTTCTTTGAGAGTAAAATAATGAGCAGCCTTATTCTCTCCAGACTGTGCCTCACCTTTTTTTTTCTTTTCACTAGTGTGCACAGAATAAAATTGTGACTCGGTGTAGAAGTGCTTAGTACATACGCCATACTCATTTGCGATCTATGAAAACACTAGCTGCATATGACTGCCAGTGCGTTCTCTCCATAAAGTTGGGTATTTTGTTTGTGTAGTGGAGAGCAAAATAAGCATGTCAGCATCATGTCTAAGTCTATATAAACATTCCGTGAATAAAACAAACAGTGCGACCAGTCTACAGCTTCGTTCTGTAAAGAGCAAGTGTCTTTATCTTTCTTTGCTCCTGAAACAATGTCATTAACAACAATCTCCAAATTAAAATTGCACTGCAGTTTACAATGGCAACCTTTTGATGAACATTGCAAATGCACCTCGGCATCTGTCTTGCAAATATGTAATAGTACCAGCTTTATATCTTTTCAGTGCAAAAAGTAGTGGCTTATCATAGGGAACTGTTTTGCAAAGCAGTGGAGCATTGAGCATCCTTAACAGGTCTTCCTTTTGTTTCTTTTTTTTCAATTATTCACACATGTAGTTGATCCTCCACCGTACCTGGATGGTGTGCGGATCAACAGCCCGCACTACTTGTGCAAGATGGTGGTTCCCAAAGGTGGAGACACCCGCTACACCCTTGTGGTGTCGCAGTACGAGAAGAACAACACCATTCTCTACACACTGCGGGCTTACAGCAGCTGCCCGTTCCACCTGGCACCCATTGGGAACCCTTACAAATATGTTCGTGAGGTAGGGTTCCCACTGACTCAGTGATGCCCATCACGTTGCCACAAAGTGGCAAAGGGTATTTGATGTCATCATAGCACTTTTGCTAACACAGGTGTTGAGTACAGAGTTGAAAAAGCAAGATATAGATTGAGAAGGATATTTATTCCATGAGAAGGATATTTATTCAATTTTCAGTTTTTTATGACTAGTATTGAATGGTTTTGGGGTTTTCTTTATATGTGAATGAATCACTTTTTCTGCTACCACTGGCCTTGGGATCAGTTCTGTGCAATGCCTGCAGCAGTGCAAGTGATGGGAAGTTATTAGATTACAGGCCACTCCCAAAATATTCAGGACTTAAAACTGCTTTCAATATGCTGAAAAAAAGGAAGTGTTTTGGCAAAGCGTTGCAAGAAAACAGAGTGGCAGCAGCCATGTTTATAGTCTTATGCAAAAAAAGAGGTGAGGTGTGCAGATAGGACACAAGATTAGAGAAGTGGACAACACGAACGCAGACTATCAACTGAAGGGAGCACTGAGGCGAAAAAAGAAAGAAGACACAAAACTCATCTGCACAAGCATGCAGTTTGTATCTTTTTTGCGTAATGAATCCTTACCAACTAGCTCAACTTTCTGTCATTCTAATGTTTCTAGTACCATTGTAGCTTATTGGAGCCCAGTGCCTTTAGCTTTCCACATGGTTGCAAGGGATTGGGTATGTTTTGCACATGATTGGAAGGTAAAACATCTGTTCACTGTGAGTGAACTGTGATCACTAATACATGCTGTGGTCTCAAATGTGCTCTTGGGATAAAGGAACGTTTGGGACAACACAGTACTGCAAACATTTAAAAGGGCATTTATTGCCTTTCATACTCCAATGACAGGTTACTGCCAATGGAAAATTCTGATGGGCACTGACGAATCGAGGAAGTCCTAACTCGCCATAACAGGATATCGAGCTAATATGTTCACCCTCATGCTGGACACCGATCCCTGGTCGTTCCCGTGCACAATCATGTGAATGTGATGTGAACAGTCATGTGAAGGGTGGTGCATTCCAATGATTGTGTTCGTCCATCCTGGTGCCTCGCAACACGCGCGCCATCTCTCGTACTATTCTGCAACTACACAAACCGAGCTATGTGGGTAAGCCAGATTACAGGAGATGCGAGAGCCATGCGGGGAAAACAACATCCGCATGAGAGTCGAGTGCCCCCACGATGGACAGACATAAAGGGGCGCTTTTCATTAGTCTGCCTCTTATGAAGGAACAAACCATAGAGGTGAGCAACTTGTTCGCAGCTGATTAGGGTCTTCCCCCTTGCTGTGGAATAACTTGCATCAGCAGCAATGTGACCAGCAGCATTTGTGCACTTTCTTGCACAGCATAAAAAATTTCGCCGACGATTACGGTGCTACCTAATGCGAAATTTCAGCACAGCTTCATATGTGTTTCCATTCCGCGATATATTGAGGCATCGTGCTAATCACTGCACCAACTGGCTGAGCTGCAATGTGCGGCGCTATACTATATAGACCAGTCACACAGTTGCCACTTTGACTGCATCTTATTGCTACCACAATATTTACCGGGAACTGCTAGTGGCAAATGTTACGCGAGAAGGCAGGATTTCTGGTTCTTTTTTTCTTCTCTTTCCCCGCTCCGGCGGAATGCGAGCTTTCTGTGAGTTCTTTTTTTTTTGCCTTTCCCGCTCAGTCAGCGCTGCAACTGCCGCGAACGTGTGAATGTCTTTCATCGCCCGCAGTGCTTTACGTTCGCTCTTTCATTCTTGCTCAGTTACACTGAGGGACTAGGCCGACATTCGGCGCAGGAACGGGCGCCTCAGAGCTGCGCTCTTAGACTAATGGTGCATATAATGTAGCATAGTAGCTAAAGAGTGCTTCGGTACGCTTGCATGTTTCGCACCACGCACTCAACCCATATTGCATGGAAAAGTAACAGTTCTTTAGTTTTGCTGTGTAATATAGTAGTGATGGCAAGGTCTAGGAAATCATTTAATATGTAAACACAATGAAAGGCACTGCGATATACTTAAGCAGGGCTGGCTAAGTGAAAAGCATGGCTCCACAACGGTGCTGATCGTTGGGAGTCACACTGAACTCAAAGCATTTTGATGTATCACAATAGGTGGCACAAGTGTTGTGTTGGGAGACAGCGAGAAGCAAGTCCATTATGTAGCTTGCACGAGACAGTTCTAAAAATGATGATCTATGCTTCATTATGGGCGAATACTTCATTTGGGATGCATTCACAGTTTATTGACTTTTAATTAAGGGTGTCCTGACCAGCAGTTTGGTGACCAGTTCTGCCCACCTGTCGTGCAGGAGAAGCATGGGTTATGGACAGCAGCAACCGCCGGTGGCTGTGGCAATCACCCAGAGACCTATGGTCGCAATCCAGTCTACCAGGTGTCTCTGCAAAGTAGCCATGACAACAATCAAATGCTAGTCAGCCTGAAGGGGCCAAAGTGAGAGACCACGCATCATATTTGGGTTCAGGGGGATGCGGAAGTGCTTTGTATCTGATCTGATATGTAGACATGTTGGCACATAAGTTGTGATATCTGCGGCAAGAAGCTGCACTGAAAAGCTATTTGTGAATGCGCTTTATATCCGTGGTATCGCTACGTTCTCTGTATATGCACAGTGCATAAGGTCTAACATTTGTTCCATGCAAAGATTGACTTGGTGGCTTGCGCATTACCTAAAGTTTGGTAGTCTTCTAATAAGATTTGTACAATACACATCAAGCCTGTGCCTCTGTATTCTTCCATAAACGGATTGGCTCCTATTCTAAACGACAGGCTAGCTCTTGCCGCTGTAACATCAGCTGCTCCATTAAGAGAGAGTGCTGTACTTGAAATGTGTGAAGCATAAACGCAATACATATTTGCGGTAATGAAAGTCTTATAAATGGGTCTTGCCTGCTGTTTTAGTCAGTGCTCTTAGACATAACAAAAGCCTGCACCTGCTTTCGTGCTTAGTTTAATTCTCCGGTATTAAGAGAACCATGTCGTAATGAGACCTGATCAAAAAATTCCCATGCACGCTCAAGTTTTTTTTCTTTTTCACATAATGGAATACTGGAAGCACTGGAAGTTGTCCTTCCAAACTTAACAAGGTGCTGCAAAGTGGAGGTTTTTCACTCATGATTTTTTTTTTTAAACTCTGGAAGTTATTTCTTTCGGTCTGGTGGACAAATATTAGTTTATAAAATGTAACAACCTATGTAGTCAGTACATTTAGCTCCACTACTTTAGTACACATATGCTTACTATGCATTTCAAGTAGTGTCTGAGTCATGGCTGTTTGCTGCATATCTTCTTTCTTCAGGCAATACCAAATTGGCTTTGATATTGTGACTGTCACTGTGAACAACCCATCATGTTCAGACTTCTTCGCTCGGAAGGGATCTGGAATGTTCAAGTGAGTGTTACTTTTGATTGACCATGTAATTAGTGGCCAGCCATTTCTGCATACACAAGCATGGTGTCTTTTGTTGTTGTACATTAGGAGTAGTCATATAGATATGTGCAAAGCTGCACATTTGGTTTCCTTCTGCCTGCACTGTCTTCAAGAACTGAAAGAGCAATGCAAGATACTAGGTTAAAAAGGGCTTTCAATGGGGTTAATTTTAATTGAATCCTATTCAAGGAAGTATGGCAAACTGGAGATACACTGTCAATATTTGTGAATGTGACTTTTACCTTTTGTTTTTAGAGGGGTACTGACATGATATCGCTACGGACCAGTATTTCGGATGTCCAATGACGAAGAAGCCAGTCGTGCGAAGACGACGAAAACGATTAGCAGCTAGCACCGGCTGTTGCCTTGTGACCAAGTGCAGTATATTGATCTATAAATTTACTTGTATATAGCGTCGCATCTGCGTCTTCCCATGTAACATATTTGGTGCAAGTGGACGTTCCCTGTACCTCGTCACGGAGCTTTGTTGTTGATGGTACGTTGAGCCTTCCGTCATGGCTCCAGGAGACCACAGCGCAACTCAGCTGGCTGCGACACCTGCTGCTACTCCGACAACCTACATCGTACTCTGCACTCCCTGTGATCCTGGCATATTCTCGGGAAAGGATGTTGAGGACTGGATCAGCCTTTACAAACGCGTCAGTGCCAATAACAGGTGGGACCATACTATCATGCTCGCTAATGTGGTGTTTTACCTTGGTGGGACACCTCGAGTATGGTTTAGAACACATGAAGACAAGCTCACCAGTTGATATTTGCTTAAACAAAACCTGCTAGACTTGTCCGGCAATTCTTAGGTCGCCAACTTGCCATGAAAAGCATGAAGAAGGCATTACCCAGCTGAGTGCAGATGTCAACAGAGCCTTACGTCATGTACATTCAAGATGTCTTGGCTCTGTGCCGCAAAGTTGTTGCACATGTGACTGAGCCAGACAAGGTTTCTCACATTTTGAAAGGTATTATTGATGACGCCTTCAACTTGCCTTCAACAATGTGGCGATGGCGGACGCAGTTATCAAAGAGTGCCGCCACTTGGAACTCTCAAAAAGCCGACTTATTGACGGATGTTTGCCCACCTACCAAACACCACGGTGACATCTTCCGGTGCCGACACTCCCTGTTCCAACAACACTGACAATGTTGCCCGGATTGTATGACGAGAAATTGAGGCCACCCATCCAGCTGCCTTTGAATCTAGCTCCTTCAGCACACCTGTGGTCACGGTTTCCCTGATTCAGGCAGTTGTACGCCAAGAGTTGCCCAACATGGGTCTTCACTCTGTTTGTGCGGCCCATCACCCTGATGCTGACCCAGATTATTTGATTGCACCCCATCTCACACATTATTATTCATCCCATTTCTGCAGCTCGTCTGAATGGCGCACTGCTGATTACAAGTCTATTTGCTTTCACTGCCGTCGAATCAGGCACATTTATCGCCACTGTAACAGTTGCTGGAGTTCCCCAGCCCAGACCACGTATACTGGCTCCTGTCGCCCAAGCGGCTATTCTCGTCCCTATGCCGCACAGTCCAACAATGCTGCCACTGAACCTCCTGCGCAGAACCGCCCCTATTCACGGTCACCTTTGCCCCAATGCCAACAATCTTGCTCGCCCCAGCCCCGTCGCTCATATTCCCTGACTCCCTACGGACACTCGCAGCCGGAAAACGAGACAATGCAGTGCCTTGAAGTGACGCTGCTTTGCCCCCTACGCCGCCAATTTCTTTGCTGACATTGCAACTCATATGAACCTTCTTGATGTGCAAGTTGACAGCGTTCCTGTAGCTGCTCTTATAGACAGACACTGGTGCGCACTTATCTGTCATCAGCACTGACCTTCGTAACTGCCTGAAGAAAATAATAACACCCGCCTCGACGTCTGTGTCGCCGACGACAGAACAGCTCCCGTAATTGGTATGTGGGCCGTTCGAGTCTCTGTCACCGATCGATCTACTATTGTGCTGTTCGCCATCATCGCCCACTGTCCCCACATTATTCTCAGCCTGGACTTCCTCATCGCGCAGTCCGCTCTGATGGACTCTTCAGTCCATATTCTCCACCTTGACCTGTCTGTTCTGGACCCCGCTGAACCATCCCCCAGTCGCCTCAGTTCCGTAGACTTCGTTCGCTTGCCACCTTCGGCACTGACTTACGAATAAAGGGAAAATAAGACATCCACCCGTTTGTAGCAATTTCTACAAAGGAAACCCATACGGATTCCTCGAAAGAAAAGCCTCATAGTTGAAGAAAAATTCGTCCTGGTCCGGGACTCGAACCTGGGACCACCGCCTTTCCGGGGCAGCCGCTCTACCATCTGAGCTAACCAGGTGGGTAGCAGATGGCAGGGCGAAGTCGAATTTGTCTACAACACGAAGCAAAGGCAAGAGTGTGACGTAGTAGTTCTGTGGAAACCCGCTAGGTGGAGAGAAAATGAATAAAGGGAAAATCAGACATCCACCTGTTCGTATCAATTGCTACAAAGAAAACCCATACGGGTTCCTCAAAAGAAAAGCCTCATAGTTGAAGAAAAATTTGTCCTGGTCCGGGACTCAAACGCGAGACCACCGCCTTTCCGGGGCAGCCGCTCTACCATCTGAGCTCTACCTACCAGCATAACAGACAACCATGCGAGCTGAAATGAGTGTCAAAACATTGCATTGTCTTGCTCCACCGTGACCACTTTCTGCTGCATGACACCTCAACACAGTAAAAACAACACCAAAACTGGCTGTAGAAAAGCTATTACAGTAGACGTCGCTTAATTAGACTCTGACTAATTTGATCTTTTGGTTCATTCAATCCTAGCCAAAGGTTCCGATTGGCGCCCATTCATTTCTGTGGGTTCAAACTTCCGTTATTTCAGTCTCAAAATTAGCCTTCGCCGAATAATTCGAACTTGACTAGTTAGTCCTGTCGCGATACAGCTGTGTTATGCAGTGAAGCATACACAGTTTATTGCAGTTAACTGCACCAAACATAGAACGGGGCCACTGTCACTGGCCATAGTATGCATTCCTTAATTCTACAGGCATGCAGGCACTGTTTCTGGTCACGGTACGAGTACCTAAACGCCTAATCAGCATACTGGCATGCATTTAGAACTGTTACTGACATTGCTGTTATGATTTGAGCCCTCGATTTACCCGCCATGCGTCTCGTATGTGAGACCATAATGGGGCCTAGTAAGCATTAATTATACGTGTGTGCACATGATGTGTACCAAGAAGCAGACAAGAACCATCCGTGCTTTGGGAAAGCTAGCAAAAAGGAAGATGGTGAGATGAAAAACTAAAAAAATTAAGGGGATGTTTAAAGGGACACTAAAGGCAAATATTAAGTCATGCTAAAGTGATGGATTAGTGCTTGAGAATCTCTAAGGCGTCAATTATCATGAACAGAGCCTTAATAATCGAGAAATTGAGGTAAATGCACGACCTGATTAGAGATTACCCCGGGATATTCAAGTACTTGCCTGATGATGAAAGCACTCGTCTGTTAAATTCTCTCAGTGGTATTGAACCACTCATTGCAAAAAACATCCTTGTATTGTATTATAAGACAAAATGAAATGCTACTTGCCCAGTTCTACTTCATCTTTAGAAAAAAAGAACTCATCAAAATTACCCTTGATGACAACACGGACGGTTGAAAGGCATTGTTTTTGCTCAACTCCGCGCCGCCCAAGCTTTCATTAAAATGTGTCGCAATTGAGCATCTACTGGTGCTTTCTTATGGGCTGACTGATCGGGCCAGTGTTTATCGGTCCGCTGGTTATATGCTCTGTGCATTACATGGCCTACCCAGCTCGATTATTTTCTCTTAATGTCAAATAGAATATTGGCTTTCCTCGTTTGCATCCACGCTGGTCTCTTGCTGTCTCTTGCTGTTGCACATAATATCTTTTGTTCAGTCGCTCTTAGCGTGGTCAATATGCAGATGCAACTTACTGTTTTGCTACAGGCTTCTTGTACGTGCTTGTATTTGCAGTGCGAGCGTTATAGCTGTAAAGTTTAGCTGCACATATGTGCTGGGTTTATAATAACCTGCCAGTAACTTTGTTCTACTAGTAATGCGGAGGGCAATAGAAAGAAGGCTGACTGCTTGTATAACGCATTTTGTTTACTACATAGACAGTTGTACTTCTAGTGGGTTGACAGTCAAATTTGATTGAGGGCTTCATTGCGCATTGCTCGTTGAAATGTGTGTTTCAGTACATTTGAGAACAAAAACATACTTGTGGTAGGAAAGGTTGCTGCTCCATGGCGTGCTGTCGCAAAATGGGTAAGCGCAAAGCCACGCCATACCAAATGCTGGCACATGCTTCAGAAGTAGCGGTACGTCAATATAAAATTTAGTGAAGCATACTCGTATGAGGCCACAAGCGTCCCAGCTAGCACTGCAGTAGATGTGCTTAAAAGTACTTAAATGCGTTCAGCAATCATGACAGCCGACGCAGCCTTTCGAAAAAGCGAGAGAGTTCGCAAGTTCCTATCATCTGCGTGAAAAGTCTTGCGTTCACAGTGAGCAGGCGTCACAGCAGACGACACTTGTAGCATTCCTCTCAAAGGCGCAACACTTTCTCACAATGCAAAATTTTTATTTCTACATATACTTGATGAGTATTCTTATATAAGTACATGCACTGTTGTTTTGCTGTTGTAAAAATAAATATTTATTCACTGGCGCTAAAATGGGAACAGCACTGCGGGGCAGTGCATACCCTGGTGTGCCCTGGTGGTAAACTGTGCTTCAATCGCAAAGTCGTACAAAGTTTATGTGACATATTGTGCATTATGTAAGATACAGCAGAAATAAAATTTGATTTTATGCGAAAAGATTTTAGTATAGTTTCATTTACTGTGCCGCATGCTAACGCCACTAGTCTAAAGATCGAAGTCAATCCAAAGCCTGTTCTTCCAATCATTCCCATGTAGGTTGAGGCAATGCTTAGGAGAGCCTCCGTACTCACTAGCGCCACATTTCCCTCTAGGGTACTTATTTAGAAACTCTATGGGTGCATGCAACGTCAGCACTGCCCCGGTTGGGTGGCGGGAGATTTGAATTTTGAATAAGGTATTTGTACCCTTCAGATGCAATTTTCTCTTCAACTAAGTCTTGGCACAAAACAGGCGTTGCGAGCTTTCTGGAATGGTATTTAAACAGTCCACATTGACATTGTAATTGTCTTTAGTGTCCCTTTAACGCCAAAAAAAAAGAGCGGAGTCTATCTAAGACTCTCAGTGCCTGCCAGTAAGCTTATTAGGTGTCTTGGTGCTTGTACTGTGACCTGAGATGGCGCAGGTGTGTGTGTAAATTAACACATGCTGTGTCCCATAACAGTGGCACCTTTCGCTAATTAGTATGCTTCACTACATAACACGCTGTATGGCGGTGAAGCTAATGTCAAAGGCAATATTTCTAAGTATAGTCAGGTACAACTTTAGAAAAAAGGGGTGTTTACTCACACGAGCCTCCACCAATGGGCGCACTCTAGACTGACGTCATGAGCCGGCTGGCCAGTGACCCTGCCGATCAAGAAGATGGCCACCCACGCTTCGAATTGGGCTGAGTCGCGTCAATCATGTTGCTTCTGCCCCTTGTCAGAGTGGATTCCCAAATTGTTTGTGGTGGTCTACCATGCCGGACATATTATTGCGAGCCTACAATGCACCATTTGTGCTGCGTGCATTTTTTCGGAGCCGTGATCCGGTGACGAAAGATTGCAATGAGCATCGCTGACTCTGCACTACGCTTCATTTGAAAACAGGATCCCGCGGCAACACACCACTGCAAACAAACATCCTGCGTATTTTTTCCATGGTGTTTTGTTTTGCTCCAAATTTACGATGAGCAATGCTTTCCAAAGTCTGGTGCCTAATATTAGCAGTGGGTGTGTTCGTGCACTGGGTCGCTGTTAAAAAAAAAAAAAAAACTATCACATTCTTGAAAATAAGTTTCTGAAAACACAAAACCAAGAAATACAAATTTTATTATACTATTTAAAACCAAGATTATTCATATAAAACGATGAATAAAGTACTTTTATACCTTTGCTGCCTCGATCGTCTTCTCGAGGTTTGTATTGGTTTCTATAAATGCATTGTTTTTTTAAGTACTTGTTAAATAGCGACTGATTCATCTTAAGCTCGGAAAGCGAATAGTAAATGTGCTGTGTACAGTCAACAGCAAAATTTTACGGGATGCGGTTTCCTCTTCAAATGTGAATTCCTGCGCTGTTAAGGCATGACACTTCGTATTGAATGGATCACTGTGTAGGCGGCGAAGGCTACTACATGCTGGAACATTTAATTCGAGGCTGTGTGACCATGCTTCGCGAGAATTCAGCTTCTTGGCACATCCTGCGTCCTGTAAACTTTTGCGGTTGACTTTACATGTAAACCAGCACAAAGGTCATGCAGAACTGCTCTTTCTAGTTTAGTGCCTTGCAATGAAGCTAAAAAGCAGATGATCAACACACAGCGTTGTAGAAGGCATGGGATTATGTTTCTCTCGCGATCCGGCATGTGCTGTAGCATTCCAATCACAAAAGCTCTACCAAACCAGTAATCCAAATATAAAAATATTTACTTATACCGAAAATTACGCGTTTTAGAAGCTCGGTTTTTTGAGCGGGAGTATTTTAGTCGCGGAGGCACTCGGCTGTCGCGCTTCGGTCATCTGGGCGGGGTCCGCGTTTTTCTAAAGTTGTACCCAACTATAACTCATGGGAGTGTTTAGGCATCTTTTCTGCCTTTTATTTAATTTGAACAGTTTCATCGGTCCCGTCAGAATCGAATTAACGGAAGTCAAGAGTATATTACAATATTTAGAGCACTCTGAAACCTGCCAAAGTTTGTTATAGAGGCCCCTGACCTTCACTTAACGCAAAAAAAGAAAGAACAGTTGGAATTATCATGTCAATACGCCTTTAGGTCAAGTGCTTCAGTTAATTATGTTGCCTTTTGGTATGTTATTTGTGATAGCATTTAAAAGGAAGTGTGGGCAGTTTGGTTGTTCTTGTGCATTGGCACAGTATTGTCGTGTATGCCAGCAGCTCTCCTGCAATTTTGTATTTTTCAGCATCTTAATAGTAAGGGTTAAAGACAATACATGGTAGTGTTTGCTCCTGGTGCTCATTCTACTCATTCCTTCTCTCCGTGGAATCATCTTTTGCATGCGTTTCAAGATGCTGAGCACAAGACAACTATACTAGCTTTACTATTTTCTTAAAACTTTTTTTCATAATGGAGCACACTTGTGGATGCTAGTGTTTGGATTGATGTAACTTGTTGTGAGGGTTAGTTTGGCGAGCAGTAACTGCCAGAATGGTTATAATGGCCTCCAGCATCTCCGGTGCAAGTATGATGTGGGCATGGCCATGCCATCATTGTAAGTGTTAAGTCTACCTCAACTGTGCTCAAATAGATGAAAGATAGCTTTCCCGAACACAGGCTGCAGAGAAAAATGAGAAGTGATAATGAGAAGCCAAGTGATAAGACTGGCGGTGGCTTTGAAACTGGCCTATTCTGGTCTTTCTCAATCGTTAAATGTTGCTTGCATGGAGATGGGACAAATTCTAGTCACAATTGCTGAGGGGCCTAAATATGAATTCAACCAAAACCGATTAGGAGTGCCGGAGAGTTTTTTGTAGGGCTTTTGTTTGGTGGTTCTTCAAAGTGAAAACGGCACATTGCTGGGAATAAGAAAATGCATTAGTTTGCTAGTTATTGCTGTCTTTTCCTTCCTTGCCCCTCTGCGTATACATATTTTCTTCGTTCTAGCAACATAGACGGTATTACCTCATTTGAGCAGTTTTTATTTCCCAAGGTTCACCTACATATTATTTAACAGATTGCAGAAAATTGCTAATTTCCATGTGCAAGGTGCCTGGCTGTGCACTTCACTGTGTTCTGTACAGGTAGTGGTGAAGCTACACGTAGTGCCTGATTGTGTTGATGATCTTTGTGTTTCAGGTCTGGCTTCACAGTTCTTGAGCTGGAACGTGTGCCAGCTGGTGTGTATAATGTGATCCCGTCCACCTTCAAGCCATTCCAAGAAGGGCCTTTCTTCCTCACTGTCTCAGCCACCTGTCCCCTCAAGATGTCACGCATACAGTAGCAGTAGCTCCGGCACGATAGTCATCATGCCAGGTCATCACTAAATTTCTTGACTGTGATTGGCAGGCACATCAGACAAGATGCAGAACTCTTCTCGACTCAGCCAACACCACCCCGTTGGTTTGCAGAGGATAAGATAAAACAAAATTGTTAATCTCAGATTGCCCACTTCGGCAGAGCGTGATTTTGATGGAAAGGCGGGTATATAAACATTATAGAAAACATCACAATGAGCAACACTGCAGGTGAATTAATTATGGGGTTTTACGTGCCAAAATGACTTTCTGATTATGAGGCACGCCGCAGTGGAGGACTCCGGAAATTTCGAGCACCTGGGGTTCTTTAACGTGCACCTAAATCTAAGTACACGGGTGCTTTCGCATTTCGCCCCCATCGAAATGAGGCCCCCGTGGCCGGGATTTGATCCCGCGACCTCGTGCTCAGCAGCCAAACACCAAAGCCACTGAGCAACCACGGCGGGTTACTGCAGGTGAAGTAGTGTGTTTTCTTCATGGAAATGTTAGAAAGATGCTGTCTCATTCGTGATGTTACATTCTGCACTGAAGCCTGCTTGCGGTATCTTGAATGTCTCTGATCTTTGCAATCACATTATTGTCAGGTGCTCTATTAGCCAGGTGTCTGACGTGATGTCAACAGCAAGTAAGGAGAAGAGCTGACATGCATATCCATGTTGCTTGTTATCCATGTTGCTTGTGTCAAATGCTTATAAATTTCATCACTTTACTCGCTTTATTTTTTTCAAGCCTCTCAGGACCATCAATACAGTTCCCTGTCTGTCTGTCTGTCTGTCTCTCTCTCTCTCTCTCTGTGCGTGTGTGTGTGTGCATGTGGAAATTAATGTTTTGCTGCTAGAAATCAAACATAGACTATAATTCTGCCACCCTTTAACTTTATTAGATGGAAGGCATTAGTGTGTGGAGAGTTTGTGAACAACCATCATTGGTGCTGCATTGTGCAAACTAAGTTGTCATTTACCATGTCGACATTGGTTCTGGGCCTGTGACGGGAGCTGCTGAAGGCAGCTTTAAGTCCCCACTGCCTTGCAGTCATCACCAAGAGCTTCACATGTAAACCAGCTGTTTATTGCTGCCTTGTATAGTATGTGACGTTTATGAAACTCAGGGCATAGAATTCATTGGGATATTGCATTGTCTGTACATGAAGTTGCCTGCAAAATGCCTTACTGACCACTGTTCTGATCTTTCACATTGCATCCACTTCAAGGTTCACTTAGGTACATGATCCAAACTTTTCTTTTTCTGTTTCATACAATATCATATTAATTATATGGTATGTGTTTGCACAGTTAATGTTAGAAGTAGTATGCCACAAGCTTGTGTCCTTCGGTATGTCAGGTTGTGCTCATGGAGGTGCATTTCTCCTAGTACAGCCGCTGACCAATAATTTGGACTAGACAGGAGCCACCAAAACATCCAATTAATCGGAAGTTTGAAATAGTGGATTCATATAAAATAAATGATATTATTGCACAAGTGGCCAAAAAAGCTGTGCCATATTCTTGGATGGCCGCTCTCTTACATACCTTCAATTTCATGTGAATAGGGCAAAATTGGCACCTATAAGTGATGACATTCTTGGCACAGTGGCAAGCATGCTGTCTTATCATAGTGCCATGAACACTGTTCCTCGTCGATGCAACCAGTGACATACATGCGAAATATCGTGAAAGTACTCATCTTCGAAAGTGGTCTTCCGAAAATATGGCCAGAGTTTGTAAATGCGTTGCTGCACACATAAGCTTGGCTTTGACCCAGACACTTTGTATCTTGACCATTGTCATGCTGTCGCTACAGATAGATGAAACTACAGTCACTGCATGCAAATGAATCTCCCGGCAACATAACAAAAGTTGTCTGTGCTGTGATAGCCGAATGCTGGCAGGTCTCTCTGCAACGGTCAGTCATTGTCCGGTGCTTCTTTCACCGCCCTCATCAGGGCAGAAATGAAAGGCCAAGTTGGCACTTGACTTTCTTGACGAAGTTGCCAGGGCCATTGTCGCTATTTAACGTGTAAATTAGTAACAAATGCTGGATACGTGGAACTTGCATGACAAATTACAAATGTTGCCTTTACAACTTATGACTTGGCTTGTCCTGATACTTGGGCCTAGATGGTGACTACTGGATCGAATAGGTGAGGAGGTGCCGGCAGCATGGCTGATGACCATGTTGGCGACGTATCAAAACCAAAATGTAGGTATTTCTGCTCAACTCGGTGGGCAAATTAGAACAAGTCATGCAGTCAGAGTTTGAACCGTTGCTGTAAGGTGCCTGAAATTTCTGTCATCTTTATACATTAGGCCTATGGAGTCTGTGGCAGTGCCTCAAAGCTGTCCGAATAATCACACGTGTCTGAATTAATGGTTGGCGACTATACTTAAGTGTTTGTTTTGTTCACCTTTTGAGCACACTACCTATATGCTTTCATCACTCGCTATTTTCTGCAGTTTGCGTGTATGATAACGGGCTTCTCAAATGCAAACATCCGTGCTACATGTTTCAGTATGTTTGGTATGGTATTGTACTTACAAAAAAAGTAACAATATCCACAAACAGCAATTCCTGTCTCTACAAGCAGTTCTGTGTATGCACTTCATATTTGTTGCTACATCCGATGGTTTCTTGTGACCTTATGTTGCGTTTCAGTTGCCCATAGGAGACTGTCACAAGATGACAGCATGTTACCTTGCAATGGAAGCTGTTTTACCTTGCATTGGTTACAAAGTTGTCGAACATCTGTTATTAAGAAATTTGCTTCTTGATCGTCACTTTGTTTCTGTACTTTTATGAATGAATACCTTGCCTTTAGATTGTGACAGTTTTATTATGCAGCCAACATCTCTCAATGGATTTGAGACTCCTGCTTCATATTTTAAAATACTAAGCAAGTGAAGTGTGTGTGATGTGTTTTCTTTTAATATTTACATCGTATTTAAGAACCATCCTTGTGTGTGTGAACCGGTATTGCACGAATATATACGTTTATTTTTGTGGCAGCTTATGAAATAGAAATGTTAAAAGGAAAAAAAAGTATGTCATTTTAATTGTCCAAGATGTATAATGTTTACTTGCTCTACTCTATGCACATATGATGTATTCTTAATGCTCAATTTGCGAACTGTTTATCGTTATGGCAGATGGATTTGTTTTTCTGGTGTTCTGAAGGAACTGTGGTTGTAAGGAGGCGATATTAAGTTGTTATCGAAAGTTTGCCTTTGGCACTCTTTGTCAGACTTGCAATGCTTGATAAGAACAATGGTTAAAGCTATAGAAATGTTGGTCTATGACGAATCATGTTGAGCTCGTGTATTTGTTTTGTTGAACAATAAACATGAAATTCCACCACCCGTGTGCATATTGTCCTGTGCACACTAGCTTGAAGAAAGCAGTTTGTTGTTACAGCTAAAGGTTGTGCATATTATCACTGTTGTATTTTTCAAGTGACTGTGCAATAATGATTCCAAACTCAAGAGCATATTGCATGTGCAGCTGTGAAATAAGTACATATTTATTGCCATGTAAAATTTGCGTGAATTTTACACGGAAAACTCCCACTTGTAGAGTTTCAAAGGTACATTCACGAACAATGCACGACAGTGTGAAGTCTGGTATTGAGCTTTTAGCAAAAGCTCATTTATTATTTCATATCTTCATATCTTCATTTCAGTTATCATATCTTCATTTGGCAAATGGCAGCTGTTAGGTGCTTTCAAGCAGAAACAACTACAGTTCCATGCAGGTAGAGTGCCTTTGCACCGTAAACGCATGTAAACTCTGCTCACCAACATCAGGCAATACAGTAAAATGAAGTGTAAATGACTGCCCTGTGTGCGGTGCTCAGTAAAGATGCCGCTGGGAAGTGAAAATGGCGGGAGAAGGGTTAAATGGTAAGGAATTATCCAGCAAAGAAGCGAAAAGGTGCTGGGCACCTTTCGCTATGAAAACAAAAGGGAATGTAAATTGTAGGAGGGTGCCCTTAGCAAAGCATATGTATAATGATTTAGGACGCCTTAGAGCGTGGAGTTCAAATAAAATATTCATTAGAGGCGTCAACCTTGAAAGGTACGTAATGTTTCGCATACACACCCTGTAGAGCTCATTGTAACTGCTGTAGAAGTACTTCTCCACCGGGGTTGACTGGCATTGACGTAGCACGAAACTATAGATATAGTGAAACTCGTGTGTGTTCTTTAGAGTGAAATAAAATTGATGGATGAGTGGTGGACTAATTGAATGGTGCTTCCATGGTGGTTCCATGGTGGTTCCATGGTGCTAGCAGTTGGTATATGGCTGATTCTTAGAGACGTGGGTTGATAACCTGTCAAATATAACTATGTTAATCAGAGCATCCAATTGAATCTTTTTCGTTCTAGCTGCACTTCGGAAAACTAAAAATGCAGAACCTTCGCTCCTAGTTAAGCACTGCATGCCCACTAATTAAGGTTAAATGATGCACAGAACATGCTTGCATATGCCTGACATGTTTTCCTTGTTTTTGGTGTAAAAATAACTAATATGATAATGTAGCCAAAGAATTTAGCCAATATAGCGCCACAAACCTTTGGTATGCATAAATAAGTAGATGTACGCAATAATACACATGGCCTGAAGTACAATTGAGGACGACGCTTGACATGCAGGTTATGGTGGTTATCCGGGTAGTTATGTAGGAAGGAAAGCGTACGAGAGGCCCCGGCCAGCACAGGCGTGTTGGAGAAAGTGTGGCGTGTTGTTGGAGAGAGAAAGTGCTCGTGGAGGAAGCCACATGCTGTTTTTCGCAAAGGAGCAGGGGGACCTGTATCCCAAACGTCAACGTTGCGATAGCAACTCATGCTCCTGAAGCTCTCGCTGCTACTCTCTGCCTATAAAGAGTGAGACAAGTTTTTGCGGCACTTGTCTTTCTCACAGCATATTCTGCTCGCGAGACAAGCTGATTTTTAGTGTGTTGTGTAAGCTTGAAAGTTGTCTTCAGTGTCTACGAGTGTGAGTGTCAGCCAGCAACAGACACACTCAAGTAATCAGGGGGCGGGTCTTCGTCGTCGTCTTCAACGTGCCGAAAAGCACAGGAGCATGTCTGCTTCACTAAAACTGCTACACGAGTTTCGTACGATTTGTTCTGCGCATGTTGGCAGCACACACTTCTGGCGCGCTTCTAACAATGCAAATTTAAACCTCGCACCCATGAAGGAAGGAAAACTGAGGAGAGGCCCTACCCTGTACGCGCGCTCGGAGAAAAGTGTGGAGGAAATTACATAGTAGGGTCTCCTTTTTTTTTGCCGTTTCTTTTTCTTTCTTTTCCTGTAGCAGCCGTGCTTTTGGGCCACAATAGTGGCTCTATTATGGTGCCGTGCGCTCACACGTGTTGCTCCGTAGATTTCGAAGCGTGCCATAAGACGCCGTGTTTTGTTGCGCAGTGTTATCTGGACCGTGCTCTCCCGGATGCTGCTGTGGCCAGGTGGGACAGGAGAGACTATAAAGCTCGTGAAATGAACGCGCATGCAACGCTGTACGTAATGTACCGCGCCATATGGCAATGGCAACGGACAAAGGAATATCGCGGGAAATTTTGCCTCTTTCGGCAGAATCGTGCTAACGTGCCATCGCAAGTTGAAACTGATGCGTTTCAGAATCTCTACAATGAACGCCTTACAAGCCAGTGATTCCTGCTTTTGATAGCGCGTGGTGCATTTGCAGCGCGTTTATGCAAGAATGTATAGTCCTGGTTTTAGAACATTCGTGTTCAGTAACAACTTGCTTTTGTGCATTAAAACACATGTTGCTTAACTGTTGTTTCTCGTAGTATTCGCGACAGCACGAAGTCTTTTAAGCAGAGCGCGTTCGAGGTTCATGCGCACCTGCACAGGTGTAGAGCGTTACGTAGAATATGTTCAGTTACAGCGAGAATGTGTGTTTGTGCTTTGTGTGTATTTTGTGTGTCCAGTGCGTTCCTTCAGTGCAGTGAGAATGCGTACAATATTTTCGTATCGCCAGACGTCTAGCTCGCAAGTCCGTCTGAGAGCCCCAGGAAGTCCAAGGAGAGAAAAGTAGAAGGCAGCGATAAAGGCGATCTTTTTAAAACACGCGCAAGAAGTGGGCAGCGACCGGTACCTGCGGCTGATGAGAACAGTGGCTGGCCTTATGAAGTATGTTTTCATAAAAGGTAAAAGCAGCCGATTCGACTCCAAGGCCCAATTTGTAAAGTTCATTATGAACTTCTTTCAACGTGACTTCCGCAACGGTAACATCGTGATTACATCCTTTTGTTTGTATTGCTGCGGAGCGCGCGTGTCCGATCAGCCCGGTTGCGCGCAGCGCGGCCATATGGCGCGGCGTGGTTTCGCGAGAAATGTAAACAAGAGAGGAGAACTATCCCGATATGATGGCAGAGCAACGCCAACTTCCGGTTTCATAAGTGACGTCAGGTTCCCTCCTCAGTTTTTCTTCCTCCATGCTCTCTCCCATGCATCTGTTCCGGCGCATAGAGTTTCCTACAAAAGGAAACTCTATGTGCCGGCCAAGGAGGATATATAAAAATTGCAAGTTCTATATATCCTCCTTGGCTCCGGCGAGCTGATTGGAGGCGCAAAGAGAGATGGCACACCAGCATGACTGCATGCACTTCTGGCTTCAAAAGCATGACGTCAGGACCTCTCTTTCATCCACACAGGTAGTCATAATAGAAGCCACATAGAAGCCATGGAAGCACGGTGTAAGAATAATTTTCGTAGAAAACTCTATGGTAAGAATGTGGTAAGAATCATAGAATTTTCTGCAATAATATTAAGCTCTATGGTAAGAATATTATGAGTCATATCAAAGGCATTGGTCATATAGAAGTCTAACTACGTCCATGGACAAATATTTTGCTACATATCTTTGAAGCAGAATGATGGAGACGATTATGGTATGTCTATAGTGGTGGCAAGAGCGCTAAATCAGAGTGTACAGCAACGCCACGTCGCGTCGGCTCAACGCGACTTCTTATTGATTGGACATCCTCGGCAGTTGTCGTCTGGTAACGGCTGCAGCGTTGTGGGCGTGTGTGTACGAGTGCTAGCGCTGGCGCGTAGCACTCTGAGTGGTGTTGATTTTTACTCCCGCAATTTTCCCATACCTCGCGTAGAATTTATCAGCGAAATTTCCATCAATCTACATAAGTTGTGCTCACAACAACTCTTGTGTGTGCCAAAGGGACGTGAGAACTCCTGCATTTATCCTTACTTACGCAATGATCGAGGTTCAAGTGACTCAAGGTTGACTGCACCAAGCATCAGACAACATCGAAGGGGTGCAGAGAAGCTCGCCGAAGTGCCAAGCGATGCATAAGTGAGGTGAGGACAATTTCGTGAGTCTCCGGGACCATCGGTCTGATCAGCTGAGACGGAACAACTTATCCGTTCATTCAGTTTCAAGCCATGAGTTTCCAGCTGAGGGCTACTGTTGTTTTCTAAGTAGATCAGCGTACACGCAGTTGGAGCGATGATTTGCTTTCACACGATGTTTATGTCCCGGTGCTGTATTGATGCAGTATTGTTGGTCAGTGACGTTTTGTTTTGGTTCGAAAGGCCAAAGCCTCTAACGCTTGGGCAACTATTTCTGACCAAATGGATAATTGTGAATTACTTAACTGATAACGATTCGGTCAATGTTTACTATTGCTTGCGATAGTTGATCCGAAATTGCTCCGGATGAAAACTGGGTCATATATGCTCTGCCAGTGCCTCCTCTGGCTCTGCACTGCTCATTTACAGTGTGTTCGCGACAAAAAAGGTTTCTGCGCCTATCACGTACTGCATACTTTGCTGTTTCGTCGTGGAACCACGGAACGTCGCAACTCTACACTTTCGGATCGCAGGGCGAAATCTGCGACTTAATTCCAACCGTCGAAATATAGGTAGCTAATGCGACACTGCGCCGTGCGCGCTAGCCAGGCAGTGACGTCCCGACCGTCTCCGGACGCCGTTCCCCGCTGGCTCCTCGCATGTATATACGGGACACTCTGCGCTGTTCTATCGTGATGCGGAAGTGGCACAAGCCGACCCGTCTCGAGGCCGGTCTCTTGCTTTTCTCTCGTCTGTCCTACAAAGGTCAACGTGAAACGGCGTATGACCCAGCGATCGAACTCGGCAACCGTTGGGATGCGGGCGCTGGCTGACGAGAGACACGTGTGCGCAGTCTCCCACTTAATGTGTTTCCGGAACGGAAATTCCACGAAAAAGCTGAAAAAAAAAAAAGCAGGGTAGACGAATGGCAGTATAGTTGCAGCTGACGGACGTTTTCAGATTCCGCGAATCGATTTCCAGTGCGTCAAGTGACACACGGCGGTTCGTATATCAACCCGGCCGCCGTGGTGGCTCGTGGCGTTCAAGAGCTAGACATTTCGATTCCCAGTCACGGAGGCCGCATTCCGATTCCGTGCTGATTGGGCTTGCGTTAAAAAATACCTAGGGGGTCAAAGTTAATCTAGAGCCCTCCTCCGCGGCGTCCTTCATGACCCATCACTGTGGACTTTCGGGGCGTTGAATCTGGCCCATAATGTAATCAGTTCATATCCTTGCCAGCCGTTCTGTCTTTGTCAAACAAGAAGCTCCGAAAGACCTTAGCATAAAAGCGCCACCGCTTTAAAGAGGATAGAAACCACAATTCTTTCGCGGTCTGGTCATGCAGCCAGGGACAGAGTTAAACACGTACTTGCACGAAGATAAGTTCTTTTGGCTGATATAGCGACACATGCGAAGGTACAGTGTACGTTATTTCCCCACCAGTTTTGACATCGCAGCTGCCATGCGCCGTAAATCTGCGCTACCGGTGTGGTAAAGTTCGTTGAGGACTGGGTGGCGGCTGGCCGTCGCGCTATATATCCGTTCGAAACCGGTGTGCTGGGGTGTGCGCGACACGGATTTCCTGGCGATCTCGGTCTTGAAATACTAGCTGAAATTTCTGCCGCACAGAGCGTGCGAGACGTCTCCGCGGCGATGCACGCATGCGTAAAAAGGAGGCGGTCCACAGCAGAGGTCGTGCAGTGTCCGCAGCTCCGTCCTTCTACATCTAAGGAGCCTCGATCACGATGCCACGTAGTATAATGTCCTGGTGCCCTTCCAGTAATAACGCAGAAAAATAAAATTAATGGCGAAATATTTTTTTTTCCCCGCAGGGGATACTGAAAGAGACAGGTTAAAGCCGTATTGTTGACATGGAATTACATTGTTCCACGATTGATCCACGCAGCCAAGTTGTGGCTGCGCTCATTCGTTCATTCATTTATGCAATCGTCGGCATAGAAAAACGCGAATATAAAAGGAGTAACGACGTCATTTATGGACAGGACGAACAGAAGGAAACGGACCACCGCGTTGTCCGTTTCCTCGAGTTCGTCCGCTTTCTTGCGCTGTTACTCCTTTTACACGGGTGTCACACGGCGCACTTTTGATCGCAATCAAGCCCGACGGGGATTGAATTTTTTGGTCGCGATTGACTCCTTTGCTCGCCCATTGCGGTCGAGAATTTCTATGCGGATCGGCGTCTATCGCGATCAGAAGTGACCCTGTAACACCAGTATTAAATTCAACACGTACCAAGCGGTCCAAGTTAGCATTCTTTTGCAGAAAAAGCTGGTGGCGCTCTGCTGGAGCCATGATTGTATGTGAGGAAGATGAGTGGGATAGCGATAATTGGAGAAGGAATGAAAATGTATTGCAGAGCGGGAGAGAGTTTATTGAGGAAACACAGGGAGATTGACCTGAGCTAGGTGTAGTAGAGGGATGGTGGCATGGGTGGTCCTCAACTCTGTGACACGTCCCCATTTAGTGAGATAGGCCAAGAATCGTGTGGCAGAGAGAGATTGAGTGATTGTTGAGAGTAAGAGGCGCTATTTACTTCAGCCTTTTAGGAAGCGCGGCTCAGCACCTTTGGGAAGGGTAGAAAATACAGTGGGATTATACTCTCTTAAAGCGCGGAAAAAGAAAATGCACAAAGAAAGAAGACACATTACGTCGATCTTCTTCGTCCTTGCGTCTTCCGAGCTGCTGTTTTTTTTTGCATTAAATCCTCGCCTGTCCCTCCTCTCGGATATGCGTGCCATATATATAGTTTCCGAAGGAACAACTGGTTAGCGGTTGTGACACACAACAGGCTCTCCGCCATGGACGGACAGGAGGCAAACAGACAGCCGCCGCCGCCGCCGCCGCCAACGAGCAATGTAGTAGATGCAGCTTTATGCAGACACTATACCGCCTTTAAATGTGAAGTAAATAAAAAGTAAGTACCACGGGGGGGGGGGGGGGGCAGTCAGGCTTGGCGTGCTTATTGTAACGGGAGCAACGTTGCGAAACTGGAGCAGAGCTTTCAGTCGGAGCCGAATGCTGGCAGCGCAGAACACCGACATATCCAGATGTTTCTTCCGAAGGACCGTAGCTGCATTTGTGCATCGTGTTGCGGCTCCGAGCACCAATTGTTCTGCTGTCCCCCATTTGATGTGCGCCAAGGCGATCGCTTTCGAATGCACTGGATGACCGGACAACGGATTGCCAGTTAAGAAGACACTTGAACAGTAATTCTGCCTCTTCGTCGGCCCCTTTGGGGCCGACCAAACTGCTAGTATGTTTCTTGAGATAAACTGGCCTGTGCGAGCGTAATTTAACTCATGTGCGAGCTTGTTTGCGTCGAGTCTTTCTCTTTGTGTTTTCTTTTTGTCTCTTCCCCGGCTGAGCCAAAGTGCTCACATTGGCACTTCTGATGCTCTCTCTCTCTTGCACTAGAAGCGTAGAAATGCTGGAGTCGAGGGCGTCAAATACCCAACTGTTTACAATTTTAGCGCCCTGTCGCATATCACACACACGCACACGTAGATATATACGATAACGATAACGACGGCGAATAACGGCACAATGACGGCATGACGTACTGACCTCAAAAAGTCGTGGGGATGTGGCCGTCCCTCGTCCCTTGGATGGGATCCCGGGTAGGCGCCTCACGCTTTCGAGCTGCGTAAGAAATCCCATCACCGGCCACAAGGATTACAGCAGAATAGCCTTACTCACGCATGACGTATACCTGCCTACCTAGATATCCGACCCTGCTATCCCGCTGCCTATCTCATGTGAAGTGAGAAACTTTCAGAGCGAGAGTATCCGGTATAATAACGCATAATAAAGACGTTTTTAATCGGTCGCTCAATCAGTGCCAGGAAAACAGGGTGAATATGTCTGCAACAGACTCTTGCGTGCACTTTGTGAAAGTAATGTTCGATACTTACGCTTGTTACACGTGAATATTTGTTCACGTGCAACATACACATAGCGGTTGCGCGAGCGAACGCACGTGCTTCGTTTCTCTCACTAACGCCCGCGCACCCCCGCGCCCGTATGCATTCGGAGGCCGGCCGCAGCCTCGTAAAAATCTCGCACTGCGACCGCTCGCTGCCTTAATTAGCGGAGGATCTCATTTGGGAAGACGAGGGCTAGACCGCCGTCCCAACGAACGACTTCGTCCTCCCCAATTACTGTTTCCGCCGTCTCCCGTGCGCACTGCGCGGTTGTTTTTCTCTCTCGCCGTTATTGCTGCTGTTGCTTTTGACAAAGCGCATGCGAATGACTGTAGGGATGCTTGTTCTCAAGGAAATGTGCCAGAGAGAAATTCATGCTCATTCCCCGGAGGGGGGAGGGGGTGTCAAGGAGAAAAAAAAACGATAATGGAGAAAGATACTACGCCACTGCAGTAGCATCGGAAGTGAAGGGGTCCGGGGTCAGTGCGATTCGTTCAGTGAGAAAGTTCAGTGGTGGGCACATGGCTCCTCGCCTGCAGCCCTTTGCAACCTCCGCCTCCTCCTTCTTCAAACCATCTCCAACGTCTCTGACAATTGGTCGTTGTGCTGGATGGGGTCCACTATTTAGCCTTCTTTTTTTCCTCCTTTAATTCACCTGCCCTAAGTACAAGCGGAAGGCCAGAACAAAACCGCGCGGTCAAATGAGGGTCGGCAAATCCAACGGAATGGGTTCAGCCTCCCGTCCCAATCAGCGCGACTACCCAATCGACCTGTATCGACTCTGCGCAAGTTCCGGGCGTGCCTCGAAAGAAAGCCGAGCCGTTGAGCTCGTTAGGGCGTCTTCCGCCCATCGGCAACCTGGGCTGCCACTTGGAAGGCGCATCCGCGAAGCGAGACGTGATTGGCATTGGCTCTCCTCCGCACGTCGTCGACCCCCTTGCGCAGCTGTTAGTATAATTGCGGGAAAACGAGCGTCAGTCTCCATAGGATTGCGTTGTAGCTTTCGGCGCCTGGTAATGCTGAGCTTAGGTTGGATGGACTTATGAATTGAATGATTCGGCACAACTGCAGATTATCGCCGTGAATTGTTGGTCGGATATCCGCGTGAGAATTTCTACCTGGGGGGATGACCTTCGCGTCTTTAAATTTACGGCGTCCTCCAGAAGTTCTTTTGTTTTGTTTCATAATGCGTGAGCTATTTCTTTTCCCGCCGGAACCAATGCGCTTTCTTATTTATTTCGCCTTCGTGTTTTGTCGGATAGTCGTTATCGTGGCACGTCCCATGTGTTACGTGTGCATTCCACGTCTCCGGTGCTGCATCCAGCTTCCTTAAACATGTCTGCTCTGCTTTGAAGTAATGTGGCTCTGAAGTAGGGAGCTGCGAAGCATGCTCTGATGTTTAAGACTACCCTTGAAACTTCCATCTAAACAGATGACGCTGTGGAGTGTGTAGGGACACGCAGCGCAGCGCATTCCCGTGATAACGCTGCTGATTGTATGGTCGACGCCATCTGCAACTTCGACTCCGGTGTCTCATCACTTGAAACAATGAATAACTGATGGCTGACCGTTTCCTATCCTTTATCCTTGGCCCAATTTTACGTGGACCAATGTCTAAGGCTGTGGCGCACAGTGTGTCCGCGGGATGAACAGCTTTGTAAATGCAGTAGAATCCGCATTTCGGCGGAACTGCGCGGGTTGGCGTTGCCGTGGAGGCAGGGTGATATCAGAATCAGAGAGGAAGATGCCGGCAAGAGATTCAGCGCCTACTGAGTGGCTGATATATCTTTCCGCGAGGTCTCGCGCGTGCGTAGTGATTGTGCAGTCCACACTGTCGCGATCTTACTGAATCCTGAAAAATTATTTCTGGGTGAAAGCGGCGCGTCGGTCGGAGGACACTAGGCAAACAAAAGCACAATCGCTGACCGATAACTACAGCGGCCAGTGCTATTTCCTTCTTTTTGTATTTTCAAAGCGAAGCTTTCTTTGGTCTCTTCCGCGCAGTTTGCGTGCGAATAAACTGGGCCGATCCAGGGAATAGCGGAGTCAAAGCTGCGTCGGTGCCGGAGACAGGGTAATGAAGTATGGTGGCTATATACGTAGGGCCGACCCTGATACCAGGGCACGACATGTGTAGCATTGCTGTGTTTTGGGCATGTTGGTAATCTAACTCGGATAACATTTTTTAGCGCCAGTGAAAGAGGACAGAAGGGAGACGTTGACAGCACAATGCGCTTCTGTTGTCAACGTCTCCCTGCTGTCGTCGTCCGCTGGCGGTAAAGGTGCTATCCACGACATGTATCTTTGCAAGTATTTTAATGTGGCTTGTAACGCGAGCCGAAGTTGGAGGCAGCACAACGTCACTGCACCCGTATACGCCGCTTATAGCATTAACCTATAGAATTATGCCAATAAGTGTCGAAGCATTGGGAGTTGAGCGAGTCGGTTTGAATTCACGATGGCTGCACAGCGCAAGGGAACAGTACAAGGGGTAAAAAAAAGAAACCCTTGCCCACCGTGTCCTGTCCTTTCTTCCCCTCATGTACTGTTCCCTTGCGCTGCGCAGCCATCATCAATAAGTGTCCCCAGCAGCATTATATATCAGCAGGTCGGCCCGGAAGATATCGCTTGATATATAGCAGTCATTCTCCAGTGGTTTCGGTATTTCTTCTTCCACGTTTGTCATCCTCTGCAGTGATGTTTCTTCACTCGGCCGTGACCGACTGACTAGTTCAGATGTTACCATGCTGGATCAGGACCTCTGCGTATGGCGCGACGTCACGTCGTCGTAGCGCCGAGAGCCAACGTCGCTGCCATACATGGGTAAAGCGAGACGCGCGCAGATGCGTCGGTCGGAAGCGCGTCCAGTGTATCAGACGGGCATGGCTGCCCGTATACCGCGCCGGGTCCCTCGGGAGAGAGCCGAGCGGGGGGGATGCGTGCCGACGGAGTGCCCCGATGATTGCTGGCCGACGCGGTCGGCGGAGGGCCATCAACAGCTGACGAGGGGTGCGCGCCCGCGGGCCCCATTTGCGCGGCCGCGCCTCGATGCGAGGTGCACTCCCCACGTGGGCGGCGACGGAATGCCGGTCACGTATGCGTTCTGCGTCGCGTCATCCTCCCCTCGCAGCCCAATCTTTCTCGTGCGGAGCTCCTTGCCGGAGGCGCGCGCAAACGGGACATCTTCATTGCTGGGATTCTTTGTTGCGCGCAAGCACCCTCGCGAATGCTGAGACTGCCCTTTCATAAATGTATAGGACGGTCCCTTTGCTTCGGAAGTTCAGAGGCATCGCCATTGGTTCGCAGCATTTCATTAGGTTTGTGGAACGCGGTGACAGAGCAGCGCAACCGTCTCTCTGAGCGGACGCTCAGCACCACGCGGACACGCTCCACAACTTAGAAGTTCCCCCTGGTTACAAACCTTATAACATATAGTGTACTCGCTGCGATGGCTCACTGGCTGCTGCCGAGCGCATCTCGCAGGTACGTCTCGGCAGGTGCATTCTGATGAAGGCGGAACTCGAAAACGCTTTCGTACTTAGGGCCCCTTCGAAAACTTGGGTGGTAAAAATCAATCTTGAGCACCCGTCACTTCGGTGTCCCTCACAACGCGCTGTGCCAAGTAGGGATGTGAAACCCCCGTAACTAAAAAAAAAAAAAAAGAATTACGAATGCATGCGAACTCGCATCTTCGTCCGATGCCGCAACGTCGTGTCGAGAAGGTTGTCTTCACTGCATGGGTAGGGTATTGCTGGCGAAGCGTGCTTTCAGGAGCCTAGCCACTGCTGCTCTCGCATTAACTCGTCTTCCCAGATTATATCGTTGCCAGACGACGTTCATTATCAAAAACGCGTATAATGGCAGTCAGCAGCACAGTGACAGTACACGTTGCCGTTCTTTGCAAAATACGAGTGTAAAGTATTGCCACTGGCAATACGTTACAGCATTCGCGTCTGTGACAGCCATGGCGGAGCGGGTTCGTGATATAGCTCCTGTCGCTTTTCGGCGTGTCTGTTCCGTGTCTTGATACCTTTTGCCAGGCAACTTACACCTCTGTGTACACAACGCTTCTTTTTTTATGCGATGCGACATGGCGAGTGAAATTTAGCGCACTCATTACAGCGTCGGCACTCTGCACCGTGCGACGCGAAATAAGCGCACTGACGCTACGCTGGAAATACGGCGGAAATTCGCCTCGTGCTGCTGGCAATCACGCAACTAGAACGTGTCTCGACGTTCAGAAATTTGTGCGACTTTCCACGGTGCACATTTTTCCACATTTTCAGTTTGCATTCAAACATCGAATCATTCTTGTATCCAGACACCAAAATTCAAGTTCTAGAACGGGCAGCGAGAATTGAGACACCTGTTGTCTGGGTCTGTGCTAAAGGAAATAGATGTTGCCATTGACCCGGCACCTATACGTGCCCCATGTGACTGGACAAAGTCAATGCGCTTCTGCGGTATAGTGCCGCACAGTCAGCCCAGAAGAGTTGTAGCAGCGCAGGCAGCCTCCGTTGGAAAAAAATTATATACTCGTCGGGCTGCTACATCCATCGACTGGTTGTAGTATGCCTACGTACACTATACTTGTACGACCATATCACTTCATAAATGCACGGTCTGTGAACTTATGTGCACTCTCACGTGTAACCAGCTGTTATATGCAGGATGCGTATAATCGGTGGGTGCAGGATGTTTTCAAATGTAGGTCTCGTGGACTCCTGCCCAGGTCGCGTATTTTATGAGCGCTTCCTTTTTTTTACGAGTGTACACGGGGAAGGGAAATGAGGGGAGGAGGAATGGTTGTCTGGTTTCTCTTTCTTTTTTTGGCCTGTTATCTTATGATACATTGTCTTTCTTTTCCGTCTTTCCTTTTGAACATTTTTTTCTCTCCTTTTCATCTTTCGCTTTTACCATCTTAAGCATCACTCCAGGCATCTGGCTATATATGTCAACCTATCCATGCTCCCATTAAAGCCTCTCGTATAGATAGTAGATCACAAGGAGGCAAAGCATGGCCTATAATTACGTCCGAAGGCATTCTGTAGACTGATCCAGTCGGTTTCACTCCCGCCAGAACAGCGGCTATAGAGACGCTTCAACACGAAAACCCGCGCTTACGGTTCTTTACGTATAGCCTTGCGCGCAGGTGCAGTTCATCCACGAAGGTGAACAGCCGTAGCTTAGAGCATGGTTGCAGCTTGCCCTTTGCATCCCGCGCCTCCTCTCCGCTGGTGATGGTGTTCTGGCGCTCCCAGCCAGGCTGCGCCAGCCAGCGGCTGCCTCGGAGACCAGCCCGTTGCTAGGCAACTGCGGTGACCCCGAAACCCCGTCGCTGACCTTTAAGGAAACAGTTCGATGCTCCTATTGGCTTCGTGTTCACGGCAAGGCCGCGCTCTTCATTTACGATCCCGCCGCTCCCGATTGTAATACGCGTACGCGTTGTCGACCGGTAGTGGAAAGAATTTCTTAAAAGCTTTTTTTTTTATTGCGCCGGTAGGAGCTGCTTCGTCCTTCTTTGCTTCTTGCACATTCGTTGCACGTCCCAGTTTCCGCCATCCTGCTCGTACACTTTTGCGCGACGTCCTTTTCAGCGATAGATGCTATGCAGTGTTAAAGAAGAAGAAGGAAAAGAAACGATATCCTGTATAAGTACGGCACTTCGGTGTGCTAACGTTGCCGCCATTACGTTCTCCGTACTGCGGTACTGCCTAACAATTTATCCAGGTGCTGAGCGAGATCGATTTCACGTTGACACTGCTTCTACAGGGGATGCCGATCGTAGAAGTAGCCCTTAGCGGACTGCACTGTGCTTCGAAACAGCTACTTCTCACTTAACTTTCGTCTTCATATTCCTCCTCTCGCACGTTTGCTCCAATTTTGTGCTTAATCGCGCACAGTTAGGGATTATAAGTATTAGAAACATGTTTGTACTTATGAATAGTGACTGTTCGATTCGAAGACCCAATCAGCACAGGGCAGTATTTGACTTGCTTTTCGAATTTTCTTACACCCCTATGGTTGTTTATAAAACGTACGTCCTCCATGAAGGAAAGTATCACTCAAGTCCACGTAAGTCACCGTAGTTATCGTCGTCGCCATCAATTCAACTGTCGCGCTATTCTGGGTGTGGCACTCTATAGTATACTCCTTGAGCGGCCCTTTCCGTTTCGTTTTATTTCTTACTGGCAATAACGACGCTCTGTGTGGTGGACTTTTCGAGATACAGTGAAACTGTGTTGCCTGTGTATCGTGCACTGTACTATTAATTTTCTGTCGGAACGCCGGCGGAAGCAAACGCCAGTAATCAGCTTTGAGCGAAGCGTGCGTCACCTCGTAGGTCACATCTGGTGCAGCGTGCTGGGCTATCGCTCTAGGCAGATCTCTGCAGCTTTAATTGAAAATGCCCTCTCCCTTCCGATTTCTGCCCGTGTTCATTTGTCTTTAGATTAACTTAGCGAGTTATAGGCTGATCCGCTGCGCGCGGATATTACTTCTGTATTTTTTCACCAGCCCTTCCTTTTTTCTGCCACAAACTTCTTGCTTTTAAAGTTCACGATTTCGCTTACGACTATCTGAATCAAGGAGAGAGACTGTGCTCACAGAATTCGTCGACGTTGCGCGGTCGCGCGTAAGCGTATCCCAGATATACAGCAGGCCGTAATCTGTAAAGCGCATTCCAGCGTGCAATACGGGCGTGTATATATAGCCGAGTGAAGTTGTGATGCAGTGCGTCCGGATTACTCTACTTAAAATTAAATTAGGTTGCTTTACGTGCCGAAACCACAATACGATTACGAGGCACGCCGTAGTGGGGGAGTACTTCGGAAATTTGGACCACCTGAGGTTCTTTAACGTGCAGCTAAACCTAAGTACGCGGGTGTTTTCGCATCTCGCCCCCATCGAAATGCGGTCGCCGTGGCCGGGATTCGATCCCGCGACCTCCGTGCTTAGCAGCCCAACACCATAGCCACTAAGCAACCACGGCAGTCATTACTCTACCTTCTACGTGTAGAAGGGACGCATAAAGGGCATTGACTGAAGCCGATCGAGGTGGATCCCTCGCTCACTAATGCGATTGGTGGCGCTCTGCTCTTTTCGATATGCTTACGCACGAGCGGCTCCGCTGAGTGTGTTATCTTAAAGTAGAGCGTTATTTGACAATAACGCTCCCGTACTTTCCTGACCGTCGCTACTTTGCGCTGCTGGGTTTCTATTTCCGAATAAACGGATCCGTGGCTTCGTGCGCCTCGACCGCGGCCTTTGTGATCCCTCAGCTGGGTGCGTCCCGCCAATACAAAGTGAACCGCGAATCGTTTTCAACAGCAGCAGAACTCGTTGCTGTGCGCGAAGCTGTTCGCTTTGTCTCCCGCCTTACACCACGTACATGCACTCTACTTCCTGGCGCAAAGTCAGCACACGCGAGCCGTCGATCCTTTTTCGAGAAGAAGTCAGTATTATGTGCTAGCGTTAGACGTCGTACATGCATTTGATATTGCGCGTAGAAAAGGTCAGTTAATTACCTTCCAAGTTAATTACCTGGTCACTGTGGCTTGGCCTGCAACGAGTTAGCTGACGCGGAAGCAAGAACCGCTGCTATTAAAGCCGTTGCCGTAAATATTCCATGCTCGCGGAGCGACGTAAACTCTTTGTTCACTGCGCTCATACGAGATTGCGCAGCAGATTACTGGGCTTGACCTCCTGCGGGAAGTGGACGGCTCGACCGCCTGCGCCTCGGTACAGGCGCCGTGCGGGAAACACACTTTTGCAGGACTTTTCACCTCCCAGCTAAAGTCACTTCACTGTACGCTATGCACGTCTTATCGACCTTACGGACATCCCAAACTGTGAGCGCTGCCAAGTGTCTGAGACTCTCCAACATCCGTTTAGCGACTGCCCTCTCCACGCGTAACAGTGAAAGACGCTGACTTGTCCGAAAGTACTATTTTCTCAGCAATGTGTGAGCGCACAGCAGCAACAACAGCAACAAGGGCTGATCCGGACTGTTTGAAGATCACCGGACTAAAGGGTTCAAGGAACCTACGATATGACCTGGTTTATTGTGTGCATCGCTTCTTCCTGCCCTCATCATCTTTCATCACTCTTTTTTTGTCCGCTTTCCTTTTTCGCCTGTGCACAGTAGCAGGACAGAGTATACTATCTCTGGCCTATCTCTGGCTTACATATATATTGCCGAACAGCTCATACGCAGGGCAGACTACTACCCTGGCAGGTGTCCTGGCTGCTGGCCTTGTTTTCTACAGAACTACGCCGGTGATAAAACAAATTATAACTAAACGTCATCATCGCAACAAATGTACGTCGTGAAGAGCGCAATTCCGTTAATAAAACAAACCTTTCTGTGCATGCTCTTCCAGGGTTTGAGGTTTGGCGCATGTGCTTGTTCGGTCTTTCAACGATTAAAGTGCAGTTTACTGTTGCACCATCTCCAATATCGGCCCGATCTAGACGGCGCGCAGACCCTGGATGCAGTGTCCTAGCGAAAGGGGTCAATCTCGAAGACATTGTAATACGCAGTTGCGAATTGGGGGTCTCACACTCTTGCCGTCTCCACCAGCAGGCCGGCAATCACTATGCAATGGTGTAAAACGCGGTGCAGAATATAACCAGTTGCACGGCATTCATTTAACCGCTTCGCGAAAGTTTCGTTTCTCAGATTCCCAGGTATGTGGGTTGGATCTGCATAATTTTTTTTCTGTCTTTAATTTCGTTTTGTTTCCGTAAATAATCAAAGCGTATTGGAACACCTCTGCACCGAAATGTATAGGCGTCCACTGCAGATAGCCAAAATATGAAACGACTCTCCGTCGCGGCGCACTGGATACATGGCATCAGGCTGCTGACCACAAGGTGGCCGGTTCGACTCCCTGCTGCTGCGATACTGCCCTCATATGAGGGCGGAATGCAAAAACGCTCACGTGCCGAACTTTGGGTGCACGCCAAAGAACATTTTGCGATAAGTAACTTGGAACCCTCCACTGTAGTGTCTCGGAAACTCCTTTATAAACACATAGGAAAGGTGAAATCGCACAACAACAACAACAACAACAACAACAACAACAACAACAACAACAACAACAACAACAACAACAACAACAACAACAACAACAACAACAACAACAACAACAACAACAACAACAACAACAACAACAACAACAACAACAACAACAAAGTATGGTGCTTACAGCTCTAACGGAGCAATAAAAAGCGATATTACAGTTCTCTAAACATGCGCCTAATAATACATCTAAAGCGGAAAACCTGATGTATTATGTATCGCTCAGAAGTATACCACTAACTTGTGAGTAGGACTTTTGCAAAGCCTTCGTAGGCATTGCAACGATGCCACGTAAGCTTATCAAAATTGTCCGCTTCAGGTGTTCTAACAGATGCGTTTTACAAAACTGCAATATCAGTTTTTGATGCAGAGTTACGGTCGTAAACACCGTGCTTCAATTCTTTTTTAACGTGTCAGTTTTCGGAAACCATTGTAAAAAAATTTCAGGCGCTAAGGCAAAATTCTGCTTACTAGAGCAATTAGAATCTAACTTTCTTTTTTTTTTTCTCAAATAGAACAAAGTTCGTTCGAATCGGTCCAGCGGTTGTCTTATAAAAGATTTGTGTGTTTCACATGCATTTAAACGGGGAAACCGGAGCTGGTACACAGCTAAAGCTTCCTCTTTAAATGAATAAATGAATAAATGAATAAATGAATAAATGAATGAATGAATGAATGAAAAAAGAAATGTAGTTATGAGAGAGAGAGAGAGAGAGGCGTTCGATTGTTTTCAGTAACCCTCAGTATGGGGCACCTGGCTCGCAACAGAGGAACGCAGTTCCGAGACGATAAGCTCGGTACCGAAGAAATTGAGTCCTGTATCGCTTAGTCACATCAGTCCCAGACAGTTGCCATGTGAAATCCTTTTTCTAACGCTCACCTACACATCAAGAATGACAGCTTGGCGATGATAGCAGCTTAAATCACGCGACTGTCACCTTTCACCGTCCTCAATGAGGATCCCGGTGTTGACATGTTTCCGACAGCACAATGGTGGTGTTGACTGTGGATGCGAGAGGAGACGCTGGGAGAAACAAAGTGCTTTCTCGCAGCTGCGCAGCATTACCGTCCCGATGTTTATGGCTCCCCAGTGGCTTCTAAACGGATTTCCGGCGTGTTATTTTTTTTTTTTTTGTGCTGTGGAACACCGTCGAATGCATGTGGCCATCTACAGATCGCGAACCCATACTTTAAGGAGACGGGCGCTGAAATGACAAGCTCGATCACACTAAGCTTGTGCACTGCGCTCCCTAACCTCCCTAACTGTTTGTCCGACGGGAAGCAAAATGCGGTAGAAGAAAAAACGAAGGCCAAGCTATGTCTTTCAAATTTCGCACTGAAACCGAGGGATGGCATCTCATGAAATCACGGATATTGCGGATTTGCGGCGTCTTCGTATAAATCTTAGTAGGACGTTCTTGCTGGCTGGTTGGTTCATACTTGAAGGAAGGTTAAAACTGGGCGAAAAGACTAGGACAAGCGGCAGGAACACGCAATACACCACGAGGCAGACTCCCAACGGCTTGCACCGGTGCAAGCAATGTTATACAGTTAGTCTGCAGAATTCTCTCTTACGTTATGTGCTCAGGTGTGAGTGACGATATGGTCGCGTGCCTGGATTCTTGTTTGAAATAGCCTCTGCTTTGATTACCAACAATAAAAAGTTGGCAGTCTGCGCTCGTGGCGTATTTGTGTTCCTCCCGCTTGACCTCGTTTTTTTTTTTGTGCAGTTTTAACCTTCCTTTGTAAATCTCACGTCTTTTTCTTCATTTTTATTGAAGAAAATCGCGATAAATTTAGCTTAGCTGACTTCTCATTAATTTTAGAACGGCACGCATACCTATTTCCAACAGCGTTGGCCGTACATATGATCGACAGTTTGTCTTCGACGACGAAGTCCAGCGTGGGTCGCGGCTGGAAGTTCGCGCGCACTGTCGGACACGGTGTGCCCACCTATACGTTTCTGTTGCCACTTCCTGTTATGTAAAATGCCCTGTTTTACTTTTTACGTAGTTGTTTGTGCACGATGTGGACGAATATGATCATCGAGCGCGCAGCAATTGACCATATGCGTCCACTGCCTGTGGTCTCGATCTCGCGTTCACTGACTGTGGTGAGGAAATGATTGCCTGAAGCTCTCTCTCTCCTCTTTCCATTCGCGCTCGCCACTAACTCGACCTCTATATCAAGATGGCTTTGGGCCTTGCGGAGAGATAGTGACGTTTATTATGTATAAAAGGCTGGGGAGTCGGCGTGAATCGAATTCTGGCCAGCTGTGTTCTCAAGCAAGAGGAAGGGGTATGGGAGTGAACTGAGGAGAGAAAGAAGGCTGGGCTGTGACACTGTGCTTCTAAGCATGAGATAGACAAATGAGATGGGAAACTCAGGGAGGTTAACCGGCAGTGAAGCTTCTTGTTTGCCACCCTACACTGGAAGAAGGGTAGGGAGGGTATGTTGAAATTATTCGTATGTTGCGTCACTTCAGCTTCGGCACGTAGAACCCCGTCAACTGAGTACTTTGTTAAACCCGACTCGAAAGACAATAGAAACTGCATTTTATTATACAGGGTGTTTCAGGGAGCAGTTTCAAAAATCTTTGAAAGTTGCCTGTGGCAGATAGCTCAATTCTAGTTTATGAGCCTGTCTACATGAAGCGGTAGGCACTACTTGCACAAAAACAATGAAATGCAAAATCGACTTATCAACAAGAATTCACTAATTAGCTGTCTAGTTAATTATTCTTACACACACACACACACACACACACACACACACACACACACACACACACACACACACACACACACACACATATATATATATATATATATATATATATATATATATATATATATATATATATATATATATATATATATATATATATATATATATATATATATATATATATATAAAGTTCGTTCCTCAAAGCCCTTTAGATGGCGGGCGTACACGCACGATCGCCGCGGCATTCTTTGCGACGCAGGCGAGAAGCTGCAAGTGCTGCATTATACTGTACGTTTCGGAGGACGAGGGCCGCTTGAAAGGCGGGTGAAAAAAATAATGACCACACCATCTAAGGCGGGGCGGCCGTCTCCGTTATTTAGGGTGAAGAGCGCCGCTTACCTATAAGAAAGTCAACGGTACTGATATGCATCCGAGCGACTGTAATGCGATATCATTGTCAGGATCGACCAACTCACGCTTTTCACTATACATTATAAAGCGCGTGCACGTATATCTTGCGCTGGTGTCAGTGTCGACCGACACACCGAGTCGATCACACCTCACTCGGGATCGGACCGTTTTATTGTGCGTCCACACCGACAGCGAAGGGTCGGCGAGTGCCCCGCATATAATGCCATCGCATTAAATGTTCGACTCCGCGCACTATGGACGCAAGTGAGAGTGTGAAGCGAAAGCGTTGGATACTGGTGCCCGCATTCTTGTTTGTATATATAGGGCTCGCGACAGTGTTGGCGCGATATGTGTGCGGGCCATACTTATGCAGCAGGATGGGAGAAACTCGGCAAAGTGCTGCCGATCAATTTCTGCCTCCTGCCCCGGTTGTCTGCGCCCTGCGGGTCGTGTGTGCCGGCGGGCGTGTATAGGGGCGCGTTCAGTCCCGTAATTGAATTCAGATAAAGTGCGCACGCGTATAGTGCGTAGCATACGCTGCTTTTCTTTCTCTCGCGCGTTCCAGTGCGCTCGTCATCTCGCGTCTGTGCAGATGGTACGCTTTCAGCAGAGGCGGGGGAAAGGCGTAAGAAAAAGTAGAACCGAAACACAAAATAAGAAATAAAATGCGTAAGAATCCGACCTTGCATATTCATATCTGGCTGTGAAAGCATTTGCTGCGACAGCGGCAGGCTCCTGCAGCGTGCACGCGCCGTCATTTTTTCAACTACTTATTCTTTGCGATGTGTAGATCGTCGTCTTCGTCCGATATACAGTATATTGCGTGCTGTGGCCTCCGAAATGCGTGCGCAGACGTGTACGTCACCACTCTCAGAGTCTGCATGTCGCGCAATACCCCGCGAGAATTGCCAAGCGCGAAAGTTACTCTAAAACTCCGTTGCCCCAATATACCGCACCCCACCACACGGCAATAGGAGGCAGCGCTGTCCAGCTTCGAACTCGTCAGAGCAGCTCGAGCTGGTCGACCGAGTGAGATGGGCAGTTGAGGGCAGAGTGTTGTGAAGGGCAAAGTTTGGTTGCCCTTCAACTTGGCCTTCAAACTTTGCCCTGGTGGAAGGCATGACATGGCAATAACTTTATTTTGGTCCAGAGAAACTAGGGCCCGAGGGCACAAGCCCCCAGGCTAAGTCGGTGGCTCCGCCCACGTAGGCACCGGCAGGCCAAAGGCTTTCCCGATGTCGTGAGCTCTCCGGACAGCCAGGAGTTGACCTTGGAGGACTTCGCTGGACATGCGCCAACTCCAGTCCTCCTCACTGTTGAGATCCGAAGCCCTTTGGTTGGGGCACAGCCAGAACATACGATCAAATAGACACGGAGTGTATCCACAACTTTTGCATTCCGCGGGAAAATCCTGGTCAATTTTGCTAAGGCAAAGCTTTGTTTTTCTTTGTCATATGGCAGGGGTGAAGCCGATGATGGGGAAATGGCGACGACGACGGCGCAACAGAAAGGCCAGCTGAACTGCCGGTCGGACACAGCACACAGTTTTCAGTGTAAATATATCACGTAATACGTGGCATATGACATACGAAAGTAGGTGTTGGCAAGAGCGTTCAGTCATGTACGTATTTATTCGAAGGTTTTGCAGCTCTCCGTCACCCCACGTGTTGACTCGGTGCACTCCCCACAGCAAAATTCTGTGTGCTGCTTGATGCATAAATCTGCGCATGTCCCCTTATTCGGCCTTCCTCCTGTGTTTTCTGCGCCAATTTCAGTATCGGCCAACTGTGCCGATACTTTCCGTGTGCACTACGACGCTTTCGTCAAGGCATCATGTTTGACTACATGGATGCCACCAGTAAATCAGGAGGTCTCTCCTGTCGTACCTGTTGCTGGTATTTGTAGGGAACGTGTGACTAATCTATACTGGTGGGGGTGTTCTATAAGCAGTGAAAATATACATATATATATATATATATATATATATATATATATATATATATATATATATATATATATATATATATATATATATATATATATATGATTTGCGCACTCACCAAAGCGTTTGTGCGTTGACATGACGTTTAGTACAAGGTAGTTACTTCGTTCATAATCACGCAGTCCGAAGTTGAGAAGAGCTAAAGGAATACGCGTGCGATGGTTGTGTGAACAGTTAGGAATTGAAAAAAAAAAAGTTGACCACATGTTTCCGATGAGCTTCTGCGAAAGCACTCGCAACTAATACATTCTTTTATTATTTGGCCTAACAGCGCAATAACTGCACATTGTGCGATCACCTTATCTGAGCCCCTTTATGTTATGAGAATTCCACAGAACACTTGCGTGAGCACTCGACGTTCCATTTGCTCCTGCTTCCGAAGCACTGCTACAAAACGAACGGCGCCCCCCGCACTTGGTGTAGCCAAGCTGCGTCTTTGGCTCGCGCGTCTATCGCTGCGCACGCAACGCCCATGTCGTCAGCGCAGCGTTGAAGCACATGCGGCGCCGCGGGGTTGCACGGACGATCTTTGGTAGGCGCGCCCTTCCCGCGTGCGCCGGGAAGTAATTAAATGGGGCGCCCCGAAGGAGGCGGTTCCCTCGTGGTCCCCGCGGACTGCAGGAAGGGGGGAAGCTGTGCCGGGCGATCGAAAGGCCACTGCTTTCGCATTAGGCTCCGGCTGCTCGCAGAAACCTTTCTTGCCGGGGCTTCCGAAGCAGGCGTAGTGCCCGCGCCGCGCTCCTGGGCCTCCACCACGCCAGCACTCCGCGCTGGTGGGATGTAAGCAGAGTAGGGGGGGGGGGGGAGGGTAAGGGAAAGTGGTTGTTACTGAGGAGGCTAATGCAAGGCTCTCAGCCGCAGCGACGACTGTTGGCAAGTTAACGAAAACCTTACCATCTTTCCCTCGACCTCCTTTGCTTCGGCGCCGACAGCAGCTTCTTGTACCACCGGGCCAGCGCAGGCCTCGGTTAGGGATGTTAGGGGTCGGGGTTGAATGTTGCTGCTGCGGGGGCCAGTTGCAAGACGCTCAGCCAGCTCTACGGCCGTTGGCGAGAGAGCGAAAGCTTTTTACCCTCTCCTTTGTCTCGTGCTCTTTCTATACGCCGACAGCTTCTTATTAGTGCCAGAAGGGCGCCAAGTAGAAGGGTCACAGGGTGTGGCGCTTCTCTTTTGCGGTTTCTGCTTTCGTCCTCCCTGTCGAGGAGCTCGAGGATCGGTGTTCGCAGTTGCAGGACACGCGTGCACTATGTACAGATGGCTGTTACCCCGTTCCGCAACGCCGCGCTCACTGTAGCAGCATTTCACGGATGAACGCCATTAAATAGCAGCTGTTTGAGTGACGCTTGAAACTTAGTAATAAGCGCCGACGTTGTGTGGAGGCCATTGTTACACGTAGGTGTCCGTGGTTTTCGTTCCTGGCAGCTCTGCGAGTGCACTGACTTGTAAGATACCGTGTATACTCGTGTAATGGCTGCACCCGTGTGAGATCCGCGCCCAGAACTTTGCAAAGAGAGATACCTAAAAAAAAATATTTAAAAGTTCCCTGTGTATAAGCCGCACCCTTAATTTTTGAGGAGGTGAGCAGTCTTATCTGCTGTGTGGTGCGAGAGTTCCGAAGCTTTCTTTTTTTTTAATCGGCGGCAAAAATAGCCAGCCGTGTCGAGTCTCCGGCGCCTCCAGGCAGCAAAAACACAGCCTCCGAGATTCAGGTGCTGCCTCCGAGACGCTGCCGTCGCTCGTCTGTAGGGCGTCACCATTTATTCCAACGTGCAGGTGACGCGCTACGGGAATAGCCAACAATGACCAGAGTCAGTACAAGCGAGTACTGTAGTTCAATAAAAGCGAGTCCCACCGAAAATGTTTACGAAAAATAAAGTGCCTTTTTCTCCGGGTAATGACCGCACCCCCGATTTTCACCCCAAATCTGGGGGGAGAAACAAAAAACCTGCGGCCATTACACGAGTACATACGGTAATAGGAATAACCTATGCATACAAGCGCGCGTTTTTGTCCGGGTGTGTGTGTGCGTGATACTGGTTATCATATTTTCTTCTCTTGGTTCAACAGCTTGTGTTCCGACCTCTCTTTCAAGTAATATTTCAAGTAAAAATGAAAAGGAAAAGAAAACACAGCAGACTTGTGCAGCTGTACAGAATCACAACCCAATTTCGAGCAAGGATGCTTCTTTTTCTTTTCTTTTTTTTCTTTCTTGGTGTGTGTATTTATTTGTCTTGCATTTAGTGGCCATTGTTGTGAATTTCGGCGTCCCTGCGGCCAACGAAGGTTCCATGGATGTTGCCGGGCCATGTGCCGGGAGAATGAAGGGTTTCGAGCGACGTTGACGAGAATGAAAAAAGTATTATATTCAGAAAAAGTACATGGTTCAGTTATACAGCGCGGCTCCAACTATCGGAGCACACTGTGGTAGCGTCTTTGCATGTCCGAGCGTCTCTCTCGTTCACAGTCGTCCGGTTCCGCATTTTACGCCCTTTTCTTCCCTCTTTCCCTCGTTGAGGGAATTCTCTGGTCAGTCACAAACGCCGAATCGCTCACCACGTCTGGCGTCCCTCACTGGTCTCCAGCGTAGTGCTTGTCTTCTACGCGCTGCTCGGGTCTCCAACGTGGCGCACCTGTCTCTAACGTGGCACAGTACGAGGCAACCCCCTGCCGTTGACCCCTTTTCCGCGGAAGTTTTTGATGATGACCCTGTCATCGATCAGATGCCTCTTCGTGATGGTCGGGAGAGGCGACGTTGCTGTCTTCAAGCGAGCTGCCTTGAAGTGTATGATGAGGCGTGAACATCAACCGTGACAACTGCATGTCGCTCGTGGAGCATCCCTCGCTCTGAGGGTCCGCGAGGCACATCATATTTCCACCGGTAGAGAACGAGGTTCCTTTCGAGCACTTGCAGTTAGAGTTTCCAGTTGCCTGTAATTATCTCACACACATTAAAGTGTCGCCCATAGATGACTGTTCTGTTTGTAACCTAGGCCGAATGTAACTTTGCAGCGCTTGTTAAGGAATGTTTACAAAGGCAGTAATTCATCCACAAACATTTTACTTCGCCAGGACATTGACCATAGTCTTCCCCCCTCCCCTCGCTTCTCTCTCTGTCGTTTGTGAATATCAACAATGTTAGGGCGTATGTCAGTATAAGAACGCCCTGCCACAAAAGGACGTAGTATGATGTCGTGGCCGACGGTATGCTATATGCGAGTAATATATACTTCATGTGCGCCACATGGCCGCACTGTGGTCTTAAAGGCATGCATGTAGTAAACTGGAAAGCAAATGAACAGAAAAGCTGAAATAAGACTAAGCGATTACTTCGCGAATATCCTTCAGACGTAGAAGCATTCTAAATACACGTTTCGTGTTCACAGGCGCGTTTGCAGTGGGGCTTTTCTATAAGGAAGGACGCCGAAGAAGACTTGAGCCCTGCAGCGCGCAATGTGTTGAGTTTTCTCCTATGGACACAAACACGTACATATGTACTCATGTAGACTTTCGAACAAGCTCAGCCGCGACGTTTTTAATTTTCCAGCCTTGCAAACGCGCCGGTATTCTTGTCGACCAAACGCGTTCTTGCGTCTGGTCGCGCGGCCGGCGCCGAGGCACGCTTCGATGCCGCCGAAAGCGATTTAATTCCGCGCCTGCCAAAAACAGGGAGGCTTTTGTTTCCTCTATTTATGTCGGACCCGTAGCGCGGGCGACAGCGGCGTTCAGCGCTGTCGTGGTCCGGCGGCGCGCCAGCATGAGAACTGCAACGCAGCTTCGTAGTTTGTTCATCGCCTTTTTTTTTTTCCTTATAGTTTGTCCGCCGAACTAATGCCGGCCTCCTCGTGGCTCCCCGCCTCAGCTTATGGGAAAGCCATAAGCGCTTTACAACGGCAGCAGAAACCCGCGCGATAGGCGGCTGGCTGCTCGAAGCTGCTGCACCACGCCCTGCTTTGCGTTGCTAGCTAAGCCGCATGCAGGGAAAGCGTACCCTGCACGCGGTGTGTGTACGTGTGTGTGTGCGTGTACTTTTTTTTCCTCCAGCCTCTGCTCGTCTTCCAACGCTTCCTTTTAAGAAACCTTTGTTTCTGTCTCGCTGCCACTACCTGCCTTCCTATATTCCGCCTTCGATTTTTTTCTTTTGTGCAATATTCTGCGCGGCCCGCTTCGCTTCCGCCTTCCGGTTTGCACGTGCCGTATCTATACTCGTATAAGCTCCGACCTCGTTGCGCGACGTTGCCGTTCTTCGAGGAGAGCAACGTTCCGACACCTTGCGCCCTGCGAATATATTGGGTGGGCTTCTCCCGGAGACAGTACGCTCGAAGGTGGCGCTGCGGTCTCAAAACTAGCTAGTGCGCAGACTTGTGCAGACCAGACAAGAACCGATAGCGGTTGTGGTGGGTGAATTTTTTAGCAATAGGCGGATTTAGCCTGTCGCGATCGAGACCCGCATTTACTCCGACTGACTGTCTCTTGTGGTACGTGCGGCAACGTACCGCAGTGTCACTGCGGTACGTTACCACGTGTTTAGGAGACCAGCGTCTCTTAGGAAATGCAAGAAGTGTGAAAGACAAGGACCGATTTTGCCCCGCTCTTGCAGATGAACCTCCGGTTGGCTGTTGCCAGTAGAAAAGCGCGGCCCCTTACACGAGTAAAAACGGTATAACTCGCGCGCAAAGCTGGGATCCTTCTCCGTGCTCAGTGGCGCATTCTGAGAGAGGTTCGTCCGAGCGGAACCGGTGCCGGAGAAGCGCCGCTCGCTCGCGCGATACGGGGGCTATAGCCGAAGAAGGGGAGAGGCTTTGAAGGTGGTTTAGAACGGCCGGCGCGTTGGTTTAGAAAAAGATATGGCATGGCGAAGTAGAAGGGCGAATGGGCGTTACGCGTTCGTGTGGTCGCGACGTATACGTGGCTATGCCAAGAATAATGGCGCGCGCAGGAACGGAGGAGTCCGTGAGGTGGGCCTGCGATTCGGGCTTCTCAGCAGGACTTCTCTGCTGGGTGGGAAAAAAAAAGAAAAGTGCCCGACCGTGGACGCCTTTGTTCTGCGTCGTGCCATCGTGTTTCAACCACTTTGCGAGGTCAATGCCCTCCCGCCTATGTGTATTCCTATAAGGGATGTAAGGCTCCATTTCCTGTGTGGTTCCCGAAGAAGCGCCGTCGTTTCGAGGGGCAAATTGTGTACCTTTTTGGCACTGCCTTTGTGTCCGTGTGCGTTTTTTCAAACGTGAACCCGGGTAAGGCAGTACATGCTGTCAAAAAAAAAGAAAAATCGACACATGCAAATATTGTGGCGAACGAGGTTTTTTTTTTATAGGGACAGCTATTTTTCTTCCCTTGAAATCTGTGTCAGCAACAAGCGCTCGCCGTCGAGTCAGGAGGAACCTTCATTTTTCCAACACGATAACCATGAAAGTGAGGGTGACAAATCTCTACTGGATTCACTGATAAAATTTAAAAAGAAAGATCACACGATACTAAATTAAGTTGGCGTGAGGTTTGATCAAAGTCGAACTGCATAAGTTCGTAAGTTTCTATCGGGAAGTCTGAAAGAGAGAAGACGTGTTCTTAATGGGTTGCTTAATGCTGCGCTCTCGAAAGTGCAGTTGTGAAGACGCCACCCGTTTAACCGCTTCTGCCTCGAAAGTTCTTTTGTATCACTCAATGGAACGAACATTTGGGTTTTGCCAGCGCCTCATACTTTCATTTTCACTTTTGTTTATATCTTTCCTCCATATTCTTTTTTTTTTTTTTCGCGTGGAAGAGGTCCAAACTGCCAAACCCGTACGCGCTACTAAGTGCTTAGCCCACGCGAGATGCTGTAAGAGGATGCTGAATAGAAAGCTGGAGACGAGAGCGGTCTTGAGTAATGCACGCCTCGCAGTTTATACGGCACAGGGAGGTTGAGCTCGTTGTGCGACCCCGTAAACCTTTCATACGTATCTGTATTAAAAAAAAAAATGTACGATCTCCAAAGATGTGCGCGAGCAGGATAGCTGGTTGCCCCAACGGTCGAGAGTGACGCCGTCTTTCGATGACGGCGATGCTCGATTCACTCGACCCTCGTCGCGCAAAGCTCGCGCCTGTTGAAGCGAGAGCGAGCCGCGAGGTTATTCGCGCACGTTGAAGGAGTTCCGAGCGGGTTTTTCCTTAGCCGGGCTGCTAAGAGTGTTTGTGCTTCGGCGTTGTTTTGAGGAGCGAAAGATCGCTCGCCGATGTTTTTGTACCTCCGAGTGTGGGTAAACAGTCTGCTGAGGCGCTCCGGAGCACTTGAGTAATGCTACAGGCTCGTCTGCTCGACTACTTCGATATTTTCTTTCTTTTTGCCTTGAATGCAATATTAATGGACATTTGCTGTTCTGTCCGGCGTCCAGTCAGCAGTTAATGCTAGCGACGGAGACAAAAATAACGGGCGTTTGAATTTTAAATTACGTTTTCTTTACCGCTTTATTGAGCAAAGGCTTTCAGCGATGGGTGCTTATGCAGTGCGTCTGGCGCCGTGTTGACGAGGCTCTGGCGCGGAAGCAGCCTGACAGCATGCGTAGCAATGCACTTTGAAGTGGCGGAATGCAAAAAAAAAAAAAAGCTCGTGTATCAATTTTAAACCGGAGCTTCCCGCCACGGCGTCTTTAACCCATGAGTTCTTTGGACTTTAAAGCTTATAAACATATTTTTTTAAACGTAACATTGTAACACTGTTGTTTTCACAGGCCACCATATGATGGCACCCATCTGCCCGTCCCGGCATTCTACATTGTACGACAAGCAAGTGTATCAGATGACTGCCATCGGGACATATGGACGAATTTCGTTTTATTTGTTCTGTAGCACCACAGGCGCCTGTGCGTGTGTGGCCTGTGTGATAGGAATTCCGCATACAATATGGCAGCCGACACTTCATAGTGAATACTATATTTCCAATTTGAGACCGGCAGCCGGCTGTGGTAGCGTGTGCGTCGTCGCTTCCATCACCACAAGGCTGTAGTACGTGTGGCAACGGCGTCAGTGCTGGTTGCTCCGCAACTTCCCTATCTCTCTCTCTCGCTCTCTTCGGCTTTTCTCGAGCCATTTACCACCCCTCCCTGCGAGCATGCTCGAGTGCACCCTCTAATCTCCGCCCGGGATCTCCGCTCGCTCCATACTCCACGTTAGCCCTGCCTGCCCTAGGGGCAAGTCGTATAGAGGTTCTCGCAATCTAAGGGTCCGGTTTCGATATCCGCTGTATACGCTGGGAACTTTCCCGGCCTGAAAGTTACTCGACGATTACTCGACGCTTTGCTAACTGACTTTAAACTCGGGCGCCGCGCCGGCTTTCAAATTAGCTTCGCTGGACTTCTCTCGGCAATCTCCGGCAGACTTTGCTCGGAGCTTCTGTGGAAATCTGCGTACGGACCTGCTTACAGTATCCGCGAGGCCGCTCATGCGGGGGGGATGAAGTTGTAGCTCCGATAAATCGTACGAGCTGGGAGCGCGCAAAAAAAAAAAGTAAAAAAAAATTATGGGGTAGGAAGCGTGGAACAGACGGTCAAGTGCATTGTCTCTGTACAAGATGTGTCTTTAGTCAGCGAATCAGTGGCGCCAACGAAGGCTCGACGAAGGCTCCCAGACAGTGGCGATCAAAGCACGCGGCAGAATAGCGTCGCCCTTTGTAGACAAGCGCAAGGGCGGGATATCGCAAATACGCGACGGCTTGCCGCCACTTTATGTGCAAGCGTAAGTGGCAGTCATCCTCTTTGAGCGACGTGCACGAATGAGCTTATAGGCGTGATTTGAACGATTGCGAAAAGTTATAATGACTTGTATTATCGCGGAGCGCAAGGCGAATACGTTGTAATAAGTTTGCGGTGGCTTCCCTTCGTGGGATATTGTTAAGAGCGGTGGTTAAGAGGGCGAAATGGAGTGCTTGCTGAGTGCATTCGCCTGCTCCTCTTGTTTACCCGCTTCCTACTTTTGAAATTTAGTGCTGTACTATCGAGTTCAGCTGTCGTGGCAGAATTGGGGATGACGGAAGCATTGTTGTGCAACAAATTTACGTAGACGCATTTAGCGCTGACGTATGTTGGCGTTGATTGTTTCCATCGTGGCACTACTCACGATTAGTATTTGCCACTCAACTACGTATTAAATTTGTAGCTATTAATAGTAAAATTTGGAAGAAGCAATAAAATAAGTATACTTGCATGGGGACTTATAATGAAGGTAAAAATAATAGTTAGTATATGATGAGGAATTATGCCGGGGTTTAATAATAACAGTTAAAATGAGATATGATACAAATCACAGCAGAGACGTCTATCCAACCGGCGTAACCTGATCGATGTTTATGAAGCGCAGTGTGAATTGCCCTGCGGCCAGACTCTACAAATTCGAAGGATAATAAGTTTGGGACATTTAATGTAAACGCAACATGACAGAAGATGACAGAGATGAAGTTCAAGGAAACTTTTGCGTTTGGAGGCGAAACTGCGGCAACGGAGTAGGAAATGGTAAATTCAGTTGTTTTATTCTTCATCACAAAAGAAGCGAAGGTTAGAAATCGAAGGGTCATAACCGATTTTGGTAACATTTTAAGGATGGGCCTCTACGTCGAAACCTGGTCAACGCAACCTCCCACTGACATGAAAGGCATTGATCCGCATGCCATTGGTAACGCAAATGCTGAAAATGGACCAATGGGGGTGAAGGGCGAATGATCGAGAGCAATTTAATGTTTACTTGTAATATGTGCTGCTGTGCTTTCCCTGTTCGCTTTTAATTTTTATACCTCATCCGCCCCCAGTGTAGGGTAGCAAACCTCGTCATCCCTTACGATTTACCTGTTGACTTTCTTTCGCCTTCTTCCGTCGCTGCGCTGTGAGGCGACACCTTTGTGTACAAACGCGAAGTTTGCCTGCCGCCAGAAAGATGCATTAAGTCAAATTCCTCAAAGGCGTTTCAGTCTTACGTACTGGGTCTCCACGTGATTGCTCCCCTCTTTGCCCCCCGGAGATTACGTCGGCCCTCTGGAATCGCACTCACAGTGTTTTGATTCATTTATGATTATCGTACATTCGAAAATTTTAATTACTGAATATATGCCGATTACTGCGGTGCTCTAGAAAACGCTCCTGTGATCATCCGTGTTTCCTGTCATAAACATTGTTCTTCCGCACTGAGCCTCGACACTTGCTGAAAATCATTGGAAATAACGCGTCTAACCTCTCAGCTGCGATTTCCGTGACTACGCACTGTAAGTTCTGTGCCGTCATATCGCGTTCTGAGCGTCAAGGACGACAGCGACAGAAGACAGCAAATCGATTAGAGGAACTCTTACTTCGCATACACTTTTGTCTCCGTAAAGAAAAGTACGTTTACGGGATATCGCAGCATCACGAATATTCTGCCAAGAAAAGAAGCAAGGAAGCTCATCTTAAACCTACCAGTCTTCGTCGACGAAATATTAAATATTGAATTTCCAAGCGTTCTCCCTTTTCACTTTTCGCCGTGTCACTGTCGCTTTCTCATGACAAGATTGTAATCTGTTCCGACAGAGGGGACAAGATGCGAAAGAACGGCGCCAGAAAGAATAGAGAGAAAAAAACAAAAAACAAAGCGCGTTTTCCTTGCAGCCATGGATTTACGGTGAAAAGCAAGGAAGTGAAGAGAAAAAAGCCGAGTCGAGCGTGCAAATGCGAGCCGGCATGCGCCGCTGTAATATACTCCCTTCGCCTCCGGCCGCTTCGCGAATCAAACATGCAGGAAAGAACAAGGAAAGGCGTGCTTTCCGGTGCGGCTTCAACGTCGAGCGGCGAAGATAGCGGGAGGGGGTGTGTTGGGGAGTGGAGGGGAGTGGGTAGCAGCAGAGGATTCACTCGACTCGGGGCGGCACACAGCTGTCTGCGTATGTTGTAGTACAGCACATCGCACTTGCGTACCGAGCACCTGGTGGGCTTCGTACGTCTTCATCTCCCCGGCACGTTTCCGCCTCCTCTACCGCTGTCTGCGGAACGAAATCAATCGCAGCGCCATATTTCCTGATTTACGTTCATTCATTCACCTTCTTCTTCTTACTATTTTTTTGCTTCCTTTCTTCGCAATGGCACCATTGGGTCCCAACGGTGGCTGGTGGGATGCGCGCCGTACGTGTATACTACAAGGAACCGCGGATTTGCGGCCGGCAGCGAAAAACCCCGGGAGGAGACGTGCGCGGCGGCTTGCTTCGAAAGAGTGAGCCGTGGCGGCGGCACCTCGGAAGACGCAAGACAAATCATGTATCGCCCGGCAGCCGGGGGTGGGGGGGGGAGGGGGAGGGGGCGAGGTGGGACTTGCGGGAGCTGGAGGAGATTTGGGACGACGGGAGTGGGGGGGAGGTTGTGCAGTGGCCATTGGAGACGCAGCTGCCGAGACAGGCGGCAGAGCGTACGCGCGCGCGTGTGTCTGTGTGTGCGGCGTCGTGGCGCCGCGAAAGAAAGTGAAACGGCGACTACCGAAGAAGAAGAGGTGAACGAACAAAAAAAAGAGCGAGAAGAAGATGCGAGGGGTTCAATAATCTAGTTCTCCGCTGCTGCCGCCGCCACGGGTTTCCGAATCGCGGAAGATGTTGCCGACTTGGTCCGGAGCTCAATCGATTCCGCGTGCGTGCATCAGCGACTCGCGAGCCCCCGGCCGCCGTGTCCGAGATATCGTCGCTTGTTCGAGGAAACAGCCTTGTCTGGGACTCTGCTTCTCAGCAACCCTCCCCCTCCTCCTCTAACCCACTATTTTACTTTCGTCCCTCTTAGCAACGCTTTCTCTCGCGGCTTTCTCGCTGTGTGTGCCGCTACGGCGCGCACAGTGCCACTGTACGGCAATCATTCGCACTGCGTGACCAGTGCACTGGGCCAGCTGGTGAGTTCTCACTGCCTTCCTTGGGGGGATGCTGCTGCCGTTCTGTAGTGCTGCAAACCCGAGTAACATATAATTACTTACAGTACTTGTTTTGTCTCGACCTTTCTTCTGCGACCACTTTGTCTGCGCACGTACAACGTTCAACGAAACTCAATATATCGTTTGGTTTAGTACAGCCGAACGGAGTGTAGGTCACTGAAAACTGCCATGAGGCAACGTTAGTCCAGCGAACTACAGTGGAGGGCGGCCTAAAGAAGAACTAACGTATGTGCAGTGTTAAGCGGCCTTAGAGGAATGAGTTAGACATCACACGGTGTATACATCGAGGGCCGCAATTCTGCAGGCTCGAAGTTTTGTGATCGGGTGGAAGCATTCCACCTTCTCGTGCTAGAAGAAAAACAAAGAAGGTAGAGTCATGGTTGATTATAACGATGTTGACATTGGCGAGCTTATGTATTTGCTTCATTTGGTTATGGAATTTAGCCTTCTGTTATAATTGTATATGCCGCTGCGCTGAGTTTTATGCCCCGGAAAATTGGTAACTTGTGAAACGCGTGACAGTCAGTCCCGTAAATGCTCGAAGTCGAGCCCTGTTCGCGTAACTTAGTGCTAGCTGCAGGCCAATAAAGCGCGTCGTGGATGTCGTTTGGTTTTGTGCTGTAGGGCTTCGAATCTAAAGTCAGAGTGCTTCTTGGAGCTGAGGCTACAATTTTAATGCTCTCGGGCCACTTGTTTCAAACAGGAGGGGACAAACGAGATGCGAAGGAGAGGTCGCGAGACACAGGCTTCGCTTCTATCGATCACCCGCGGTGATAGCACAGCTCGAGGTCGCGGGCTCGACTCCAGCCTTGGTGACCGCATTCCACTCGCGTGCCGCGCATTGGGTGCACGTTAAAGAGCCCCAGGTAATGAAACGAGCTCCGTAGACCTCATAGTCAGATCGCGGTTTTGCGAAGTAAAACCCAAAAATTAATGTTTTATTTATTCTCTTCAATCGTGGTGCGTTTCATCTGTTGGTTTTGTTTTCTGTTGCAATGCGCCCAACTAGCGCAGTTTACTGGTTAGTTTCACTGAAAAGATTCGTATATTTCATGTTTGTGTCTGCGAATTGTCTGCGCACTTATTTCTCTGTGCGTGTAAGCGTTAATACACTGTAAGCCTCTTAATAAAAATATAGCTTTTACTGCAATGTAAATTGAGAGACAAGAGTAAAAGGCAGCAAGGGTTAACTAGCTAGATGCAAGTCTGCCACCCGGAACGGGGGTAGAAGTAAAGGAGGGTAGACAAATCCTACAGTGAACTTTAAAACTTTGAACGCGCTGCAAGCAAGCTCACGTTTCGAAACTTTGTATCATGCGGGCTGATGAGATTGGCCTTCCTTCGCGTGCTCCTTCGCTTCTTTGCGCGGAGTAGTGCACACGCATTAGAAATGGTTCGTTCCCTTAATGCGAGCCCAGCTACATTCCACATCGTCGAACTCGTCTTCTTCCGTAGTAGCTAGGGCTTGGGCCTCGCTTCGCATGCACGACTGCGCTTAGCAGAAACACCCTTTTGGTTCACCGCCTCGGGGACGATAAAAAAAGAAAGAAAGAAAGAGAAGAACCAGCGAGGGAAGACGATCTCTCTTTTCCTATTTTTTTTTGCCTCCTTGCCTGAGCAATCGCGTCGCGACCCTGTCTATTGCGAGAAAAGAACAAAATGAGCAAGAAAGCGAGACAATGGCTCCGAAGAAGAAAAAAAGAAAGCAAACCTCCACCGTCGCCGAGTTTGCACTGTATACGGACCCTTGTATCCTTAGCACTTGACATCTGTTTTTATTTGGCTGTGAATTCCCCTGTGCTCTGGTTCGTTTTCAATCTGCTTGTTGCGTTGTTCGATTTGCCTCTTTCTTTTCTGCTCGGGAACGACGGCTGCAGGATAGAAAGAAGAGAGAGATATACGAGTATATACACGTCCGTTGTGGGCGACGGCTTGCTCCTATTAGGAGGGCGCATATGACTGACGCCGATCTCCCCCTCCTGTATACCCTGCATCCTGCGCGCCCCGGTCGTATTGCTTTTCGCGACTCGTTGGTGGATGGTCGCATTTCTCGCGCTCTGTCCCCAGCGCAGTTGCCACGGCACGTGAACGGGCATTGCGTTTATGTGTCAGAAGGGACGATACGACTACGGTTCCTTCTTGGCCCCCCTGCTCATCGCGGGCTGAGGCGCCGTAAGCCGACTCGCCTTCCTCTATGCTCCCTTGGGGAGTCAACTGCATGCGAGAGGCGAGCGGGCAGGAAAAGGAGGCCCCGCGCGGGCTCAGCGCAGGGATAAAGAAGCCAGACGCGGTCAGGGGAGCAGCGTCTTTCCCTCCGCGTCTTCCTTTTCCCCGCACCGATGGGGAGTCGGGGATGACGCGGAGTTGAGAGGAGCGAGCAGCGAAGGTTGGGAGAGTGGGATCGGCGGCGGTAGCTTTCGGGAGCGATGAGTCGTTGTCGTCGGGCGGCCCCTTCTTTCTTGGTCGTCCGGCGACGTCTCGTGTCATCAGCAGCACGCCGCCGCCGTGTTGTGCGGCTTCCCTTTCTTTCTTCTCCCGAGGACCCTGCCTCGACTCTACTCTTCGCACCGCGTGTGTCCTTCTCTCGCCGTATGCTGGCTCTTTCGCGCCTGCGCTGGGGCTTCGGTTGAGAAGAATTGGGAATGCTTTCTCTTCCTTTTATCTTTCGCGAATAGTAGCCAGTTTTTTTTTCTCTCTGGCTTCGTCTACACGCCATTGTTGAAACGTCGGTGGCTGGGGGAGACGCGTTGCTCCGTCCGCTCATTTCTCCACCTCTCGCGCTGAGGCGCGCCGTCCCGTGGTTCCCGCTACATTGCGCAACGCTCACGCCAAGAATAGACGCAAGATTGGGGAAGTCTGGCCGCGCTAGCCGTGGCAGCGAGGCGAGGTTACTTCTCTTTCCGTTATGCATCTAGAAGAAGTGGACATTTGAATGCGATATTGCATTTATTTTGCGACATCGGGCAGAGACAGCACGGAGGCCGTCCTGGAATGTGGACGCAGTGGAGGCCGCCCTGGTTCCGATCTTTGTTCTAGCGTGCCGCCACTGGCAGAAGGACGCAACGTGACGCACCCGAGAGCTTCCTAATACAGCGTTGTAATAATTCTTTATGAGTGAAACATTAATGAGTGTATTTTCTTTTTTTCAGTTTAACGTGTCACAGTTGACCACTTCTATCTCACTCTATTTCTCCCTCGTCGCTTTGTTTGATGTACGCAAATCCGAGGGAATCTGCTGTAGAAATTGAATGTTAAGCTTAGCTTGCGATGCAGCGCTCCTCATTGTCCCTCTCGGTATCTGGTTTCATACCCTTACTCTTCGTTTTATCTTGGAACTCTTTAAGTCCTCTCGAATGTGACTAGACGGCACTTGGCCACTAACATTGCATTTTATGGTGTAATCACGGCATCGATGCAGCAACATCATATTTTCATCACATTACTCGCGTTATTGGGGTTTGTATGTGCATAAACGATCATGGCCGGCGTTTTGCAGGGTCTTTGAAGCAAGTAATGTGGCTGGCTTTGCTTCGGGGCTTTGCCACTTGGCTCCCTTTTTCATTCGCTACTGTGGTCTCGATGGAACGAATCAGCGGCGGGAGAAGTCAGAGGCCCAATATAAGCGCCTGTGACTCTGGTTCGCGTAGTTTCTCCAGCCGCGCTTTCAAGACGGACGGGAACATGCCAAAGACCTTCCTCTTCATGGTGGGGCGTGTGGAGCGAGAGATAAATTCGTGTGATTCCGCGACTCCTGCTCGTTCGGTTATTGCTGCGCTCAGTTATTACGGAAAGGGAGGGCGGGGGTTGGGGTGGGGGGGGGGGGGGGGGACACGGGATCATGCGCGCCGTATTACGGGATCAGGAGCAGCCAGGAGGAGTACCAGCTGAACTGGTCGCAGGGATTCTGACGCCAGCCATCTCTTTCGAGGAAAATAATAAGGCAATGAACGTGGCAGGGGGCGCCTGTATATTTCTCTCTCCCTATTTTCCCTCTCTCCTCTTTCTCTTCCCGTGCAGTGCGGTGATGCAGCCGCGTGGGTATTCGGTGTGCCTAGGAAGGCGCGCAACGTTTCGGATCTGGTCGCAGCCAGGGAGAGGATAGCAGCTGTGGCTCTCATCGTGGACTACTATACTAGGCCGTGGGGATATCGGAGGCAGAGAGTATACGCTCCCGACAGTGCGGCGGCGGCACCATTCATCTCAGCTCCTGAGCACGGAATGCTGCTGCTTCTGCTGCTTCTGGACGCAGTTGCGTTCCTGCGGGAAGGGCACACTACTTTGAGGGCGCCTTGCGTCTTGCCCTCGTCCTCCGTGTCTGTCTGGCCGCCTCTCTCACTCAGGCTGGGAGAAGACTTCGGAGTGAGCGATGAGCGTCGCTATGAGCAATGTTTCGCGCCGCCGATACGGGGTCTCCTGCCGAAAAAGACCACATAGCCGTTTCGCTTCTTCTGATTCCGATATCCCTCCATCAATCAGAAGCGTGCCCAAAGCGAGCGCGGGAGCTTTGCCTTCGAAATGGCCGAAAGGACGGGACAAAGGCGGATAAATGTCAAGCAAGACGTACGGAGCCGAATGCGATAAATGAAACGAAAGTAGCGCGGAGAAACCGAAAGGATGCGTTCGTGGGACGCGATCGGACGATACGACGTAACGAATCAAATTTACACGTGCGAGCACGTATGTATCTTTTCGATTCGCGATATCGATGGTTTCCAGCAGTCCGATTTCAACCGCCCACACATTGCAGCTTGATTAGTTTTGTCGAATCGAGGCATATCCGGAAGCCTGCCTTTTGCGACCAGAATGCGGAATTTACGCAATTTTGGTTAGTGTGCTTTGACTGCGTGGTTGTTTGTCTTCACTAAGAGTGTCAACACCGTCGACGCAGACGGCACAACGCATTAGTAAAGAATACGAGTCTAACACTGTGTTTCCTATAAGTATCTCAGGCAGGGAAAAGCGAAATCTCAGCCAGGATAAGCGGAATTGGGCTCTGCTTGTAGAGTTGTCAGCAGAAAATGGGGAAAAAAATATCGAATTCACTTTTCTGGAAGGTTGCTGCGGTGTTGTCCGTTTTCACCACACTATGATCGTGCGTCACTCTCGTTTGACACGTTTCCTTATTTTCATGTAGCATTCATTCCATTTCCACATAAGATGGCCGCAAGTACGCCTGTACTTGTGGTATGACATACGGCGCCTGCCGGACCGGGAGAGCGGGCGTTGCTTCGGTTCGCTTCTTCGCTTGCTTATTTTCGCCACAGCTTCGCACGTGATACACGACGTCGCAAGTGTCGTGGGCCTCGCGCCCGCCACAGAGAGCATCGTTCTCCCCTCCCAGGCCGCTTCCGCTGGCGAGTCACTTAACGCCGATTGCTTTTTCGGCTCGACTCTGTTGCCTTCGTTTCTGCCGTAGAGCGGCCGTTTTGTGCGCCCCCTGCGCTGCTGGGACAGACGACGCTGAAGGTAGCGGCGGGTGCATGCGTGTGGTGTTGGGGAGTACCGCATTTACTCGTGTAAACCCGGCACCTCTCTCTTTTTTTTTTTTCGAAATCTTGACGAGTTGCAGGTGTTACGTGAGTCCGGCTTACTACCTACGGGGACAGCGCATGTGGTGATTCATTTATGCACAGAATGATGTGACCAGTGGTGAGCTGCTAGAGTATTATTCTATATTCAGCGTCCTTCTTCGCCGTCCCTGAAATTTGTGTTCAAGCGCTAATGCGAATGCCCTTTTATTGCGATAGCAATTACGTGGACACATCAGGCGCATCTCTCGCCTGCTTTACCGAACGCAGAGAAAGTTTGCTGAACGGAACTTGCCGAGCGGCGTCGCGGTGCAAAAGACATTCTTACATAAGCCAGCAACGTGGTGTGAGAAGTTAAGGAATAGCAGGGACTGTTCCATGCCCACCTAGTGCAACTGCTAAATGCTACAAAGTCAGATCTCACAGGAAAGCGGGCCATACACGAGTGAAGGCGGTACTCACCGTGGAAATGCGCAGCCGTTAGTTGTTGCGTATACTTGACATCACTCTAGCGTCCGCTGCGCCTGTCCGATTCTGGCTCTTTGCGGGGCACGATATACGCGGCGCGGCGGGTTCCTCGTCATTATTTCCTTCGGAACCACGGCGCCTCTGCGGGCGGCGCATTTATGCCCTGCTTCGCGGGCATCGTTTGTTCTTTTGGGCAGGCCGCGGAATAAACGAGCCCTCGTTTATCCTATAGCTGCGCAGCGCGGCGAGATACGGTCAGCTCCGCGCGTGACTTTCTTCGCGTCCGACGTCTTGTTGTACGCTCTTGGTGCGGGAAACGACTGTGTGTGGGACAAAAAAAAAAAGCACAAAAACGCCGAAGGAGCCGGCACGGTTGCTATCGACCACAAAGGCGTGCCGAAAGGTGCCCGCTGCGAGGCGTGTTTCTCGTCACCGACACGCGAAGTGCGAGCTTGCTTTCCGCATCTAGAGAACGGGCGCCGCGAATGTTGGGCGCGGAATCGAACAACTTGCCACTTCCGTCATTAGATTACGGTACTTCTGTTGATAGCCAGGGAGAAAAAGGCGCTCCAGAGTTTGCAAAAAAAAAAAAAAAGCTAGATGGAAAGTTCGCTTGGTGGACAGTGGACGTTTACTTAGCGCGGGTGCGTACGAGACTGTTCGCCAGATTTTATTTATTTATTTATTTATTTATGTATTTTTACATTTTACATTCCTTTTACGATTCACGAGTGGAATCAGCCGGATCCGAATGTTGTTGATGTTCCCGAAAATATGTTGTCCTCTTGCTTGCAAGATGTATGCTTTAGTTGAAAGTTCAAGTGACGGCTGGTGCCTGTCTGCTTTCTTATTGATTGTGGATCTTGTTTCAACACCCTTACAATAATGCCCATTTGGGCGATGCAGGTTTCTAAATAAATAAATAAATAAATAAATAAATGAAAAGATAGTTTCGTGTGTTTGTAGTACCTGTTTGGCGTAGTTATGGGAAAAAGTGTAGCTTCAGTTTTTTTTTTTTCACTCTGTTTTGATATAGCCGGTTATATTGCGGCCTATCATTCCATTTGTTTGTGAGTTATTAAACAACAGCTGGGAAATTCTCTCAGAACTCGCCGCTATGGCGGTTGCGCGGGAAACCTGTTTGTGCATGTGGCGAGCATTGGAACTCTCTATTAGGTCTCCTGCAGCCGTTGCGTTCCATCAGTGATGATAAATCTTATCAATCATTCAGCCAATCTTCCTCGTCTCTTCTCCGTTAAGAGAGGCTATATCGTATTCTTTTTTGAACATTCTCCCGCAGACTTTGTGTAGAGTGTACTAGATTTGGGCAGTGGGTCCAGCGGACGCCTTGGCAAGCGCCGAGATTGATGCAAAAAACGCTGAAGTTGCGTCGGCGCTGCAGTCGCCTTATCCTGAAGCTCCGGCTGTTTCGGCAGCGCCCATTGGCTGAGGCGAACTCACGGGCCGAGTAGCTGTCGTCTGCTCGACGCAGTTGTTGCGTCGTCTGCATCGTTTCCGTCGCTCTTTCTCCACTTTATTTACTACATGTCGGTGGAGAATAAGATCACTGTTTCCATCACCGAGTATCGAAACTAGGTGCAGCAGAGTGAAACGCCTCTCAATGCTCCATGCAGCTGCGGTAGGGTCTCCGACGCGACATGCGTCCGGCCGGTGCGCGGGGCTGCCCGTTGAGGTGAAGGCGATGGTGGCGCCACCAACCTTTCAATACGAAAAGCCTTAGCGGGGGGCCCGCGCTGGACCCACTCCCCCTATATAGTGCATTCTAACTTTGTGTTATGCCTTATGTCTTTTAGCGTTTTTATGCCGTCTCCATACCTTATTTTGTTTTTGTTTTCTTTCTCATAAGAGCCTTTTCTTTGGTTGTAAAAGAGGTAGAGAGTTTTGATAAATTTGTATGGCGACTGAAGCCAGCTAGCTTCCTGTCTACTCCTTCCTTGTGAAATGTACACGTTGCCCCTCTTCAACGCCACACTCCTAATTTTCACCTGATGCAGCATGAACTTTGTATCTATTACATTAGGCATACATCGGGTGTCCTTTTTTTTTTCAGCAGTACCAAATTCTTAAAAGAATTCCTGTGGCAGACAGCACAAGTATAAGCCTTGAGTTAAATTACTAGATCAGGCGACCTTTATTACTATAAAAAATCAATATCGCTAATTGAATATTTAACATATTTACACTATTTAACTTTTTAATTAATTACTTCACGGCACACATTTCAATCTACTAGCACGTAGCTAGCGAGTTCTCGAGGCACGTACACATGGAATGAAGTATGAGGATGCCACCGGTTAAGCGACATGCGCTGTGAAATTTGCGGAGAGAATGCATTGTTGTTCCACTTACTTCTTTTTAAGAAAACGCTGTTTCATGCATTGAAGCAGAAATATAACTGGCGCGTCTATGCATTTCGTCGGCCACTTTGAAAATTAATATGACCGAGCTGGTGTAGTCCGGAGGATTCGTTCCAAGTGGATACGCCTTGTGAACTCACCGGATACAAGTGGTAATTTGAAATTTGCGCCACAAGCTAATGAAGTCAAATTTAATTAGTTTAATTATTTTATTCGTTCAATTACGTATTTTGATTTCTCGTAGAAGTAATGGTCGCCTCATCGAGTTATTTAGCTCAAGGGTTATAATAGTGTTATGTGCCACAGGCAGTTTCTAAAAATTTGGTCAAGATAAAAAAAGCACTTGGTATATTCGTTATGCAAACGTCTAGCAGTCAGTTTGCTATGGTGTAAGTTTATTCAGCCGAATACAGCCTGCAATTCCAGTTTTTTTTTTTTTAACGCTGTCCTGTAAAGCGTGCTTTTCAGCATAAAGACTAGTATTGCGGGGAAGAAAACTTGACGAAGAAGAAATGCATTTTTATCTGAACTGCGTAACCGTCCGCAAACTGCCCGGTGTATTAAAACAAAAATAATCCGCTAAATTTCGCCTCTTAGGTTCAGCTGATAGATAAAAAAAGGGAGAGTGCGGAATGTACCTCCTCTTATCCTAAATAGCTTTTATAATGCAGAATGCATTTTTCTGCATGCACACTTTGTTGTAAGACAGCTCTGACAGGGAGAATGCAAATGAGTCGCATGCACAGTTTATTGAGTATTGCTGGCACTGAAAGCATGAACTTGCGGTTTCTGACTGTTTTGTTACTAAACTTACTGTGCGGGCAGGAGATGGAGGGAGGAAAGGAAAGACTAAAGTTTAAAATTTATTTCATTTCACTTCATTTATTCTAGCCTGAAAGGCTAGGAGGCATTACGTAACAGGGAATAGCCATTTCTAACTTCTCTTGCTTCATTTCTTCTTGAATTTCTTTCTCTCCTCTTTCTTTTCTTCTTTTTTGCGTCTGGCACATTCTTCCGAGATGCCTTGTCGCCAGAGAATCCGGCCTAGCTAAGTAAAATCGAATTAAATCAATGTTTGTTTTGATTTTGTACTGGATACAGATTGAAAGATTGTGAAAAAAGCTTTTTAGAACAACTTGACTGGTCCCACAGCGCCGTAATGAATTTCTGTGAGGTAACAGCACCTCGCGAAACAAGCTATCACTACACGGATACCAAATTACTTTAAGGTAAGAACAGTAGAAAGCAAGAGCCTTCGAATAATAAATAAAAACGTGACAAAGATTACAATAATTAAGGCGAGGTAAATGTACTAAAACAGACGTTTCTCGCAAAACAGGCACCTCAGATGTAACAAAGATACAACCGATATACAATACCAGCGATGTATTTGTGAACAAATTGCAGTTCTTATGAAAAAGAAGGCTAATAATATTTAACTAACTTTTCATAGGTTTCTTCTGGAGTGTGATTCTTTGTATGAATTTTCTGGTTTGGTATAATATGGTAAGTGTCTAAAGAAAAATATATATTCAGTTCAAGATCGTTTGAAGAATGATTGACTGTCCACCTGAATATTGAATATACTAGGAAAGACGTCAGCTGGTCGAAGTTTTGCAAGACTTTCGGTCCATTTATTTTGGTCGTGTAAGGCTTCTCTTTTTCTCGGTATCTCTCTTTTTCTCCTTGTTAGTTTTTGCAGTTGGATGTTGGTGTGAGGAAGCAAGCTTCGTTGTATCGAGGAAAGCTTTATTATAAGGCTCGACTGAACGTGATGCCATATCCGCCGCCTGCTAAAACGGCAACACGTAATGAGTTACAACACGTAACTCAAGAAAGCTTTACGAACCGCATTTCGCATGCTAAAGCTCCCCCTCTAGCGAGATTAACAAAAAAAAAAACGGTCAGACGGGCACTGCCATTTTGCACAAAGGCATCATTAACGCAAACGAAGCTTTGAGTTCGTGATTATACCGTTTGATGCCTCTCTAATTATACGAACAACCAGGAGAACGGTATCGACGCAATGAAACAGCGTAATAATAATAATAAACGATGCAGAACTGAGAGAAGGAAAAAGAGTTCGCGAGGAAAACGTTTCCGCCAGATTAGTCCGCGAAACACTTTGGCGCCAAATTACCATTTTATGGGACTCGGTGCTCGCCGCAGTAGTGGCAGAGCAAGCCTGCACCCCATCTTACCTGAAGACAGGCCGCCAAATGGGAAACGGGAATGTGGAACGATGGGGAAAGCAGGTAGGGGAAAGTCTCTGACCGATGGTGGAGGGAAAAGGCCACGACCGGTTCCTTCGATTCCGCTTTTTTTTTTTCTCTGCTCCTTTTCGCCTTTGCTGCAGGTCTGCCGTTTCACGCGGTGTTTGGTTGGTTCTCCTTTGGCGACCAGATATCGGGAATCTTCTCTTTCTTTGTTTTTCCCCTCTTATGCCGTCTTCTATATTGAGGGCGGCGCGGCTAAGAAAGACCGATGTGTCCCAGGCCAACTCTTGATGCCCCTTTCTCGATGGAAAGCGCACACACGCACAGAAACTAACTCGCAGAGGTGCATACACTCTCGCACAGGAGTCCGTACGTACGCACACGCACGCACGCACGGAGAGAGAGAGAGAGAGAGAGAGAGAGAGAGAGAGAGAGAGAGAGAGAGAGAGAGAGAGAGACGCATGCACGCAGTGTGCGCGCAAGGAAAGAAATGAGGAAGGCAAAGACGGAACAGGAAGAGATTTGTAACCCTGGAAGGAACAGGAAGAACTGGTGGCTATCGAGCAAGTAGTGTAGGTGTCGCACCTGCGCGCCATTTGGCTTCCTTCCGGCGTCGCTTTCTTGCACGCATGCTTCATTTACGCGCGCCCGCGCTTACTTTCGTGTGCCCCTGTCCGGTTCGCGTAGGCGCGGGGGAGCAATATGCGGCGGCTAATGAGCGTTGGCTGTCGGCCTTCTCGGGCGCCAATGAGAGATGAAAGCCGGGGAGGATTCGCAGCGTTCGGGCTTGGGCCTGGCGTCGCCGTCGGAATGACGTAATTGCGTTTCTGCCAGTGGCGCCAGCGGGGCGAAGTGGAGGGTGAGGGAGGAGGATACCAGACAAGCGAACGTTTGTTGAGTGTCTTTTTCGCGAGCGTTGGCTGTGAGCGGTGCGACTGTTTGTTTGCGTCCTGCTTGTATTAATCTGTGTTCCGCGTGCAGCGACCCGCTGCGCGCCCCCGAGGGCACTTTCTTTTCGTACCCGGCTGGCCCGTTCTCCGAGCACTGCGGGACATGTCCACCGCCTGGCGTGGTTTGTGCCCCAGGCGTTTTTCCTCGTGGTTTGTGCTGTCACAGCGGCGGGGCGTTTCCATTTTGGATGACCACCGTGTGGGCCTGGTCGTTCTTCCCTGACCGTTAGTATACGCATGCCTGTGATGCTGTTCGGCTTAATGACTTGGGGTGCGACGCGCGCTCGTTTGTTGACGAATAGACGGCTGTTTTAGGATGCGGGAAACAGACTTAGCGCAAGAGCTGATAGCCTTGTGGCTGTATTTTACCACGTGTTTGTTACTAAAACAGCGCGTGCAATTTGAACATGAAAGGGCCGTGACACGGCCTCTGGCAAGCTGCGCGTGAGCAATGTGCGATGGCTGACGAGCGCTGGTTATCATCCAGGTCTGGTGCCAGTCAGACTGGGGAAAGTCTGCACTTGCGTCACGTGCCATTCCTCGTGCCCTATCGTCACTTTAATTTGCGCTGCCTTTCTTTTTTTTTATTTCAATGGGTCATTGTTGAGCCGTGGAAAAACTAATTTTTCTATTGCACGTCATTGCATATCGCCTTACAGCGAAGCTAGCCAAATGGGCGAGGGATTAATTCAATGAAAGAAGCGGAGCGAATTGAAACTGGTGCCAGTACACGGGTACATTTTTTGGCAGAGCGCTACGCCTGCCCGTCACATGTCGAGTGGATTCCTTCCTCTGTTGTCGCACGCTTTGCAGCGGCTTGGAAAAGAGATCTGCCGTATTTCCATTTGAACAATCATGGCCTTTTCTTCGAAGTATGAGAAAGAGATAGAATCGAGCACGACCCATTTCAGTTTAGTAAATTACACTCCTTTTCTCAAATACAGTCACTCGCTTTACGAAAGGCGATGGGCATCGCCTCTCGCAATTCGCGTCGGCATGGCGGTACACTGCAGTTAACTTATAATGGTGACGCTGGAGGAAGAAAACCTTATGGTCAGACTCACCCGGTATCGTTATTAATGCGTTCGATATGCTATGTAGCTGAAGACGCCCATCATTGTCACCTGTAGTCTTTACATATGGATCAGATTGAAACGATGTATGCTCTGTTGAACGTGGACCCTTCTTGTTTTCCGCTGATTCACCCGGTTCTTTCTTTCCTCGCAGCAGCCGTCCGTGTCGCCCTCTCCGCGGGCGGGGGACGACCGCGGCATCCGGGCCACGACGGCGTCGTCGACGCGTGACCTCGTGGTCAGCATGTGGGCGCAGGTGCAGCTGTCCAGCGCGGCGGCCCCCGACGGCGGCGGCGGCGGCGACGTGGCGAACGGCGAGGTCTCGGCGCCCGACGCCGGCGCCAAGGAGTCGCCCGCGCCGAGCTCGCGTTCCAAGCACGCCATGTGCATCTCGCAGGACGGCTGCTTCTACCTGCTGGCCGGTCGCTCGGCGAACCTGCCGCTCAAGGACCTCTGGAGGTTCGACCCCGGTACGTCCCCGACTGCATCTGTGGGCGCGCGCGCACGAAGCCCGAATTACTATGCCCGAGTTACGCTGTATGCAGCACCTAAGGCCTCCAGTAACTTTAGGTGCGCCTGTTTCTTAAACTCTACACTCTGTGACACTATCTATCGACGACTGAAACATGTGCCGGGCGTGTAACCAAATAGGAAGCATTTGTTCTACGTCATCATCCTAGATTTGTTCTCCTCATCGTAAGCGGAAACAGCTCAAGTATATACGTTGTAGGATTTCTTCGAGGGAGCGACTCTTTCCGCTTATGTGCGCAGAAATGGGGGGGGGGAGGGGGGTTGTAAAAGCCTCGTTTCCTGACATTTTACAGGGGAGCGAGACGTTATTGCTCTAAAGCATATGTAATTATATACAACTTCCACTATAGAAGAAAGTCGACTGCTTGGGCTAGCTTGCAAGGGCATTACAACAACAACAACAAGCCGTACTAAGATAGTGGCTATGGCGTTGCGCTACCAAAAAAAAAAAAAGAAGAGGTGACAAGAAGAGAGCGAGTGAGAGGAGCTGTAACTATTTCCTGTACCGTTCGGCACTTGCGCGACTGGTGCAGGGTCCACTGAGTGTACAGAGCCTGTCGTTGGTCGAAACCTTCGAAGTCGTGCGAGGAAACGGGGAGAAACAACAGTCGCCGTTTGCAACTCTCGCGGGGGGCAACGTCCACCGACGTCATTAGCGGGAGCGTATAATGTTCTCCATTCGCTTAGCGGGCTGGCGCATTCCCGTTATCGCGTCGTTTGGGCCGACGGCCGCGCTGTCCAATGACCGCTCACGCAGCTGCGCACCTGCCTGCACGCGAGACCACAAGCGCCGGCCATTGTCGCCCGCTCCACTCAGGTCCGTGCGACGCGCTCAGTCGGTTCGCTGTACTCTCGCGGGTCGATTGACCGCGAGCGACGATGGCTTATCGCAGCCGTACTATATGCGCACTAATGTACTCGCATGTCACTGCGACGAATCGCTGCTGATGGCACAGGGAAGTCCAAGATTGGGCCGCTTTCCCCCACCGCTGAAGCAGTCACGCAGGCCTACGTTTAACGCACGTCTCGGCGTATATATCTTACCGAAAGTGCATCGAGCGAGAAACAAAGCGCGCTGAAGGTGATGGCGCACGCGCACGTTGATGGCTTTGTGACAGTGAATCAGAGTGCAGGAGAAGAAAGAAACGGTCGCGTGCACAGAGTGAGTTTGTAATCATGTTCACCCTGAGAACAGCAAAAAAAAAAAAAAAAAATGAGAGGATAGTAGTAATAAAGACGAAGACGAAAGAACACAAACAAAAATCTTGCAACAGGAGATCTCCGACTAGCGCCTTCTTTTCTTTTCCTTGCATAAACAACCGTGTTTTGTTACTGTGACAGTAGCGTGCACTCTGTAAGTCGTCTTTCCTGCGTGTGTCTCATATCTTATTTATTTGTTTCAGTACCCTAAAGGTACAGAGGGCATTACATAGGGGGAGATTATTATGCAGTACGCATTGAGAAAACGGAATCTTCTGCGTTGCCGTGTCAGTCATTTAGTCGCTATTTGGCTACCCTTCTTGCAACCTTCTCTTTTTCCTTTTTTTTATATCAGGCGAAAGTCGTTAGCTTTTAGCTGCGTTTGGGTATTTTTTGACTGATTTTCTCGTTTGGGACCGAGACACCCTGGCGCCATGTCAGAGCTTGGCCGCGGACGGCTGCGCTCTAGGCACAGTAAAGAGGAAGAAGAAAAAGAAAACACGAAAGCTGTCATGCGGTACCAATATGAGATTCCGTCATTCGATGATTCACTATATATCGAGAGCCGCGTGGTTTTTTTTTAACGTCATAATCATCTGCAATTCATTTGTGTGCCTGCGTACGTATGTGTGTTTGTTTGTTTGTTTGAGAGAGAGAGAGAGAGATGGGAGCGCTGTTGCACCTCTGTCTCGCATAAAGTTCAAGAAGCAGCGGAAATGCGGTCCATGCGTGTGGTCAATTGATTTAGAACGCGTTGTGCACGAGGCTATGCGTACAGTCTGAACGTTTCGTCTACACTGTCTGCATCTCCGTTCCCACTAAATGCTTGCCGAAGTGCACAAAGTCGATGCGCGTCGCGGAAGGACCGTAACCAGAAAGCAAAGACTGCAGGATGCTGTACAAAGAACGCGAGTGCAGACTCCCACAGGCAGTCCGCAGTAAATTCTCCGCTTGCTCTAAAATGCGACGCGCTGCGAAAGGTCTCCCGGCTGACAGCTTCCGCAAGCGGGAAAAGGAAGAAGCGGATAAGGGAGCTCCTCCGGGACTCCATCGCGGGCATCTCGAGGGACCGAACTCCGTGGCCGCAGAAATATATTGCCTGGCGCCGGACCAATAAAACAGAGTTTGCGTTCCACGCTAAGCAACAAAACGAAGCGGGCGGCGGGCGTGGAAAGCATCTAGGGCAGAAAGCCCGGGGTACCGCACAAGGAATTTGCAGGCCGGCGGCTCAGAAGCGACGAAGCGAGCGAGCGAGCCTAGAGATCCGTGGCCCGAGCGCGGATAAAAAGGCCGAGAGAGAAAGCGTGTGGTCCGCGATAGAGAGAGAGAGAGAGAGAGAGAGAGAGAGAGAGAGAGAGAGAGAGAGATACGTAGAGGCGCCCTGTGGGCGAAGTATAGAACTGAAGACAAAAATGAGCCGAGAGCTGTATGAAAGTGAAAGCGGCAAAAATGAGAAGGACGAACCAAAATTCTAACGACAAAGCAGACGACGTGGTTTTGCAGACGGCGTGACGACGCGAACGCGTGACGATGCGCATTTGTGTTCTTATAAAGTGTTTTGTTAGCTTCTTTTTAAATTGGAATAACTGGCACGACACTGAGGTACGTATACAATGCGGTTCACTGTTAAAAAGATGAGCACTTGTAAAGAAGGGTCATCGTCACGCTAACGTGCGGCTCTCGCTTTTCTGGTACCCTAGCTCGCGGAGAAAGAAGTATTCTTGCTCCGTGCCTTAGCTGCAAGCGCCAGCTGAAGCTGTGTTTATGCACTTTGAAAGCCTTTAGGACGGTGCCAGCGCCGCCAATCACACGTCATCTGCTGCAAATCCAGGTGGTAGTGCAGTTGCCAGAAGAAAAGAAAAATCGCAAATCTTCTACACTCATGTCTACCTTTTGACAGTGCACCGCACCGCACTGCATCTTTGCCGAGCCAACCTGCGCTGGCTAGCGCACAGAGATGCTCGAGAGGATTTTTCAGGAGGACCGTTAAACGCCACCCACTGCAACGCTAGGTGTGCCGAACGCGTTACTTTTTCGTTTTATTTTAAAGGAGTAGAGTAGAATTTAAAGGAGTAGAACAGCGTGTCATAGAAAGCTCGAGCTCACGCCGAACACACAAAGGTAACGAAACCTTTGGTCTGGAATGGAAACCTTGTAAATCCTTCCTCGGTGGCCCCTGGGGGCTTTCACTTTTCGCCGGCTTATGTAAAACGCTCCGGGTGAGCTTGGTATTGTTGCCAGTGGCTTTTTGTCGCCGAAGAATACATGTATAGTGGTCGAAGACTTTGCATCGTGATAGTTCGTGCGTCGTGCCATGCTACGACAATCGTTGTGCGCCCTTCCCCCTGTCTGAAACTTCCTTTCTCTCTCCCCCTCAGTGCAAAGCCGTTGGGAGGAGTTACGCTGCCGGGGAAGCCGACCGCCCTGCCTGCAGGAACACACCGTCGTGTCGTGGAAGGTGAGCCCTCGTGCTGCCTCTTCTTTCACCGTGAAACTTCAGCTCGCAGTGATGCCTCTTCTTTACCCGATACGTATTGAAAAGCTCCTGACCAGAGCGGTGCTGACGTTTGCAGAGCAACACTTGCTCGTGAACGGATAGAAGGGACACTGGCACGCAAGAGCTGTCTTCACATTTTCTTTGTGTAGTTCATTTCTTTCTCTTGCCTTTATTTCTTTAGATAACCTTTCCAAGCAGAAGAGACGACAAACGCGAACTTAAGATGCGAATTCGCGTCATTTACGCTTGGAAGTGATTCACAATGACCTTCTCTTTCCGCAGGGAAAGTTGTACGTGTTCGGCGGCGAAGTTGGCTTCGCGTCGACGGGCGAGACGCCGCTCTGGATATTCGATACAGGTGAGTAACCGCCGACTACCGCGTTAGGAGACTTAGAGGCGATGGAAAAACCTCTGGGGAAAACAATATGCTCTGTAACAACGTGTCGCTGTTTCGGCCCTCCTCGATGAAGAGCAATTACATTGTCTTTACTGCCGGATAGGCTTTGTACTCTAATATTTCGTATAGCCAATAGACCGCCAACAGGAATGTGCGTTCATCTAGGGTCGAGTGGGAGTACTTTTACCTCATTTGTTGGACTGTGGAGGTACACGCATGGATATATGCGTGTGTGGATGTAACGAGGTGTTTCGAAAGGACGTCTCTTGCTGCAGCTGTTAAAGGGGGACCTCCTATCATAACATATATCGTACGTATATGTCTTATCATATCATCATAAAAAACGTGTGTCGAGTATAAGAATACTTGCAATAAATACAGTAGCGAAGAAATAGATAATGAAAGGTATTGGATGAACTTAAAGGTTATCACGCGGGTTGCATGTAGTCAGTAGTTAACATGTCAGTTAGTAATAATTTCAATTTCTATTCCAGGACTTTCAATTACTGAGTTAAAGTTTACAACGTCTCTATAATGCACCATAAGTGTTTAAAAGAGGCGGCATATCGAAATTGCTGAGTTAGTCAAAGTAGCGTGCTTCCAAAATTTAATTAACGAAACGTTGACGCAGAAAGATAAGGACAGATGCGAGGTGTAGAACTACGCTGGTAATAGCCTAGTGCCCGCCCTCGTCTTGTGTCTTTCATTGGCTTTTTCTCGCGCGCTGCTTTAACAAAGTCAAGAGTAACCGACTATCTCTTAAGATAGCCTACGCCTGCGATCGAAACTTCGCGCGGTCCTAAGTCATCGGCAAAGGCAAAGGCGAGCTCTGTCGCGTACCGCACCTAGCGACGTCGAGCGCCCTTCTGCGACCCACGCCCTCCTCGCTGGCGCAGGAAGTTGCACGTGGCGCAAGCACCCGGGAGGCGGCGAGCGCCAGCGCCCCACTGGCCGCCGGGGCCACACGAGCGTGGTGTACAACGGCGCCATGCACGTGTTCGGCGGATACCAGGACCTGCGAGGATCCTCTTCCCAGTTGTGGGCCTTTCGATTCGGCAAGTTGCACGCTTCCTCTACGCGGGTAGTCGACAATTATTACCAGTGACCTGCTACGGTCACACGCACACGCACACACACACACGCACACACACACACACACACACACACAAAAAGGTGAGCCTGAGGCCACCGACTGCGTTAAATAAAGCGTGGTAACGTAAGTACGGACACCTCTTGGCGCTACAAACCTTGTTCGCCTGAAGGAATATTTGCTGGTTTCCGAAACACCTAGATTTTTTCAGCGCATTCTGATGTCGACCGAAGAACACCAATAACGTTGGAAGAATTACTTCATTTGCGGAAGTAACTGTTTGTTTCGTATTTAACTGCAATTTCGACAATATTTGTGCATCCCAGCGTAGCTCGCTTATTCTGCGTATATCCTATAAAACTTGAACGTATTGTTTTCGTTAAGTGGTCTCTATCTACCCCTCGCCACTAGGGGACATGAGACTTTCCGAAAATGAACATAAGTGTGAGAGAAGCTGTTGCTCCTCCCTATGAATTTAGTTGTCAGCACTGCCTTTCGACCGTACAGAAAAAGTGGTAAAATACGTCACACTCATAAGGAACTAGCTCGGGTTCTCAGGGGGCGAGCGTGACCCAGTCTACGTTTCGCGTTGCACGTTGTCACCGAAGAAACCGACTTGTGCCGAAACGTCTCGCGTTACATTCTGACGCGGCGAGTGACCGCTATTTCGTGTTTTGCGTGCTTCCGGTCAGCACCGAGTCTCTGTCAGTCTGACTGTATGACAGCTGTGTCTCGCCGGCTCGCGCCATTGCTGGACCGGCACCGTGTCGTCGTCCTTGACGGCAGCTTCCAAAAAATATTGATCACCAGCGGCGACCAGCTTTTAAAGCGGATGCACTCGAACGGTGCGATAAGTAAACTTATGGGATCCCATTACCGGCCATCGCTTTCTCGTAGAAGACTAAAGGAAATGGCACGAGAAAGTACACCTTGCGATAGCTCATGCATAGGTCAAACACCTTTGGAATTCGCAACAACCAGTTTATTCTTTCTGGCTGCTGACGTAATTTAAGCGATTGCGGGATAAGACGAAAGTATTGGTTGACACGATCTGGCTCTTGCGCCTGTACGTATTTTTCGACTACGCTTCTTCGGCAGAATATCTTATTCCAGTGGGACCCTCAAGGACGAGTAGCTCGACCTTGCACAGATCGTTTCATATTGCCGCAGTGTTGGTGTAATCTCGTGTCGCCCCAATTTGTTCACACGGGCTCATTTTTGACAAGAACACCATAAGGCTGAAACCAGTGCCTCGCCATACGTCCGTAAATGTTACATCCAACGCCAAGAACTTGAACGGCAGCCTCGAACTATTTTTGTCCTTCTTTTTGTCAAAGCGTTCGAGAGATGGGGAGAGCGAAATTAAGTAAACAAGTGTTGTTTCCGTGATCCCGCGTTAAAAGAAGACGCGGCGCGTGCAGCATCTCTTCGGCGTCGCGATAGAGGCCTCACCGAGCGCTCTTTATTCGGCGAGAGAACATCTGACGTCGTTCCCACAACGAGCGTATAACGGCTCTTTTGTTATTGCGATATTAATTTCAGCATTTTTTTATCACTGCTTCATTTATAGTTCTTCCTCCTGACGTACTTTCCAGATTTCTCTCACTTTCTTTCCTTTTTTTTTTCGACCACGATTCCTTCTTTTTTCTTTCTTATGTGCCATGTCGAGAGCTCTCATGAAATGGCGGCGAGCGCTCTCCAAAGTTCTTGCGAAGCACGAACGTGCATGTATGGCCGTTAAGGCTCGCTCACATTTGAGGTTTACCGCACGGAACCGCGCTGTGAATCCTTGGGAGCAAACTCGGCATGGCGAAGAGAATAAATAAAAGAGTAATTTAAAAAACAAGAGTAACTGCTGTGGTTTATCCCTCGGGTGAAATCATTTGCTTTCACCTGCTGCAAACGCCAAGTTGTTGTGCGTGCCATCGCATTGCTTTGCTCGTGCACTCGGCAAGCGTATACATTCAACGTCGAGAAACCGCGCTCCCATTCCCCGCGTTCTCGATCTCTCGCAGTTGAGACTCCAGAACTCCCAGTTCGCGAACGGGTCGTGCGATTCGCGACGCAATAAACATGCATCACGTGGACGAATAAGTGTCTAAGGTCGCGCAAGGGGGCCGCGTCCCAACCCGCATCCATCGCGAATGGGGTTCGCCGCGAACTCCATGTGCGCCTCAACCTATACCCGCCCGAGCGCGCACAGCTCATCGTTCTTTCTTTATTATAATCGTCTTGCTCTGTTCATGCCGCGGCTCTTATTAGAAAAAAAAAGCACTTCGATGCGCCTACTCCTCGTACGCATCATCTCTCTCTATATCTCTTACCGCTGTATTGCACATTTAATCCGTTGCTTACATTCATAATTTTCTTCGCTTCCTTCCGCGGTACTGACTGGTTCGCACTTTTTTTTTTTTTGCGTGTACACGTGTATATCTTCAACTTTCGCACTTTTTTTTTCATTTCGCCCTGTGCGCCAGCTTGCTCGTAATAAATTCGTTCTTCGCTACCTTTATTTTTGAAGCCCGCCGTTAGAGACGTCTGAGCAGCAGGAGCACATATTAGGGTTCAGGAATCTCATCTATCTTCCGCTGCGGAGAGTCCTTAAAGAACCTTTCTCCGACGATTGTCGTCGCGCTCCTTTCACGCGAAATATTCAGTGTGTTTAATAACTCTGCGATGAGCTTCATTCGGGGCAGCTTCCGGGCACGTATATACTGTACTGAAAATTTAACCGTCTGTTTTCTCTTACCGCGATATGCCTGTTTTCTTTTTCTTGCTTCCTTCCTTTTTTTTTTCTTCCGCGTGATGTTAGCAGGCGCGATGCAATATTGCTGGCCTCGGCCCATGTGGTGAAACTTATGAGCTCATCCTGTGGCGCGTGCGACATCGGTATCTTTATGATGTGCAACGTTATCCTAAGAATATCCTGTAGATGGATTTAGTATGGCGTGCGCAATGCGCTATCGTACGCGACATACTGGTCGCTCGGCAACATTCTTCTCGTATAAATTCGAAGCTAAGATAGCCGCTAAAGCAATTGTCATTGACAAGACAGGACCATTCCAGACACGGAAAATATGTTATCTGCTGCATTGCATTTGTATAGCTGATAAATTTTTAGACAATTTAAATAAATAAATAAATAAATAAATAAATAAATAAATCTAGCCTTGAGCTAACAGGAAAATAGGCGAATATTGGCATGATTATTTTATCGGACCTCGCATCTAGCGGAATATAGCAACGCTTGCTAACAAATGAAGCGAGAAATGTGCGGCTAAGAACAATACCGTCTCGCTTTTTTGCGGAGTTGGAAAGAAAGAAATCACGCAAGTTCGAATTGCGTTCCCCAAGACAAGAAAGAAAGAAGGAAAGGCAATGGAAAGAAAAGAAACGGAAAGTCGAACACTGCCGCGACTTTGTCGCTGTAATTTATCCAATTTTCTACAAAAAAGACGTACGGGCGGAAATGGATCGGCTAAACAGCCCCTTCCGCGAACCCTAGTCGGACGAGCTTCTGCGAAATGGAAGCAAACAGAGGGGGTGTAAGTGCAGGCGCTGAAATTGAATCTGGCCCGCTTTGTTTACCGCCGAGCTTAGAGTGAAATACTTGAATACGCCTATAGTAGGATCAGACTGTCGTTTCTTTCTTTCTTTCTTTCTTTCTTTCTTTCTTTCTTTCTTTCTTTCTTTCTTTCTTTCTTTCTTTCTTTCTTTCTTTCCTTCTTTCTTTCTTTCTTTCTTTCTTTCTTTCTTTCTTTCTGCAAGTGCGCCCAAGGAGAGAAGTGTACGAACTATAGGCGCCGCGATGGTCCGGTCTCTACTGGTCCCTCGCGTCCGATTGGTTGATTTGGTTTGTTGTAGATAAAACGGGCGTTGGCTTTTACATGCAGCTTTGCGAGCGCATCGCCCGCATTTGCTCCGTCGGAGCCCGTCCCGTCCGCTCACGCGATCTGTGTGAAAGGTATGCACCAACAAACGCGCCAAACTCGCTCTCATTCCCCGCGCCCTTGATTTACGCCGCTCGTTCGCGGAGAACGACCGCAACGCGCTCTCATTCGCGCGTAATCGCTTCCCTCGCGCGCTCGATATTTATCCATTAACGACGGCGACGTACGCAACCGCGCACGCACAGTTGCGTCGCGCAACTGCCCCCGGTCTCCCACTCCATTCCCATCCTGCTGAGCTGTTGCCCCGCGAGCCTCCACGACCGCGTCCGAACGCGCCCGAACGCGCCGCGTCGGCGAATTTGGCCGCGGCTGTGTGGCTGCCTCGAGATATCCGTTTCCTTGGTTTCGGCGACGCACGCGCAATTTGCTTCCTCGTCGCGCGCCCCTGGGGATAATCGCGAGTCCTGTGGCCAGCTGCTGCTGCACGATTACTATTCACGGCGCATTCGTGCCAGAATGGTGTATACGTGTGGCGCCCGTTTTACGGCCAGTCGTAAACGCGGCATGATAGGGAGAGAAGCGGGGAGGAAAGGCTTGGCGCACGTCCTGGTGTATCCGCGACGCGCAGATCTCGCGGTCGCAACCCGCCCGCGGTCCCCGGTCAAAACGGGCCCGCCACCGCTATGCCACGCAAGAGGCGTTTTGCGCCGAGCGACTGACGAAGTTAGGGTATCGCGCCACGCGCGGCTGCGGCCAAGATTGGACGCCGAGCTCTGGTGTGGCGCGGATTGAACGGAGAGCGGAAGGCTTACGCGGTTGCTCTGCCCGATGTCGGTAGCTTGAATCGAGCATGCGCAGTCCGAGTTGTTGACCGTGCCCCTCAGAGCGTGAAGCGTTGTACCGGGGTTGATGCCTCGCTGGGTTCGTTCCATTCTTTATTACATTTCTTTTCACGTGACCTCTCGGCGCTCTTGTCGGTGCCTTTGACTACTTTTACTTTTTCGTTTTCGTCTCGTCGCTCGGTAATGGCTCGGCGCGACACTGCGTCGAGACGCGTTCTGCTCAAACTCAAGCGACGCGCGCTGATTGGAATTGGGGCTTGGATCGGGCTTAATGGCTTCTGTCGTGCGGGGTTGAGAGCTTTGAGCAACGGTCGACTGGCTCTCGTTTGGTTCGACGTCCATTCTTTTTTCCGCGGCGACGGCGGCTGGGTTTTTGTTTTTCCGCTGAACGCGATGTAGAGCCAGGTGCTTTCATCCGCTGTTTCGAACTCCGCGAAATGAGATAGCCGGTCCTTTGTGCGATAAGCGAGTGGTAATTCGCTTAGTGTCGAGAGATCGATCTTACAAGATCATCTCGGCGGGCACTCATTTTCATGATCACGTGCTCGCTCGCCGGCTTCGTCTCGCGTCGCGTCATTTTTTGGGGCTGTCTTCCCTTGTTACTTGATCCTGAAGCATTTGATAGAGCTCTTTCGTGGTTTCATCTCGTTCTACTTTTTTTAATGATCGATGTGATTTCGTGCGATTTTATTTATTTTCAGGCGTAGTCTTTATATGTATGTAGTATACGTCTTGAAATACACGATGCGGCTGTTTCTTACAACGTCTCGCGACAAAATTATCACCGCCTCGACTTCCTTTGAAGCATTCGGCATTGGATGATGCACGGGGAAAATTCAGTAAAGATCGCAGCGGCCATTAAAAAGAGATTGATGGTTCTTTTGTGGAGCGTGCGTGTGCGTGTGTATGCGTGCGTGTGTGTGTGTGTGCGTGTATGTGTGGGGGAGAGGGGGGCCGGAGATCTTTTGCATATCGAAGACAAAGCTGTAGCTATAGCGAAAAAGTAAGAAAAGAGGGAGGATACCGCAGGCGCTTAGAACACTTAAGTATACTAATACAGAACTTTGTGAGAGTTAGTGGAGAGCGCCTCTATAGCAAGGATCTTTGTGTAACGTGAGGCTTATATAGCGTGAGGTGCAATGACTGTGAGAGTATTGTTCTCACGTTCTCATTGCACAAATTAGAAATTTAGCGCAGCTATACTTTGCTTCATTTAAAGGTTGCTTAAAAGCAACTTCTAATTATTAAAAACAGTGCTCTTTATGGTATGTCATAAACGTTACTGCAGAATATAATGTGAAAAATTCGTGCGCCATTGCAAAAGTGACCGCCCTAAGAGTGCACGCAGGGCTACATTGGCCGCGCGCATGAGCTCAGCGGCCTGTGTGTTAGAGAACTGTGATACAAGAGTTCAAAAGCAATCGTAGTACGCAGCTCTGATACTACTTTTTCTGCGCACAAGATTGTTTCTGTCCTTTTTAAAACCTATTGTTCTATCTCGAGCATATTATGTCAAAAAAGCACAGTTTCTTCGCCAGGGGCCGTTTCTTGTATTGCCGGCTCGATATTCTACCTCCAACCAAATATATGCTGAGACGTGCCGCCTCGTTGCAAGTTGACACTTCTTCATTTTTCTTCTTTTGCTTTTACCATCCGGCGCGTTTTTTTTAGCAGCACGTAGAAACCTGCGACACATAACGCTTCGAATCACGGCAAAATACGCGCTGTCGCGTCCAATCAACAAAGAGAGGACATGTATATAGCCAAGTGGAGCGAAAACAAAGAGGGCATTGAAGCGCGCAACACCAGGTCCGATCTCAATCGCGCTGTCTTCGTCCATTCTAAGGTGACGTGGACCTGTCTTCCCTTCGATGGCCCCTTAGCAGCGCAGGCCCACTCGTACGCGTACAATAAATTCGGCAAAGAATTGGCCGCTAGCAAAGAACACGAGGGAGCGCCGAGGAGAGCGGGTGGGGACCAACTGCTTCCTAATAACCTGTCTTCAGCGGTATCGGCAATGAACTACGGTGGTGGACTTGGTTTGGGGGGGCTCCTACTGCTGCTACCGCTGCTGCCGCCGCCGCTGTATCTCGATTGCCCCTTATACTGCCCGTGTACCCTTCTTTAGCGCAGTTATCCGTCACCAAAGAAACTGCGCCTTTCTTTACTTTTCCTTTCTTCCCCCACCTTGTTTTGCTTCTTTTCTTGCGCGGAAGAAGCCTCTGCGCAAAAGCGCCGCCGGCCATGACTGCCGTTTCTGTTCGTTTCTCCGACCAGCCGCTCGGCAGCTTCTGTTGAAACGACGTCTGTTCTTCTTGCTCTAGTTCTTCGTCTGCTCTTACATCCCTCTTGCTTTTGCCCTGTGCGACTTTCTTTTTTCGCGCACGCCTCTCGGCCGGCGCCCCTGTCGAGCGGCGCAGGCACTCGGAAAATCGCGAACTCGGTTGCTCTCGCTCGGCGCGCCGATCCGCACGAAGAATCTTTTCTCTATGTCTGTATAAATTTTCTCTATTGCATTTATTTCTCACCGTCGAAATAGACTGTATTGCTGGAACGGGCTACTACCCGCCATCCCTGTGCGAATTTGTTTCTCTTCTTAAGAAAACTGGGTCGTTTTCTCCTCTATTTGTTATTTCTTGAGATTTCTTATCGTTTTCTTGTTCTTTCCAAGACAGCGAAGTGGCACGAGGTTCCTTCATTACCCCTCGTATTTTTGCTTCTCGCTTGCGGTGGGCGGTTCCCTCGGGTCTTCAGCGTGTTCCTTCTTTAGGCGCCGTTTAAGAGGCTGCCTCTTAAGTTCCCTTGCGGCGATTTTCGCGAGAACGCGAGGAAGAGAAGCAGGGTTAGGGCCGCGTTTGAAAGTGAAGTGGGATGATAAGTGGCATGCTTTCGCTAAATTTAATAACTCGCGTTGAAATTTGCGCGCTGGTCACCAAAGGATAGCTCTTTCACGCTTCAGTTGCTCCGCTTGCAGAGTCGCAACTACTCGCTAAAGCCATTTTCCGCGTCCTCCCTCATGAAGTCTGCGAATGTTCCCAGCTGTCATCGTGCTATCTGCTCCTCTTTGCTAAATTTCATTTCGCTTAGAAATCTTCGGCGATGTGAATGGACTTCTTTTTGACAATTCTCGAAGTTCTATCTGCTTATTTTATTTATTTCGACACTTCTTGGGCGTTCGCTTTGCACTCAGAATGAATTTCAGCCGGAAGAGAGGTTGTACGTACACTTACTACGTTGTAAGCGATCGCAGACAATACAGAGGTTAATCGTTTCGCGTTTTTACCTTTCCCTTTTGTTCTGGTTGGGCCCGATGCTTAGACGTATAACAATTCATTTTAGAGTGAATCGCGTCTGAACGTTAACCTTAAATAACTCGAGCAGTGCTGCGCAATATTTCGGGCGTTCAGGCGCCGCTGCCGCTGGTCTTTCAGAAAATAAATAAATAAATAAATATAACCGGTTTTCTGAATCTTCAGCTGAGAGTATTCTGGGGCCATTGCCATTATTTATTTTTCACGTTTTTCAAAGCGACGAAGCTGGCCCATGGCCTCCCGAACTATACTTCCACACACCGTCTCCTTAACTTGGGGACACATAACACACTAGGCGAGCTGCTAGAGGCACATTGGGTCAGCCATCGCCAGCGCCTCCTACTCACTCCTACTGGCCGCCATCTTCTCACACGGCTGGGATACTCTGTCCCACCCCTTGAGTCTGAAACCCGTCCAACGATCTTGTCGTCAGCGACACGCCAAGCACTAAGTATTCATCCATTGCCACGTAATATGCACCCCGAGCATGACAAAGGGCGGCGCAAAACCCGTGTACGATACATTGGCCGCATGCTTGCAAACATCCCGGAAACACATACTTTATACACGGACACATCACGCACTCAAGAGGGCTATACCTCGGTAGTTTTGGATGGCACCGAATCCCTGAGAGACTCTGCTGCAATGCGCGGAACAAATGCCGCTTACGGAGAAATTCTCGATGTTGCTCTTGCAATTCGATACGCCATCTGTGTTCCTGAGGAAGTGTATATATTGACGGACTCGCAACAGGCATGCTGGGCGTTGCTATCAGGACATGGCATCCCGAGAGTGGCGCACCAAATTCTCAAACAGATCCCGCAAAATACACCAACCACACCTCCCCGCATCCACTTACTCTGGACCCCTGGTCATACCTCGCTGCCGGGTAACGAACGCGCACATGCGGTTGCCCGAGAAATTTCCCTCCGGGCGACTCGGCGTGGTGAGGCGACTAGTTCAGAGTGGGGGGATCCTTTGCTCCGTTACAAAGACATACTCCGTCATTATACACGCATTCGTCGCACCCACGCCGCACCACCGCCGTCCTTCTCGCGGGAGGAAGCAGTGGCATTACGCCAGTTACAAACCGCAACTTTTCCTAATCTTGTCTCTCTCAATAAATTCTACCCACACTGTTATGCAGATCGTTGCCCTGGCTGTGGCAGCTCGCCCACAATCTTCCACGTCACAATTGAGTGCACTGCAAACCTCTTTCCTCCCTTGCCAACTCTCCTTTACCCCCTACGCAACAAAGAGCTGTGGGACGATGCCCTCCGCGACGGACCTCCCGAGGTCCTCCGAGCAGTGATACAACGGGCTCGAAATATCGCCGGAATCATCTTAGGGACCCTGGACTGAGGGTTCCTCCCACACTGCTCTCGCCATTCAAATATTATTAATAAAGATGTTTTACTCTCTCTGCCAGTTCACAGTGATTCACGTGTACGCAGTGGGAGTGACATCGTATGCTGGCTTTCTCTCATTAACTTATTGTATGCAGAGAAGCACGCTTGCCGTTCGAAAGCGAACATTTTGATACTCCTATAAACTGACGGCGTCATTGGTTCCGAAAGATACCTTTGTGTCATCGACGTCATTTAGGCCGAGAATCAGGAGCGCGCTTGCCATTGTAAATATGATAGATCTCGCTATGCCTTTACGTGGATTGTGCCATGGTTTTGTAAGCTTACTTTGCCTCAAAGACAGTCGTCATGCAGTGAAGCACGCTTGCCGTTGGAAGTGCCCCATAGATGTTCATTTTCCTTCTCTTCTGAAGCAAAGCCATCTTTTTGCGCCAGTAGACGTTGTGTTTTTCATCAGTAGCCATGTCATCCGACATTGTGTACCAGCAGGAATAATTCCTTTATTTATGAGGCCGCACCATTCTTTGTTTAAGATAGAAGTATATTTGTTCTTTATTGCTTCTCGGCGTTAGTTGCTATTAATTCAGCGCTGAGTGTACTTCTATTGATAAATGAACAAGTATATTACTAGGCGCTTATTGTTTTTCTCAGATGGTTTCAGTATCACGCTGGCGACTTTTGTGTTTTGCGACTGAGCGCCCAAGTGAGCGATCGAATCTTATTTCGCTAATGAGGGTTGATAAATAATGCAAATCCTTCAATACTGCTACCCAAAAGCGCCGTTTAGGTGACTTCAACGAAAAAAGTTAAATACATTCCCAGAAGCTGACGACTCATTAAGCCAGCTTCCGTTTTTGCTATCGCGCCGTCTTTCTTTCTTTCTTTCTTTCTTTTTCTTTCTTTCTTGCTCATTTTGTAGGCGTGTGTTCATCCTCCCGCATCTATGATAAGTTAGCTTGTGATTTTACTGCTTTTTACCGTGTCTCGCCATATCCCTGCTCCCTCGTTTGCGCTGTTTCGTAACAGACTACTGATGAACCCATTCGTGGAGCGCGAATGATTAAGCGGGCGTGCTTATCGCTCCATACCGAGGGAGACTTCTGCCACACTTTTTTGTTTGTTTGTTATGTTTTCGTGTTTGTGTGTTTGCTTTTGGTCATTTTATGCTGATAAGGTTGTGCGCTTTGTTTTAACGAAATGCTTCGCATGGTGCTGAAAGCGCTCGACGACCGCTAATGACAGGCGCGTAGGCGGCTTCCAGTTCTGTGAAAGTCCTCCTGTTTTATTTTTGTGCCGTTCTACCTCTTGTTCTTATTTTGTGCATTGGCTCGCTGTCTCCTATGCGTAAGTTTTAGACACGGCGCTTGCGCAAGACTGTACGGGGCATACTTTTTCTCCCGCACGGATTACTTTTGCTTAGCTGTCACTTTGCGCTTGCATGTGACGTCTGTATGTGTACGGTTGATAATCACCGTAACAGAGCCATTATCTGCTCATGCATCGTGTGAGCAGGTAGTTTATAGTGGGACGTCCTCGGAAAGGCTTCGGAAAATAAAAGTGAATGCAGAATTCTTAGAAGAACTTTCTGTGGGCCTACTTTGTGCATACTTGACAACTTTTTCGCTTACTTGACAACTTGCAGAATTCTGTTTGTAGTGTCTGCCCCTGATAAGCTTCTAGGATGATCGAAACACGTCTTTTCAAAACTTAAACTAACCGAGCTCATATACCGGAAGCAGTCGGCGTTGCTAGCTCTCTCAGCCGCGGAAAAAGCGGCAGATCTGCACTGGCAAGGGACCATTAGCAAACATATTATGCGCATGCTCATGAGAGAGGTATTTTCCAACCAAAGGTGCTTATCTGGTATTTTTCTATTTTCTAAGGAACAGCATGAGTCGTCATAGCTTGGCTCCAACGCGCTTGTCTCGTTCTTTTTTTTTTTTTTTGAGACAGCATAGGCGACAGACCAGTGGTGAAACGCACGTATTTCAGGTCACGTTATGGCTGTCTCCTCAAACACGAGCCACTCGGCCCTGTTGAGCTGGCCGAGAAGCGGTCAAATATCACCGATAGCGTTAACGGGAATATTCTTGGTTTTCCAACCAGATGTTGTAGCTCGGTCACTTCACTGCGCGAAAGAGCACTATCTTGTAAGTTGTTTATTCTGTTGCGTGCATTATTCAGTTTCTTTATGCAGAGAAGCCTCGGAATCATGGCATAGGCAACCACGAGGTTATAGACAGGACAGGTGATTATTAAAATACTTCGCTTAAAATCTCGCCCTGTGTCGAATAGTTAATTTAGCAGTCCCCAACAATAACGGCCGTTTCTATTAATTGGACCATTGTATGCGTGTGTACCTTTTCAGGTCGGTTGCCGTAGCTTGCGTTGTTCTCTACATGACCCCGAATACATTCGGCTTGGAACCTAGCCGAAGTTATACGTTCCTAGTCGTGTCCTGGGCACCTACCTGCGTCATAATTGCTCTGCGACGTACGGTCACGGCTTGTACGTGCGACGAAGTCTTCGTAATCTAATCTCATCATCTGCGATTGTTAAGGGAATGTCAGAAATGGATGCTTTTCCTTTCCTTCTTTTCTCATGCAGAATTCCAGATTTTCTTTTATTTCGCTGCATGCTTACAATGATTAATTCAATGAATGAACTAAAGAGGGAGCTACGCGTCGTTTCTGCTTTCTTTGCTACCTCGGTAACGCTGTGAATCTTGATCGAGGTGCGGCTGCGGCTTCTCATTGTTTCATACTTTGAATCATTTTCTCCGCAGCCCTATGCTTGTTGGCGTATGCTCAAACCAAACCTCACGTGATCTGCGGTCCAACGCTGTAGATTTCCTTACTATCCCCCTTCTTCTTCATTTTTATTTTATTATAAAGCCTAGCCCTCTTCCAGTTGCATATGAAAATGACCTGCACCAGGAATAAGCATAAAAAAAAGACATAGTCCTTCAGCGATTTACCGTAACTGGCCTTGCTATTTTCGTTTCGCCGTCCTATTTTCGTCCAACAATCTTGCAGGCCGTTTCCAGGCGCCGTTATACTTTCTGAAGCACATTTTTAGACCGCCCTCGGCGTAAACGGTGGCAGCCGTCCCCTCCAATACTTCGCTCTTCGCGCTTGGTTCCCTGCGGGAATTTCCCCCATGCGTGCCGCTATGCTGCTGCTGCTGCTTCTAGTCGGAAACTCGAGCACCTGTGCTGGGCTGCCCTTAAGAACTGCGCGTTCAAGCCAGAAACCCCCAACTTCCATAGACGCTCTCTCTCACTTTCGCTTCACAACTCTCGCAAACCGTTTTTCGGGCTCAATATTTCAGCGACACGCCCTGGGCAGAACTTTGCTGCCAGCGAAAAAGAAAACAGCGAACATGGATGTATATATATAGAGAGAGAAATAGAGAAAGAGAGGAGACGGGCAGTAAGTGCTTTCAAGACGTGACGCTATTGAAAGCGGCATCACTCTGCTGCGCGTGCGTGTGCGTTTTTCGTTCTTTTCCTGCTCTCGCTTCGACTTCGGCACATGTCTGGGACGGAGCCGTCGAGACTCCCCCGGGGGGCTGACAGGATGGGTAGCCCGATGGCCCTGCGTAGGGGCGCGCCGTCCAGAGACGGGGGCCACTTCGCAGCCACCCCCCTCCTTCCAGCTCCCCCTCCCCCACCTCTAGCCCACCGTTTCTCCGCACATTGCCGCTCAAATTGGCAAAATTGCGGGCCGTACTGGGAACGCCCGGGGTGGTCGCGCTTCCTTCTCCCATCTTGCTCGTGGCCAAGTATTTCGCTGTCGTTCGATGTGGTTATTATTTTCTTTCGTGTTCGAGAACTTTCGATCCGAGGCCGCTGTAAGTGGCCCTGCGCGAACGCCGTGGCAATATCCGTGTTACACGTGAGGCGTGTGTGTACTCGTATTGGGTGGCTGTGTGGTGCTTGCGCTGTGCGAGAGGCCGTGGTAGGCGACATTGATGTCACGAGAGGCAAACAGATTTTTCGAAGTAATTTGCTGGCGTCTTTGGGAGAACGCTTCTTCATTTGTGCTGGTTATTCGAAGGCATCGCGGAATAGTTTAACGGTGCGACTTCTCCTTAAAGCAAACACGCTTGATTGTTAGACGCCGTTCTCTGGTGTGCTTCTGGTTATATCCGCTGGTACGAGGCTTGCACTTGCGTGAGAGAGGCCCTTGGCATGGTCGACCTTCTTCGAAATAATAGCTATAATAGTTTTTGATGCCACTTTTTTAGGCACACATTTTCTCTCGCACGTTGTTAAAAAAATTGGCAGTGGCTTAGCTCGGCTATGCCAGGATATACGTAGCGAAAGCTAAGGCATAGCATGGTTAGCCTTGGTTAATCTTGATTGCAAGTCCAGGTTAGTCCGGTTGTCTAGCTATGTTGCGGCGTTTAGCCAGTCGTTCGGCGCGCTGTTCGTCCGTTTCACGGGCGATTCGTTTCCTCTTCATCTTGTTCCGTTGTCGATTCTAGGCCTCCTCCTGCTTATCAGAATTGTCGCCGTCCATACTGCCGCCTCAACTGTGGTTGCGGCGCACGCGAGCTCTCCTTTTCAATCCTCCGGCATGATGATGATGATGATGATGATGATGATGATCAAAACGTTTTATTTAAAGGAAAAGGGGAGGGGAGTTAGGAGAAGGATGGTCGGATTCTTATTCCGGAATTCCCTTGGCTAAGGCCGCCGCCCTAGCCCTTTCCACGAGGGCTCGCTGGTATGTTATCAGGCATGCGACGCAGCTGGCGAAGCGAGCGGAGGCGAACGCAACGACGAGGAACGCGGTGTGATGTCGTGTGCCTCCTCGGAGTACGGCCACGGCGAAATCGCAAATTCGCGGCCAGTAAAGCTTTCGCTTTAAAATGATCGCACGTACATGTGCACGTGTCGCCGGTGTTAAATATGAAAGCTAACAGGGCCTTCAGAAGAGACGTGAAGATAATATTTTAACATTCACGTAAAAGTTGTGTCGTCAGCCACTTAATTGCGCCCGTCCACTGTGTTTAAAGGAGATGGAGCTAGAAACAAGGATATTGAATACTATATAACATAACCAGTACGCCGAGCTCTGTCTTTTGCACATATTTTTTTTTTTTGTTCGGGATTAGTTAGTGAGGAGAAAATGGAGTTCTTCCTGACAACGCCGACAATCTTGGTAAGGACCAGTTCGCAAAGCCAGCTTCGCTGCGTTGAGTTCGTTTACAATAACGGGTAAGAAAACAAGAATCAGGGTGGTAACATCTGTGGTTCCATTTAATTTTGTTAGACTCTCACGGATTTCAAAAGAACGCCGGTACAGTCAGCAGCGTGTGTTCTCGAGCACGCGTTTGGCGCGAACTTGAGGAGACACTGTGGTCGGAACTGGTTCCGGGTCTCGCAGTCGGCAAGTCAACCGTTTAGGCTGGAGGGCTCGCCAAGCCTATAATGGTTAGGCAGTCCGCCGCATCGCGTTCTTGACGTGGGCACATGGCCCGGTCACTCTTGGCTCCCTCCGCCCAAAAGTCTGTCCGCTACTTTGGGTACAACGGGCGTCGCTGTTCCGAATATGGATAAATTCTGTCCCACCGTGTGGACTTACGGTGTTCTAAAGCGTGAAATGTATAATTTCATGCGGGCTCTTTCGTAAATGAAGGCAGACAGTCACCAATTCCTGGCATAAGAACTTCGAGACCAATGCGACCGCGTTTCTTCGTAATCTGCGGTGCTAAAGATAAATGCGGTGCTCATTGTCAACAATCTCTTCTATTGGATACGGGCCCTTTTCCTGGCATCACTCAAGTTCCCCGTCCACATCCAATCGCCGTCGCATTCCAATTACGGTGCGCTGGGGCTAGTCTACCACGTTACCGGACCCGTCAGACAGGTTGGCGACGCTCACCTCATGCGCCGCACGTCGAGCTATTGTGTCCCCCCCTGCTTGACTCTTCCGGAAAGGGCAGTGGGAGGCTGGCATGGTTCCAGGTAGTTGATCTTGGTCCCGAGCAAAGCTATTTTGTGGCTCTGGAAGTTCGTACGAGAACAGCCCGTCTCCTCCAGCTGAGCGCTTTCAGGCGAGGAGGCGACGCCGGAGGCAAGTCAACCATCGGACAATGGAGCCCGTGGAGCGTCCCCATTGGCCGAATGTGACGGCACTTGCACGGCCGCCTACCATTGGAGGAAAATGATGACACCTGAGTTGGCTCAACTATTGGCCGAAAATGACGTGACCCCCAGAGACCGAAGGGGTTAAAAGCGAGAGACAGGGAGAGTTTTTTTTTTTCGTTCTTCTTGCCGCGGGCCTCAGCGGCCGATTTGCTGCCGGCCGTCGATGACTTTATGACTGTTCATTACTGTGTTATTACTGTAAATACTGTAAATAAACTTTCTGTTCTCAAAATCCTCCTCAACGTCGGCCTACTCCCGCACTCAACGGAAAGATCTAATACTTCGTAGTGGCATGCCTGGCTACATGGTACTACGAACTTGAATGTCCTTGGCTTGCTCTGGCTCGTCATATGTTCTTACATTTGTTTTCACTGTCGTAATTGATCTGAACAGTGTGGGGAGTCGTTGCCTCAGCTTGTATATTTTGTGCTGATAGTGGTGTATCGCGGCCGCATTCTTTATACGTTTCATTTCTGCCGGCGGCAGGTGCGCATGTAAAAGAACAACCGATCCGGGTTTGCGTGCCGATAAAGACAGGGAGTTTATTGATAAGAAGGACAGGAAAAGTTAAACTTAAGTACATTCTTCAAGCCAGCTACTCTACTCTGCAAAAAGAGGAAGACGGAGGAAAGAGACATGAGTATGATGCGTGACGATGCGGATAGATGGAAGAGGCGAAGAACATAACGAGCAAGTCTAGAGAAAGCTTTCCAACGACCTAGAATGGAGGGCGTAGTAGTGAGCTCTGGATTAGTTTCGACCTCCCGAAATCCTTTGGTCTGCGGCCACCGTCTTTAGGAATCGAACTTGTGACCTCTTTACTGGCAGCAGAACGCCACGTTCACTGAAACAACCGCTACGTGGGTCACGTCGGGGAACGCGGACCCCCTGCCGACAGGGCGCGTGCTGGCGAGGATTAAGAGATCCACTTTCTTCTGTCTTAATCCACGGTGCCGGAGATAAATGAGGAGTACTGCGCGAGCGAATTTCGTCCCCGTCGCGAGGAAAGGGGACAGCGAAAGGAAGGGAGCACTAGGCGGCTTGACGTCGGAGTTGGAGATTAGCGCGCGCAGCAAAACGAAACGAGGCACTCCTGCTGCGCGACGCCATTCGTCCATTAATGAAAGAAGGGCGACACAGGGACAGACGTGAAGCAGAGTGTAACAAAGGAAGGACAAGGCCTGACACTTGGTGCTAGACTCTCTCGGTGGGGGACGTTCTTCGGGATGCATGAAGGGGGCACCCTTCTGCGGGATTAGCGTCGCCATTGCACGGGTGAAATAACACACAGAAAAAAATCATGGTTAGGTCGAGGGATTTACGCAGGTTCTTGCCAAGGCGCACTCACAATTTAGGACTGGTTAGGAGACTGTCGTGAGCCATCGTTATTACTGATGAAGACGAGGGCCGAGGGAAAAGTTGTTTATGCGCGTGGTTGGAGGGTAGAGCCAGAGTCAAAGGCACGTACACGTCTCTCTATCGATCTCTCGGTCTTTCTCTCACTTACCCCTTGTGTGCCTGATTTTATGTCTGCTCTTTATGAATCAGTGATAGATTGCCATGCAATGGTGATAGGCGTCGTTTGAATCAAAACCGAGCATGCCTGCAAAGCCCCGAGTCTATAACACAATCAAGTTTACCTCTTTGTAACGCCTTAGTCCGAGCTAGCACAAAGATATCAGGCTGCTCTATCTTCAAACAAGTATGATACGTCGGCGAGATTTAGAGCTCATTCCTCTCAATGGCGAAATCATGAAATGTTGAATTTTTGTCGTGCTTTATACTTGTATTGAGTTTCAGTGATCCTCTTGGCTGAACTTTACCAACCTGTCCCGAAGTGCTTACGTACTGCCTTCACTGGGTCAGACAGCGGTCCATCGCAGTTAAATAAGGCTGTTTCGTGTCTTCTACTACACTTGCAGAGCGAATCACTCGAGCGAGATTTATACGCGCGTAAAATTACCAGGGGCTTCTCTCGAATCCTATATTCACGGGGAAAAGATATGTAGGCTTTCATTAGCAGCTTCTCCTAAGAGTAAGTATTAATGCAGAGAAGCCGGACTTCAGTATACGAACGCTAGACTACCTTCGGGGAGCGTTAACGTGAACTGTGTTGCTGTCGACAGGGACAAAATCGATGATGCCTTGTGGGCAATAAAATAAAATTAAAATTAAATAATAAACAAATAAATAAATAATAAAAAATAAAGAAAATAAGAAAGTGGTTGAATGGGTGCAGTATGTCTCAGGCGTCACCGCCGCATATAGTGCAAAAAGTAGTACACGTCGTTGGCTTGAACCTGTTCGCGGTTTCGAGGGCGAAATTACCTAACGTGAAGCGACAATAAAAAAAGCTTTACACTATTGATTGATTCATTGATTGATTAATTGATTGATTTATTGATTGACTGATAACTGTAGGGGTGTGCGAATAGTGATTTTTGAAACCGAATCGAATAACTCCAAAAGCGAATTGAATCGAATATCGAATAATATAATTTTCTAATAGCTTTCGAATAATGAACAGGCCGTTATCAAAATGCTGATTCCTAGTATTCTTGAAGTTAGTAAGTTTCTCTCATTACATAGCACATTATGAAGCCTTCCTTATTAAAATCACAAATGGAGCATTAGGAGCAAACAAGTAGTTTCTTCGCATGCACAGGACTATTAAGAGAGCGCGAATGATCGCTGTACAGCTTGTAAGTATGACTACGTAAGTGACGTAGCCTGATCCACTGTGCAAGTTCTCGTGTTGTGTGTCTGTACTTATGCCCGCGGGGGTAACAAATTACCGTACTTCTTTTCCAATTTTATGTTTACTTGGGTGCATTTGACGTTTTGAAATATTCGAAAAGTATTCGAAAAATATTTGAGTTTACGAATAGTGACTACTCGATTCGAAGACCGAATAGAATAGGACGCTGTTCCATCCGTTATTCGAAAGTTTAGAATATTCGCATACGCCTAGTAATACATGAGTGTGTGAGTGAGCGAGCAATCGATCGATTTATCGAGTCTGTCATGTAGTTGGTCGTTCGATTTTTACGATTGACGAAGATCGATCAGTGTCGCGTTTGTAGTGGCCAACTCATTTGACCAGGCTTGCAGTATACCTGTGCGCTTCGCGCTAGCTTCAATGCCTCTTCTCTCGTGTTCATTGGTTGCCCCGTATCCTGTCCCTGCGCCGGTGACCACCGTGAAAAACTTCGCAGGCTTCTTCCTGCACGTTGGCGCTCTTTGTTCCCTGCTTTCTGAATTCCCTGCGTGCTCTGGCCGTGCCAAGTCGAGAGTCGTTGGGCGTGCGTCTAGCTCTCTCCCTGTCGCAACGTGCTTCGGCGGCCGCACGCTTGCAGGCGTTTGTCGAGGCGCCGCCTCGCAGTGTCGACAAGGCACGCCCTCTCGTTTCCCCTGCAACCGGCCTGCAGTCACGTAATGCGCCCTCTACATATTTGAACGAGCCGTTTTTCTTTCCCGCCGGCTTTCGTGCGCACTTTATCATGTCTCTTATTCGTTCCTCCTCCTCCTGCTGCTGCTGCTGCTCCTCCTCCTCCTCCTCCTCCTCCTCCTCCTCCTCCTCCTCCTCCTCCTCCTCCTCCTCTGTATCGCAGTGTTGGTCCATTCCCTCTTCTTTCGTGTTATCGTGCACGTGCCGGTGCCTCTTGTTTTGCGTTTAATCTCATATCCTATTCTATATAGATTTTTTTTTTACTTTTGCTTTGTCTAGCGAGACAAGAGAAGAAAAAAAAAATATTTTTTCAGACCTGTTAGGTACACGTTCCTTCCCACAGTTTCTGAGATCGAGTTTCTTTTTTTTCTTGATTTTTTTTCCCTTTTCGGTGGCAGTCGCACTTACACAAGCCTCCCGGGCTCCTCTGTTGCAAGCCCTGTTAGCGTCCTTACTGTCTCTGTCATTATCGGTTGTTGGAACACATACTTTACTTTAGAGAACACGGTCCACAGGACTTCGTGTCTTAATTAATAAGTAATGTAATTCGTCTTCTAAACACACGATATCGTTCCGCCGCACAAGAACGCGGCTTTAGCTTTCGACGTTCGCATACGTGGCCTTCTTAACAATAGCTACGAGTATTGGACGCACAGCACCTTAAGCGGGTAATATAGCGCATTGTTGATGATATCAAGAGAATTAATTCACCTTGCTTTCTGACAAATGAACGATAAGTGGCTATGCTTGCTTTTAGTTTTTGCTCTTTCTCGTTTTAGCTCCGTTAGCATCTTCGCAGTGTGACAGTTCGATTGCGATCACGTGTTAGTGTGTGCCTAGATACATATGTGCCCTTTTTAATAAACCCTCAGTTGGAAGTCAGCGCTTGTGCTCTTTGATTCCTTCTTTCTGTCCTCCGTTCGCTGCTGCGCCGTTTTTTATAATGAAGAACGAACCAGAAGGGAAAAACCATTATTATTATTATTATTATTATTATTATTATTATTATTATTATTATTATTATTATTATTATTATTATTATTATTATTATTATTATTATTATTATTATTATTGTCATCATCATCTTCTTCAGTACGTTCTTACTATTCCTGCGGACTGAGTGCTTTGGACCCTCCAGTTTTCACTTGCACCGTATCTTGACACGTATCAAGGGCTGTGATATGTGCACCGTGCAGCCTCGCTACCGGTGTTACCTCTTCGCAACGCGTTATGGCGCCTCCTCGTAAGGTGCGAACCGCTGATGGAGAAACGACTCGTAGAGCTAAGCACGCGGCTGCAACTAGGCGACTTAGCGCTCCGCAGACCACTGTACAGTGGTCGCCGTCGACGTCGGGGGCACGGTTTAGCTCGTTCTCGAGAAAACGGCACGTAAATCACGCAACGTTACTTTGCACTGCTCTATCAAGCCCACCGATTTGCCATCTGCTCTCTCAACGTACGTTATCTGGCTGCACGCAGGCTTGACTTCACGCACGAGTGCTTCTTAATGCGAGTGTTCCTACTCTGTTTCTCCGAGACGTTGGGTCGTCCACATAACATCAACGCCTACAGCTGTGTCTTGTCAGCAAATACAACTGCGCACCGGGTCTCGGGTGTGGCAATATTCGAACGAGGAAATGAGTGTGAACCATTCAAACTCGTAGTAGCACAGGACGTAGACTTTGCCGACCGACCCGCAGCGTGTCCTTCTCGACCTAATTTTCCCAACATAGAGCACACCTGAGTGTGTTTCACTAAATGATTGCAAAGAAAAACACGACTTTCAATACACTTACTACTTGCAGTTACCATCTTCAATCACTTTACCACGGTCTCCTATGAAGATGCTCTCCAGCTTACGCTGTGACTGTGCTGCGTGTGCCGTGCAGGCCTGTGGCTTTTATGTCCCCTGCAAGACAAAGGCCTCTCCCCAGCGATCTCCAATTACCCCTGTCTTGCGCTAGCTGATTCCAACTGGTCTACGGGACTTCACGATAGACTTTAAGAACCCCGCCCCCTACCACTCTATAATGTACGCGGTTTGTTCGTGCTTGTCTCTTTTTCTCTATCTCCCCCTTCCACTGTCTTTCTCTTTTTATCCCCATTAACCCTTCCCCCCCCGTGCAGGGTAACCAACCGGAACTACCTCTGGTTAATCTCCCTGCCTCTCTATACATCCTTTTCATTCTCTCTCTCTCTCTCTCTCTCTTTCTCTTGCGCCTGCAAATTTCTTAATTTCATCACCCCACTTAATTTTCTACCTTCCTCGACTGAGCTTTCCTTCCCTTCCCACCAATTCTGTAACTATAATGTTTCACCGTTTAACTACCCTACGCATTACATGGCCTGCCCAGCTCCAATTTTTTTCTCTTAATGTCAACCAGAATACTGACTTCTCCCTGATCTACACCGCTCTCTTGCCGTTTCTTAACGCTACGCCTAATATTTTTCGTTCCACCCTTCATTGGGCGGTCCTTAACTTGTTCTCGAGCTTCTTTATTTACTAGAAGGCCGAGTTGGTGGTAATTCATGTTTCGGAATTTAACAGCTCTAAACAGACAACGACGAAGGAAAAGGACAAGACACTGGCGCTGACTCATAACTGAAGTTTATTTTGAGGAAAGTCACATTAAAATACACAGGCCAACACAGGCCAACACGTCAACAACTAACCGACTGCACTTGCGCATTAGGAGCCATTCTGGTGACTTGTCGAAACACACGTGGAAAATATCAGTCCGTCATTACGTGAACAACCTAGTGCGTCAAAACATAAAAAAAATTATAAAGCCAATAGAAGACTTCCCTATCAAACGTTACAACTGTCTACCGCGAAACATTTTCTCCCAAATAGCTAAATTCTTTTTTAGTGAGCGTAACAGACGGCCTACTAACGCAGCTTTCCCCTTCCCTATCAATATGAAAAGCTTCCAGAATCTCCTTTGTGGTTTTATCTTTATGCGAAAACAAACGAATGGTTTTTTTTTTCGATAACGATCGACATTCACACTCTCTACAATGCAAAGGCAAGTGCAAAGCCCCCTTACCTTTTAATGATGACAACTGCTCCTTTAATCTAATGTTCACGCAGCGGCCGGTCTCACCCACATAAACCTTCCCGCATGATAGAAGTAACCTGCCCACAACGGGAGATCTACATATAACGTATCTATTTTTTAACCTCTCGAAACAGAAACTGCATTCCTTGCCATGGCCCAATAATTTTTTGTGCAAACAGGAACAAATCGTACCGAGTTTGTTGGGAGCGCACATGACCACACGTACCCCATATCTACTAGCCACGCTCTTCAAGCAAAGCGAAAACTTGTGCAAATATGGCACCACCACCGTTCTTTTTTCATTGCGCTTGGAATCCCCTGATTTTCTTTTTACCTTATCAGTACCCTTTACCCATTTAATAAGATTATGACAGGTCGTAAAGATTTCACTTTCCGGCTAACCAGCGTTCTGCAATCTCTGAATCTGCGCAAGCAGATCTTCCCTCAACGAATGCTCACATATCTTCTGTAACACTGCGCGCAGCGCGGCGTAAACAATACCGGCTTTTACAATTTTAGCGTGTCCCGAGGAAAAATTTAAAAGCGCCTTTGCCGAACGAGGCTTATATACCCGACACAAATGGTCTTCCCGAAACCTCATTCTAATATCCAAGAACTGAAGCTCATCTCCGGCAGGCAACTCAAAAGTAAATTTTAAGCCTTTACCGCGTTCCTGAAAAATCTTTAATATACCAGCTAATTTACTATTTAGGTTCTCTCTTTCTGTGATGATCAAGAAATCATAAAGAAAGAGAGAGAGAGAGAGAAATGAAATATAGGGAGGTTTACCAGAGATTACAAAAATTATGTTTAATAAATCATCAACATACCTAAAGACATTAAGGGCCAAACTTCCTAAATAACTGGCAACACAATTATCAACTTGACTAAGGAAATTATGGCTTAAGGCTGGGGCCACTCTTGACCCTATACAAATTCCCGGCTTCTGCAGTGCAAGAACGTGCTTCCTTTCCATTCAACATACATGGAGCGCAAATAAAACGACAATTCTAAAAAAACTTTCCACAGATGTTCCGCAATTCCCAACAAATTTGGCTTCGTCATCATCATTTTTCACGCAAGACATGACACTTTATAAGCTCATTACGCGGTAGCAAATAAAACATATCTTCAACGTCAATACTGAAAGCCGAACGTGATCCAGGATTCTGTGTGGTGATCAAGAATACATCAGAACCAACTAGCCCACCACTTCGGCCTGACGGTGTGCTTTTTGGTGTCTCATCTGTTCGGCCCTGCCCTCCAAATTTCTGCCCCATATGTTAGCACCGGTAGTATGCAATGATAACATACAAGGTGGCAAAAGCTGTGGTATAGAGCAGCGCCCGTACCTGGTCAGAAATGATCGTTTTTCGCTAAGAGTTATGTTTCATTACTCGGGTAGTGTTGTTTGCTTGTAGTCGGGTATAGGTACAGAGAGAGAGAGAGAGAGAGAGAGAGAGACAGCTTTATTTAGTCGCCTGCAGAACGACACCATGACTAAATGGCGTGGCGGCGCGGGCCCTGATGTCTTCTCAGTGGGTGGTCTCTACTCAACTCCAGTGCGCGTTACTTCCGCGGTCGGTCGCTTTGAGGGGCAACGTTGCGTCGGTTTCGCTCGGCCTTTGTCTTTCAAGAGCCGCCGAGACCTGCTGGACGGCCCAGGTTATAGGTACAAAAGAAACGCACACAAACGCACTGGGCAGTTTATTTACAATGCGCGGTTCGGAGACTCGACCAACTTTCACGTCTATAGTCGGATACAGCTGAAGTCTGCAGTGAAGCCCCGCCCACGCCCTCATAACCGCCAGCCACAGTTCCTCCGCGAAGCTGCAAATAGTTCGGGCTTCAAACTTTCCCTGTTACCTAACTAAGCTGGTAACCACAAAAACAAAATTATTAGCGCGTAAGCTTATATGTTTTCACTCGTGTGCTATAGTTGAACGGTGAAAGCCTAATTCTTTATTGAACTGAAATAAAACGCTTGCTTCGCTACAGCTATTTGTTGTTAACTTTCACTTCAGTTGACTGCGAAGTTTCATTAGTAAAACGGGTTCAGCAATGAAACGAACTGTACCGCAGACTTTTGAAGAATGATCAGTCTCCAAATGCTCAGTCTCCATTCACTTTGTCCATGTCTGTTGCACACCTCATCGCTTCCGAAGAGAAGACTCTTCAAGAACAGCAGACACTCTGGAGGTATCAAGTACGACGCCATTTTGAAAAGGTCGCATGTCGACGATTTTGTTTGCTTCTGTGATTGGCTGGCGGAGTAATACAACCCCTCGCGGTCCCTGTGCCCTGGTTGCCAGCTGCTGTTTCTTTAACTTGCATTTTACTAAAGGCGCTTCGACAGTCAGCTTATGGGACAAATAAACGACCGGAAGAAGCACCAGAAAACACACACTGTATTGCCGTACTTTCTGTGAATTCAACTCTGTATTCTCGCTGTGCGTTTCCAACTAGCTCCAACGCAAGCCTCAACTTGTTGGTTAGTACAGAAAGTCAAATGAGGGACCCGTTTTTACGAACGAATGCAAATGCTTCAACGTCACCCGCATACTCTCCCATGCAAATGTACGCTGCACACTCTCGAGACGCGATTTGCATATTGGCGACCGCACTTTGTACTTCCGCTCCAATGACATTTCCGGTGGCCTGTCCAACTTCTGGTTTAAAGCCGGTCGATTTCGGCCGAAGGCGTCAGCTGGGACGCAATCGGCCCGGGAGTGCCAGCTGGCTGACCTATTGGCTCGCGCTTGAGGCGTCCAGTACAGAGAAGGGCGCATCGTGCAGGACTGAAATGCCACGAGTGGTGCGCGTCTTGGTGTGTCGTTGCGAGTTGGGAGAGTTGGGCAATGTGGTTTGGACTACCATATTGGACAGCTATAGCTGCCTTGCGGCACTTGGAGCGGTTGCTTGCGTATGCAGGTTTTTCAAACGTTTCTTTTCGTTAGCGGCCGTCAGCATTGAACGTCAGACTGTGGGAAGCTGGTGTGCTGCTGAAATATAAGTACGGGAATAAGGCGTGTACACGTGACAACGCCAGTCAATGCTGCTATGTGCTGATTTAGTTCGCGCATAATTAAGGGAGCGTTATGCGTGAATCAACTTCGTTTCTTAGTTGAATTTAAGAAGGAGTGGTAATGCGTAGAACTGCTAACCGATGCTATAGTGCAACGTAACGGGGGCCAGAAAATGAAAAAGAAAAGGGTAGAGAGCGGCAGAATACATAGAGCAATATGTTATTAGAAAATTTTCAGGAATAGAGCGCGTTCGGCTGGCGCACGGCAGAATAAGCTAGTGATCTCTATGAAAACATTCGCCTTACAAAAAACTTCAATTTCCTGCTCATAATAAATCAAAGGAGCTGCGAATTTTCCTGCTTTAGCGCGAGTGCTTTACTTCCTCCTTTTAATACGCTTTATTGCTCTTTCTTGTGTCTTTCGCCACATTCTTTAGAATGCTTGTAATAGGCATTTGGCAATAGGCATTGGGTAAAAGGCATTTGGTAATAGGCATTGAAACAGTGTTGCCCTGGAGCAGAAGTCTCCCCCCTCTCTCTCAATGCGTTCCGAATTTATTCGCACTAACCAGCCGGTACGTTGTTTGTTCTTGTGGCGTTATTTGGGTTACAGCTTTGCGTTGCAATACCAACAAAAACAACAAAGATGGTGTCTTATTACGATGCCGTAATATTGTTCATGACGGCAAAATTGGCTTTCTTAACTTACAGCTCACCAATACAAGGGATGGAAAAAAAAAGGCACTCTTGCGCAACCTTGCAGAATCAAAACCTGATTTTCAAAGCTGTTCCTTCTGAGCAGCTGGATTAAAAATATCAATCGCCTGTAAATAAACTACACGCTGTAAAACGTTGCCCGCAAACGACTCACCTGTTTGAAACATTGCCCGGGTATAACATTTTCAAGCAGTCATAAAATTTTTAGCAGCACACCTATAACTTCCCATGCACCTCAGCCGCAATGTCTACCCCCCCCCCTTTCTCCATTCCCTTCCTCCCCATTTTTACCAAATCTGATCTCGGTAGCTCATGCAGTTCCTCTAGTACAGCTAGCTAAATTACACGTCCTCTTCCCTAAAAATATCAACTTTGTGGCACATTGAGACATTTCAGGACATTGGGTATACTTAAGCCGCCCGTGACTTAAGTATACGCGGTTCATAAAGTACGCTGAAAAGCATCGGAATGCTTGTATAAGTAATCTTCTGCGAAGACTGTAATTCAACTACACAACATAAACGTTTTGATACATTGCCCGTAATATGCTTCCTATTTAGCGAACAATAAACAGTCTGAGGATGGCAGAAGACTAGGTGGGGAGATGAAATTAGGAAATTCGCAGGCGGTAGTTGGAGTCGGTTGGAGCAGGACAGGGGTAATTGGAGATCGCAAGTAGAGGCCTTCGTCCTGCAGTGGACATAAAACAGGCTGATGATGGTCTCGATGATGATGATGATGCTGATGATGATGATGATGATGATGATGCAACAGCCTGACTCATAGTTCACCGAGGAGACAGGGAAGCTAAACTACGCGCATGCATTACGCATAAACATAAAGGGAAAACAGGTATTCATTATTTTTTTTGAAAGCACATAATTAACATGCACACTTCAAATTTTCAGTACACGTCACCCACCAATATGTATGGTACCCCGATCTGCAAATGTGAAATTGATGCCGCCTTTGGTTCTCACATTGCAGTTGAGAAACTTTGTAAACGTTTCGTGTAACGTCTCTAAGCAGGCAGAATACGAAGGTTTAGCAAGTTTCATTTAGTCCTCAATGAACACACACACTTCAAAATTTACCTGCACATCACGCCTAGCATGTCACCGGCTTCCCTTAAATATAAACTTGGTGATTGACGTTTTTTTCATTACTCTGTGAAAACGCTCTTATAGCATTTTCGGGCGGCTTCCCGTTAGGGGGTCCTGACAGTAGCTCCTCAGGATCAAATAAAGTTCGTTGTCTGTGTCTGTCTAGTCGCACTAACAGCTTCGCTGTAACAAATGCAGTTGTCTTAAGTATACTTAGGCTTATCACCTTGACTGCGACCTTTGAATTAGTTATTTTTCTGTTAGTTTCTCTTTTTTGTTTTGACACAGCAATAACCTGCCGATAAAGAACAATGTAACCGATGTCTCATGTACGGCTTCTCACATTTCAGCCGTTGCCTTCTTTATACCAGCGGCTGTTGTCCTCGAAACATTAGTACCCATGAAATGAAAAGTAAACAGGGAAACTGAATTGTCTTTCTTTCACGCCGCGAAACCTAGAACTAAGATATCCGTGCGCCACGCTTTTGCGTGCGGGCAATTTCTGTGCGCCATCTCAATTCCAAGAGATAACCTGCATGTCGGTTTATTGCGGTCACAAAACTTAGCGCTAAAGGACGGCAGAGAAACGCGGCGTGCTACGCGTCCCCTCTCGTCCCGGACAGGGAAGGCGCACAGACTTGCAGCCCGGTTTATTACGGCGCGACGTTGTTACGGACCGCATTGCGCCAGGCCAGCGAATCTGCGCGCGCGTGTGTTTGTGCGTGTGTGCGTGTGTGTGTGTGTGTGTGTGTGTGTGTGTGTGTGTGTGTGTGTGTGTGTGTGTGTGTGTGTGTGTGTGTGTGTGTGTGTGTGTGTGTGTGTGTGTGTGTGTGTGTGTGTGTGTGTGTGTTGCCTAGAGAGGAATCAGAGTGTTTGTGTAGCGCTCTCGTGACAGTAATCAACCGGATAACCCTTGCCATATCCTAGGTCTATGTCGTGCCTCGTTTGGCCGCTCGTGTGCCTGGTTCGCCTACCCAACGACTGCAGCGTGTTCGATCTGACTGCACTTTATTTGTCAAGAAAACATAGATCATGCAGTGGCGACCAATACGAAAGGAAACACGTGACAAGTGTTCTAAATTTCCTTGTTTTTTCGGTGATATGTGTGCTCTTTCGAGTACGTTTCTTTTCTATCTATGTTCATTTTGTTTCTTTGCTCTATTGCCTCAAAGTTTTCTTATATAACACTATTTTTTGTATTCCTGCCCTAAGTACTTCCCTTTTTTCTTTTTTGTATTCAGTCAGAGAGCCATTCTTTGAAAGATGTAGAACATTTCTTCATTCAATCAAGTTGATATGGTTATTCGCGAGTCGGGATTGCCTTTCCCGTGACATAGCTATTTAGGAGTATGTTGAGAATTAAAAAAAAAAGAACTATGAATAAACCAGGAAAGTACCGTGGAAAGAATTCTTCATCTACAAAACCGTTCAGTAAGCACTTCTGCGCGTAATAGTTGTGGGCTCCCGTTCACTCATTGCCTTCCATAACGGACCAGCCTGTTCGCCTCGGTGAAGTCCCATGGATACCGAGCCGAGCGAAGCTAATCTGTCTTCAAAATCCACGCGTGGCAGTGGCAGCTCCAGAACGTGCTCCGCGCAAGACCTGCGGAACTTCATCATTCGCGGACGCGGAGTATCAGCGCCGAGGCTCTTCTCTCTCGCCGGGGCTCCTTTGTCGCGTACAACGGGCGCTGGGCTGTGCATGCGTGGACGAAGAAGGCGTCGACGCGAGCGCGTGCGCTCGATAAATCTCGCCTGGCTTCCGTCACAGCAGCGCTCGCCTCATTGTCTCTCGCCTCCACGATCGCGTTAACTGCGAGCCGGACTTGATAGAAGCCAGGCGAGTATTGGCTCCATGGCAGTGCTCGTGCCCCCGTTCTTCACGTAGTCCTGCACACTCAGCCAGCGCCTCAGCGCGTGATCGAAGGCGTAGAGCTTCATACAAAATTTACTAGAGAATTTCGGCGCTAGTGTCTATGCACGAGCTGCAAGCGTGGCGGTTCAGCCAGTATGGGGAATGATGGTTAGTACATTAGTAAAGTTCGCCCTGATGGCTTCAGATGGTTTTGTAAGTTTGTACATTGATCATTTTCAACAAAATATGAAATGCAAGGATTTACAGTGATTATGCATGTCTGCGGAAACTTACTTCTATAACCGTGGACAGTTATTGGCGTTCTTTAGTAAACGAGAAAGTCAGAAGCCACAAGCACGAAGATTAAACAACTCCATGTATTTCCCATCATTCTAATAGCAGCTGAACGTCGCTGCGTCGGAGTTCCCTCTAGTGAAATGGGTTGGAAGCTCTTCGCTTAAATGCATTGGATTGAAGAGGTGCTTCAACGGCACGGGACTGGCCAAGACGCGTCCTGTGAATGCAGTCTCTACTTAAGTGGAGGAAGGAGTGATGCTGCCTTAAGTTCTGTGGAGAAAGAGAGAGAGAGAAGCGTTATTTCAACGACCCTTAGACTGAATAAACGGTCATGCTCGCATCTGGGGAGGTATTCTGTAGGAGTCCACTTAGTGGACTGTCCATTTCGGCCGCTCCTGATTAACTGGGGCCGCTCGTATCCTCCTCGCTCGTATAGTTGCATCCAATCAGGAGCGGCCGAAATGGACAGTCCACTAGGCGGACTCCTACAGAATCCCCCCCATCTGCTGTACCCGATTGTGACTCTAGGTCGACGACGAGAGGCGGGTTCTTGGAGCAGACGAAGAGGAGACGAAAAGCTTTATAAAATATTTACATACAGCAGGTAATAGCATACAAGCAGCGGTGCCGAAGAGCACACCAGACCGACGGGGTGGCTGGTGGCGACTCTCTCTCTCTCTCTCTCTCGATGGGCCGATCCTGCCTTAAATCTCTTTGGCAGGAACGAGGTGAGGTGGGTGATGACGTCAACCGCCTTTCTCTTTCGTCGCGGCCGAAGTTCAAGCTGCATACCACAGGACTCTACGGCAAAGGGTCAGCAGTTCTGTGCAATTCTGAAGGATGTCAGTGGATTCGTCTCGGTGCCCTGTGTTCCTCAGTTCGACTCGCGAAAGAGGGTCGGGAGCTTCTTGGAACATTTCAGGTTGTCACAAGGGCAACCACTTCAGAAGAACGAGATGGGAAGGGGGGAACGCCCGTTGCCTCGATGATATGCACGCAATGTGGCACAACGAGCCCCAGCGAGCATTGTTGTCAAGTTGGACCCGCATTTTTCGTTGCTGACGGGCGCCGCGAGATGTGCCGCGAGAGTTTTGTTAAATGAAGAAGAAGCACGTTCTAAGGTTCGCGACTGAAGTACGGCAGGCGCTGTCGGGCGTTTCAGCGGGATACATAGCTGCATACGTATCTGGTTACTTCGGTCTCCGAGTGCTAGAAGCGTTATTCTGTTCACGGTCTTTCGCTCTTGCAAAGGGGGGCTAAAAGCAGTTCCGTAATAGCAATACGAAACGGAAGCCTTTATTCGCGCCAGATTGCACCGAACCCTCCACCGTACAAAATGCTTAAAAAAAAAGAGAGAGAAAAAGAACAAGAAACGTCATCTGATTTGGTACGTCGCGATCAGGAACCTTACGTCGTCGCATTTGAATGCATTTTTGCATCGTTTTTGAACCGGCTCCTGTGACTCGGCTACTGCAATGCACTAGGGAAAACAGGTTCGAATCGTGAGTCGGGTTCAAAACGTTCGCCCACAGAAGTTATGCTTATTCGGACATTTTCTCGCTTTTATTATTTTTAGTTCATCTTTACGAGAGAGTCACAATAAAGGGGGAAAACAGGACCGGTCCAATATGTAAGCTTCCTCCCAACCTTCGTTCTCTTCTACTTCTTTCGTTGCGTGCTTTTGCGCACACTTGCGCGTGCAGTGGCGGAGCGTGCGTGTGCAGTCGACGTTGCTTCCAAAGCAGTCTTCTTTCGTTCCTTGTCTGTCTATCGCTGTGTGCGTCATCCCATGGTTAACTTTCCTGCGCGGGATCGGGCGCGCACGAAATTGGAGGGCAAACATGGGCGCGCTCTCGGGTCTCGTAATAATGAAAAGCGCCTGAAGTGGGAAGTCTCCCCGTGAGACTGCGGTGGTGTGCGCTGCCCCCTCCGCTCGCAAGGTGCTCCCGAGCTTCCCTGAGGGTCCGGGGCGATCCTCGTAGAAAGGTAGAGGGTTCTGCCGAGGAGGGCGAGAAGGTGAGGGCTTTCGCAAAGAAGGGAAGACGGGATAAGGGGCAGAGGGGGGGGGGGGTACTGCGTATAGCGCATATTGAGCCGCCGTTCATCTTGTCGCTTCTTTTTCCTTTTCTTCCTTTCTTTATTTCTTTTGTCTGTCCGTAAAGCACAGAAGCCGCCTTACAAAATGAGAGACAGAGGGCGCCCTTTGAGCCTGGCCGCCTTCTCTCTCTTCCTTTGAAAAGCCGCATCCGCGCTGTGCCGGTAAAATTGAGATATTTTCCCGGTGTATTAGAGATCCCCAAACATTGGGCCAGCTATACGTTTTTGCTAGTTTCTCTTCTTTCTTTTGCTTTGGCGCATACGATGGCAGTGAAAGGGGAGGGGGCGTTGATTTGAACTGCTAAAGATGCTTCAATGAATAAACGAACTAACTTGAGTTTGTTGTCGCTTGAGAATAGCTGAACAAAGAAAAATTAGAACGTAGTATGGGGGAATATCAATCTCACGATTCACAACATAATACGCCACCGATATTTCGCTGCTTTTGCTCAAGGAGGTCGCGCTTCGAATACTTCCCAGTTCGCGCGTCAGCGCGAATGAGCGTAGCTTTAAAGAAAGGCAAAACGACAACAAAGCTCTGTTTCGTGCAATGAACTAGCATAATATTTGAGTATATAACTTTGGCATGGTGTGGGGAAAGTTGTACAGGGGAAGGACGAACCCGCACAGAGACCTCACAGGAAAAAAAATTAATAATAAAATAGCACAACTTCTGTCTTTTTTGTCCGTGGGCAATATTTTCTCGTTGTTTTCATCCGGTCGTATACCGACACCAACGCCCCGGGGGGTCGGTTTTTCTCGGTAGTTGGTACGCGCCATGTACGACTATACAGCCGTGGTTAGGGCCCTGCTGATGTAACATTACAAGACACTGCTTGTCCCTGAGGCACGTAGGCGTCCGACCTACCGTACGTGCTTATGAAACTGAACAGGCATATTGTACACGCAAGTGTAAGGAATGCGTCAGCGTTCCCGAACGTTGAAGAGCCAAACGAGATACACAAGACTTATTTTCTTTCGCTCATTTCTCTGCTTGTAACTCTCTGCGCACGTTGATTGACTATAGACCGGCGGAAGTGAATGCGACCAAAGGAGCGGAAAACCTGGTGTTGGCATTCTTACACTGGCTTAGTGCTCGAGTGCGTTGACGCTGGTTGGCTGACTAAAGGTGGCCCCAGTGAGACGTCCTCACACACGAGTGAAAGCACGTTCGTTAAGACGAACCCGGATAAGCTGAATTTTTCGATACGAGAAACAGTGCGTAAACATTTGCTTGGTTTTCCATTGACTCAATGAAAGCCGAATCCGCGTTTAAAACGTGCCGCTAATTCGGTCGAGAGAAAGATCCGGATAGAAATTATATCGCCATGCAGCTTGCTTGCTTTACTCGCCATAGTTGTCGTGTGAGGGAAACTTAATTTAGCTTCTTTCGGTTTAATGTGCCTGTATACAGAAGGGGGGGGGGGAGGGAGTGGACTCGAAAGTTGACGCCGTCATGTAGCCTGACGATGCCGAAGAGCACTCGGTTTTCAAAACTGCGGATACGCGGCGCATATTGAGTGTACATTGAATACGTTCACGGTCGCGTATGACGCGAAACTTTGCTCTGTACAGTCGTACTTGTCTTATCTATATATTGGAGTGACATAATGACCGCGTTTCTTAACTCGCCTTTGCATCTTTTAGAGCGCAGATCTTATTTACCCGTTCCTGCGGCGAGCGTCGGCGGCCATGTAACCGAGCGAACGAGCACAGCGAAGGATGAAAACGAATGGATGATAGACTCGAGGAGGAAAGCGGGGAGGAGGGCGCAGTGGAACCATGAGGTGGGAAGCGGAGGAGGATATGGCGAAAGCGTGAGAAGAAAAGCGTAGTGCGGCGCCGATGGCCACGAGATGGCGCCGGAGTAGCGCGCATCGTCTGGAAGGTCTTATCGGCGGCGGCTGCTGTGAATGGCGCCCATGCGTCACCCACGAGCTGGCTCTGGCGATCTCCAGATTAGCGAGGTTGTCGCGCCGCACTTCGCTCCATTTTCAACGTGCCGCACGAGGCAGATTGTCTGCGCCAGCCGCTCTATCGCGTAATGAAAACCCGTATAGAGCTGCGCTCAAATGTCGCATTAGGGAGTATCGTAATTCTCGGGGATTTTTTTTCTCTCTCTGTGAAAACTGTGGATGCGACATTTTCGACTGCGGTCTGAATAATCTCGCGAACGAGAGAGGGCGCGGTTCTTCAGTCCAACCTAGAGTTACTGTATATGCAACCAAAGGTGCTACCTTTGGTAGCATATACAGTAACTCTGGTCCAACCGGCTCATACTGGTGAAGTAAACAGCAGATGGCAGCTGCGTTACGTTTCGCGGCCGTCACTTTCTGTTTATTTTGCCTTCATTGCGTTTGTGATATCATTCCCTCTTCCCGACAGAGTTGGCAGGCGTTGTGCCCCTCTCGGTGGCAGTTGACAGCTTGCTCCTTCCCTGTTTCCTTTGTGTGTTTGTATGTTTGCACACCTAATAATAATAATACGGCTTCTGCGTGGTATGGCTCAGGGTATCCATACAGGGCTAGGGCAGTCTGTCCCTAGACGGGGGTAAAGCGGTGGGGGGGGGGGGGGGGGGTTGCGTGAGTTATTAGGGTTATCATACAGGGTTATAATATACAGAGTTATGTGTATGCTTATGAAAGCATACAGATAACGGGGTGGCGGGGCCCCACCCTCTGGATGCTCTAGTGATATTGGGGGCGCGCTCCACCACTGGAAAAGCTGGCGCCACCGTCGGCTTGAGGTGGCATGAGGGAACACGTAGACACAGCGGCCGCGTAGGCTGCTTCGGAAGCGCAGAAGCGAACCGAAAACGAAAGTTTAAGGTCCCACCTGAGGCTTCGGTTCTGATTAAGTGGTGAAGTTTTCCCGCCTTGGGTATCTGTTTGACAGCATTTGAAAGCACTATAATAGGTATACTGACTGCTTTTGGAGGCGTGCAGCATGGTAGGCTACTGCTCGGTGCCGCAGTACCGGAGGTACGCAACGGAGCCCGGTGTCAGCCTTATTCACAAGTAGCCGCAGGACAAGGGGCCGCGTGAAGCTTGGCTCGCAAAGCTTAGAACTGGCAGACAGCCATAGGCTGCAACTCGGGTATGCAGCAAGCACAGAAGTACGCGAGGAAGATTTCTGCTACGGCGCCGGGAATGCGATGTTCCGTGAGTAACCGAAAACGCGCACCAAGACGCTCGCCCGCGCCCGCTGCCTGGCTAATGTCATGACGGTTTGGTCTATGAACTTGTTGATGCTAGATACTGACGAGTTCACTGGAACGGAGAGGGAGCGTTTAGACGCACATTAAAGAAAGGCATGGCATATTGTCACGTTTGTGTTATGAATTAATGCACTGGATTACGAAAAAGAAGCAGAGGGAAGTCGCACGATGAGAAGACCGATAAACATACAGTGCGACGTAACGTGAGAAATAATATTGAAATGATCAAGAATTTAGAAGACAAAAAAAAATTGAATCGACGCGACGGCACATCACAGTCGCCGTATACGTCGAAGTCTCTATACGAAACTATTTTTGAACAGTTCTGATAGCGTCCACGCAACAATGGTTGCTATAGTGTACTGCCAATGCTCATATGCTGTGGCCTAAAGCTCACGGCATGGTGTGAAAATGCGCTCACAGCGAAAGCGAAACATTGTGCGCGGGCATGCATGCACATGCGCAGTCGGCCGCTGCCAACATGTGCGATCGCTGCATTGAGGCTTCATTATGTTATGCTCCATTTGGTTATGCAGACAGTCCGCTATAAGAACATATTTCACATAGTTTACTCTCAGCGTCTGCCTACCTTTCACGCCAGAAGCCGGTTCGGGAGACTCCATCGCGGCGACCGCGCGCAGTGGCATTCACTGTACGTATTCGGTAAAGAGATATCGTCTGTAAACGATTCTGTGCTTTCAGTTTGCCCAAGATTATTACATCGACAGTCAAAAACTTCCCACGTTTTGAGAGTACTTACATAAATGTCCAGGAGGGCTGCTGCGTGGTGTTTTTATGGAGCGCCGTATGAGGAGCGCGCCGCGTGATCCCTCATACTACGCTAGGGAAGCGCTTCCGGCAGATGACAACTCCGTAAGTCCTCGCCCCGAATAGCTTCTATATGTAATGTGTGTTCTACGTATAAATGGCACATTCTTAGCAATACTGGCGCAGGCTGAACAAGCTTCGCCTTCGCGTTTTCATTTCGTTCAAAGATATTAGCCGTATACATACCGCGTAACCACGTCTTGTCGGCGGGCAGCCATTCCTCGGCGATTCACTCAAGTGAGGCCGCCCGTGGCGGGGGTTCCGGGTTGAATCGGCGCGTTCTGCACGAGACGGGTTCCCATTGTCCTTTCTCACTCTGCACCGCCAACGGATGCCCGCAGACACCCGTCCTCTTTGTCTCCATGTGAGCGCCTGTGGGTAGTATTGTCCTTTCCTCGGCACATTTGGCTGGCTTTCATTGTGCGAACATTCACTGCGGAGGGTGCGCGTTCTTTCCAACTGCCCCGTGCCTCGTTCCGAGACCCTTTCTTCGAGCGCCGTCATTGTCATATAATATAGCCTGTCGCTGACTGTTAAGACTTTAGATGCGCGTCATTTTGTTCGACCATGCCGGCGCGTGAGGCAGGCAGCGTCCTGACCCCGTCTCTAAACCCGCGAGCTCTCGATGATTGCGACTTCGCCAGATGGGCGTCACCATGGAAACGCCTCGAAAGTTCGCGCCCGCTCAGCTGTCAATGGTTCCGACTTCATTATTATTATATTTTTGCTCTCGTACTTAATTGTTTATAGGTGTCATGGGAACGTCTTCGTTTGATGTATCTGCCTTGTATAATTTGCGTTTGGATTCGCAAGTCTAAAGGGTTTGTTGGAGCAAAGCGCGCTGAGCAGTTCGTCAGGATCAAGGCGAAGTAGCTTATGCGCATTCCTGCAGGCCGACCGTTGTAGCAAGTATTAACATTCGCTTATCAAAACTTTGGATACCTTCATCGTGAATCAGCTCGGACAACGGCGCTCAGGCTTCAGTTGACGACAGCGCGAGCTGCCAGGCTGATGTATGTGGCTGTGTATGGCAACACCACCACATACACCACCACCTCCGCAAAAGCCTGAGAAGCTGCCGTCTATTTCGATGTGACAAGCGGGAAGCGCCGCCACTGCTGCTGCTGCTGTTTCCTATGATGTGTTCTAGGAGCTAAAGAAAAATGTAATAAAAGGTAAAACAGAGCGAAAGTGGTTTCACGACAGCCATGCATGCGGCTTTCTCCCTACTCCGCCGCCCAGGAGAGATCTGTTAGATCTGCACACGGCTACTCCAGTTGAGGCGAAGCTGATAGGTCTGTTCAGCTTGAAGCACGTGTACAGTATACTGCCGCTCCGGTTCGACCGCTGCGAAGTCAATTCGCCGTTAACCAGCGGGACTGACTGAAGTTTTGCGCTGGTGTTGGAGATTCTCTGCGTCGTCGTGGATAAGAGGGATATATTATGAAACGAGGGAGAAACTAGTAGCAGAAGATTTAGAAGCAGGAATACATCTTATGTTGCTAAGAACAACTCCGCCGTGAGGAGTTGAAAAGTGCGTTCCCGTCTTTCGCGCGCAGATGGATCACGGTATCCCGAAGAAAGACTGGTGGTTTGTGTTTATATTAGCATATTATAATTTTGTTATATCTTTTTTTTTCTTGTTCAGGAGAAACTGCGTGCCACAACGCATGCGGCCGTTATAAGATATAACCACACATTTATAGATTTCAGCCGAGCCAGAACTGTTTGCCGAACAGCGGCTGACCCACAGCGGCGCACGCTGTTCTATACCGATGACTCTTCACGGGGTCTTTTGCGTCTGTACTACTTCTCGTTGACAGGAAAGAGAGGTTTGCACAACGGCTTCACTCGCCGTTCTATCACACACGGGGGCCTCTGCGCCCTTCGCAGCGTGAAAGCCGGCTGTGGTCACGCCAATGTGTCCCCTCTACTCAACCAGCTGCCCGAACCACGCCGCGACAAGTGCACCCCGAGCGTTCGACTCTATATAGGAGGAAAGACGCGCGCGTTATGTAGAGAGAGCGAGAACACGGCGGCCGGGCTCTAGAGTGCTTACGCGCGCGTCATCGTCTTGTGGCCCTCTTTAAGCGTCGTTAGCAGCGAAGGGCCTGCTCGCTAGCTGCCGCGACTACGAAGCGTCTCGTTGCTAGCTGCCACCGCCCGCTTTACTTCTTACCCGGCATCGGCAGCAGCGTTTGGCCGAGCCATCATTGCCCGGGCATTGCCTCCAACCCTCCCCTCCCCCTTCCTATCCCCCTCCCCACTCAGCCACCGTTCCATTTGTGTCCTAGCTGCCCCACTGTACCCCCCTTCGCCTCTTCGGGCATGACTCACGCTCATCGACGTTCCTTCGGCCCGCCAGCCATGGCCTGGGCGCGCCTTTCCGCAGTACCGCCTGCTTTTGAAACGTGCGCGCGCGCGCGAGCCTTGGCTGTTGCTGCCCCTGTTGGGAGAGAGGAGGGAATAGAGGAGGATAGAAAAAGGGAAAGGCAAGGGGCTGGCGCGCCCCAGTGCCGCTTCTCTGAACTTAAATAGCGCGCTCTCCCGTTCTCCCCCGATCCCGTTTTTCCGGCTTCCCCGCGCGGCTCGCGCGCGCACTTGAAATCATCTCAAACGCAGCCGTGGCATCGCCAACCTCCTCCTACATCCCTCCATCCCTTCGCATTTGTCTTTTCCTTCTTGCCAGAGATGCGCGAAGCCGGGAAGAGACCCGTTCTATTGGAGGTGGCTGGGAGCTCTTGCCTCCCTGTGTTTTGCGGGCGAACAAGCTTGTCGGGTTTCGCTTGTTCGTGCGGCCGCCTCGCTACTTCAGTCTTATTGTTCCCATCTCAACTTTCAGTTTTACTGTTCGGTTCTACTTCCTTTTACCTTCCGATAGCGCAACGGCACCTCTGAACTTTTTTCGGGTCTTTAGGGAAAAAGAAGTCCCTGTGTGGTATGAATTGCTTAGCTAGCGATTCATATTAATGGGTATATTGCAATGTGGTGACGGTCTTTTCGGGCACCACCTGAATGTGGAGCACTGCGTTGGCAGGTTAGCTCGGCGTTTAGGTATTTGTATTTATGCGTTATACTCGGATGTTGAAGTTTGTTGGTCTTCTGTTCAATGCGGTTACGTCTTTCTCTTTCCTTCCTCTAGCCACAAATTACGAGCTATATAGCAATCAGTCTAGAATCAATAGATGCGTCGCTCTTGCATGCTTCTTCTCGCTCCGCCTCTTGCACGTTTATCTGTATACCAAGGTCATCTGACCGCCCGCCGGCGTGGCTCAGTTCCTACGGCGTTCCGCTGCTGAGCACGTGGTCACAGGTTCGGTTCCCGACCGCGGCGGACACACACACACACACACACACACACACACACACACACACACACACACACACACACACACACACACACACACACACACACACACACACACACACACACACACACACACACACACACACACGCACACACGCGCACACACGCGCACACACGCGCACACACACGCACGCACACGCACGCACACCTGGTCTGGTCAAGTCAAAATTAGCCCCGAGACCTCCACTCTACGGCGTCTCCCATACTTTCAATCAATCAATCAATAAATCAATAAATCAATCAATCAATCAATCAATCAATCAATCAATCAATCAATCAATCAATCAACCAATCAATCAATCAATCAATCAATCGGATTACCTGACCTGGTTTCCAGAAGAAAGTTTGCGTGTATTCTGTCCATTTAGATCTACAGCCAGTCGCCGTTGCTATCCATCTCAGTCTGGACTAAATTTAGCGGGAGGTGTATCCTTGAATGTTATCATTCTGTGCTGCTCCTAACGGCGCCTTGAAAGCTATAATAACGCACATAAATGAAAAAAAGAAAGGACCAGCAGCTTTCAACCTGGCCACCGGCTATCATAACCAGCAACTAAGTCACAGCTATATTTGCTCCTCCATCGTCCTGTTCCTTCCCGATCTCTCTTCTTTTTCTCTCTCTCTCTCTCACACACACTATCCGCGCAGGCACATTGCGCAGACGAATCGTCGTGGCGCTCGTCTCCCATCCTTTGACACCGAGCAAAAAGCCAGCACTCCGGAGATATGGGGTATGTGGGAATGAAACGGCGCTGGTGGTGCCTTTTGTTCAGCACCCGCCGAAATTAACGATCACTGCCTCCTCCTGTTAGCCATTGCGCGGGGAGAGCGCACTTCCTTCCTGTCCCCGCCCTCGCACGAGGAAAAGTCTTCCCTGCTCCTGCACTGCCTTCTCTCACTTTCTTCCTTGCGAGAGGAATCGAAAGAAAAGCGTGGGTCGCCCGACCCTCCCTCGCCTTCGATTGCCGCCTCGGGATGATTCCATTTTGAGGCGAACACTATTAGTCGTCCCCTCGTTTCGTTTTAAAACTACGCTTCGCTGGCTCTTCGCTCCTCTTATTTTTTTCATCGGTGTTATCTTTTTTCTATTTCTTGTTATTTTATGGCCCTAGATGTTCTGTTTCGGTTGTGAACGGCCGCTGCAAACTGTGTCCGTCTTTGAAACCCGGGCCGCGCTCTGTTCGTCCCTCGGTTTTCCGCATTTTCGATTCTCCTCTAACCCACCAGCACCCACCCGCGGTCCTAAAGGCACGCATAATCGCGTTGCAGATCACTGGCGCATCCTCCGCTGTAGGCTGTGCGGGAACCAGCTTTTGATAGCGTTTGGTTCCGTCGTGACCGTTCACGTACGGATGGCAGAGGACGCTGCATACCGGTACAAGCCGAGCTCGTGCGTTAAATGTTCCATTCATATTACATGAATACTTTTGAAAGTAACTGTTTTCTGCGATAATTTCGTGAACCAGAATTTACTACGTATACTCAGAGCCGAATGCATTACGTCGGCAGCTCGTATCCGTTTAGTAAGTTAGCCGTAAGCTGAATTTCCTTTTGGAATTGACAACTTCTGCGATGGAGAAATAAACATAAGGAGGCCCCCGAGCGCCCTGCCATTAATACGCCGCAGCGCGACTTCGCGGGAAATTTCGTAGAACAGATGTCTTATTCTGTCGCCTCGGAATAGGGCACACATTTGGTACCCACAATTTTCTGCTTACTGGAAATGAACCGCCAACCTGTGGTCGATGTGGTGAGAGGCTGACCGTCCTCCACGTCCTCTTGGAGTGTCGGAAAGCCCAATTTGAAAGAAGGAAACATTTTCCACTTGCATACCGTTATTACATCCCTCTACACCAGGCTATGTTTCTTGGTAAGGAACCGCTTTTTAACACCAAGGCAGTACTCAACCTCTTAAATGATGTCGTTCTGCACGTTATAAGCCTATCAAATTCATAGAGCATCCTCGCTCCAGAGGATGCCGCTGCGATAATTGCTTTGCATAGCACATGCCTCCAGGCCCTTGTGTTTCAAGGGCTCTAAGGAGGCAGTAGTGCTCTAGCATATCTTATAACCTGATATATTTTTACCTGTCGTGTCATTCTTTTTAGATGCATCTTAATGTTCATAATACACGTCATACCTCATCGCCATAATCTTATTATACAGATTTTATGCACTTTAGAGCGACCATATTTAAGGCCCCTTTACAGCCACGTCACACCATCTTCATAGAACTCATAATTACACTGCGAACTCATTACCACGGACATGGCGCTCTTTGGCCATACTTGGCCCTTGCGCCATAAAACATCAATCAATCAATCAAATTTCGTAGAGTGGCGGTTAAACAGCGCGCAGGACAGTGGACTTAGAATAGAAATGAACATAACAGGCGCTAGCTGGCTGCAACATTATTGGCAATGTAAGCGCTGACAGCTGCCCGTGATGCAGATGAAGAATGTTAAAACACCTCGATTCGCATTGTCGAGAAAGGAGGCAGCGCAGCAACTACGCAGTCTTGCCCATATAATCACTTTAGGAAAATGGAATACACCAGAGTTCACCAACCAGCCTGATATATGCCACGGATCCACATATGAAATTACAACCTTTACCTTGTTTTACACAGCAGGATGAAACCTTACTGTGCCGGTTGGGACTAGGAGTTTCTTTCACGAACGTCTATTTATTCCTAATTGGTATGACGGACAGAGCCAGCTGCAACACATGTGGCGCAGAAGAATGATAAACATCTACTGCGTGAGTGCCCAACAAACGAAGCTGAAAGGATTGACCTTCGGACAGCTTTGGGCCACTTAGATGACAGACCTTTAACAAAAGAGAAGATCTTGGGACCATGGCCTCGTACGTCTGCGACGTATAATTCCACAAAAGCGCCTGCTGCAATTCTTGAAGTTCACCGGCCTCTATGATTGCCTGTGATTGACTCAACGAGGAACGCGCTTGATTGTGTGTGAACTATGTGGAGGTTGTTCCTTCTCGCCTTTCAGTACTCTTTCCCAGTTCAGGGTAACCTACTCGGCTCAAGCTGGTTAACCTCCCTGTCTGTCCCTTATTAACCCCCTCTCTCCCTCTCTCTAACAAGCGCTGGCCCGTCACCGTGGAATTCTACGACATACCTTGGCGCACTTGTCAAATTTTGACTTGACTGGCAACGAATCTGTGTAGTTTCAGAAATTCCTGCACTGGCGTGAAGCTTTCAGCGACACTTGTAGTGAGCGCTAACTCGACAAAAAACTTTTGCCAAAATGATCATCTCACTACAATGCTGCCGCGAAGACCGTCATGCAGCAACTTCGAAAGGACTGCATGCGGGGACTTTCTGCTAAATCTCGCGAGTATACGCTCGATTCGCGCGTCGCTGTGCGCCGTCCGCGCCGCATGCGTGAAGGGCGGGCGATGCGACTTCACAGATATAAATCCCGCGGGCAGAGCCTTCCAAGTCTGACGAGCGCAACTGCTGGAGTTACGTAATTACGTTAGTGACCAGGCGGCAGTGGTACGCGCAACCTCTCGTTATACGATATGCTGCTCGGCTTATATAGCGTGGCGCCGGCATTTCGTCGCAGCAGTGCGGGCTCATCTGTACAAGCTAGGAAAGGAGGGCCGTGCTCCCTGCGCCACGCGTGCCCCCTTTCCCCCCCCCCCCCCCAGCTTTCTTTCCGCGTAGGAAACTCCGGAAGATGATCTCTGCGGTGCGCGTTCGTCGACCGGTATGCATATGCCATCTCTGCACGCTACTGCGTTGAGCCGTGCCTGCGGGCTCGCGAAGCGCGCTGCAAAGCGTCTCACTTCAGCGCGCGGGCGCGCTCGCGTGATTGCGTACATATACGCGCGCGCCCACCGCGTTCGCCTCCTCTACCGCCGTTTGTGTTAGCCCGCAATTTAATTAACGCTAACGTGCGTGCGTGCGTGCGTGCGTGCGTGCGTGCGAACGCGCGCGCGCGCGCACGCACGACCCCGGCCTCCGGGCTTGAAACCGGAGCGATCGTATCTGCAGGGGCCGTACAGAGCGAACCTGCTGGTGCACGCGTTTCTGGTTCTGGCGACAGCCTGCCTGCCTGCTTGCCCGGCTTTGTTTTCGGGAGGAGCCATTATCTTCAACATCATGCCCCCCCCCCCCTCCCTCCCGCTTTCCTCTACGTCCACCGTCTCTTCCCGCGTTATTTGGCTTTCCGTTCTTCTTTTACTTTTCCCGCGTTCGCGCACAGCGTCACGCCTCGATCGTCGAACGGGCTGAGTCATACAGCTCCGGTGGCCTTCCCCCCCCCCCTCTCTCTCTCTCCAGGCCGCCCCGGGGCTCCCGCCGCTGTGCATCGTTGCTGGTATAGCGTGCGCGCGGCCGTGTGCTTGAACGCCTCGCGGTATCTGAAGCATCGCTCGTCGCTGGTTCTTTATCGCATACGAAACTCCACGATGGGTTCACGTCCGTTCTTCGCCCTCTCGACGATCTCGGTAGGGAAGAAGACGTTGAGCGATGGCTCGATCGCGCGTCGCCGCGTTGGAGGAGAATGCTGCCGTTCGGGACGTCAAATACGTCGCTTTATTTTGCCTTATAACCTCTCTCGCCTTTTTTCTTTCTCCCAACTTTGCCTTTTCTCCTTACTGTATTTATTCGCTTCGCGCAACGGTGGTTTGGCTACCGATGCGTCTCGAACGGAGCAGAATGTTTTCGCAATACGGCGCAGCCAAGCTTAAATGAATGTGCGTAACGGCCCAGCAGCATTACGATCAATATACCGTAGAGTGCGTGGAGTGTTATGTGCTGTGCGTCCCAGTTAACATGCACCTACACAAACATCAACAACGAAAAAGTAAAAAAACAAATGAGAGCTCTTGAAAGTCATCTAAGCGAATAAAGCCAACATGCAAGCTGTGACAGGGCTTCTAGCTTTTGCTAGGAGACAACAGTATTGATTAGACAGCAAGCGAGTGTAGTTGATTTCTGTAGTTTATATTAAAAGAAAGAAATGAAGTTGGTCAGGTCGCGTAGAGGCATATAACGAGTGATCGGTTAGTTTACAGGACAGATTGCAAAATAAAGGGAAGCGTGGCCGGTTGCGCCCGAGAAGTAGAAGTTCTGAGATTAGGAAGTTGCCACGCACAACATAAAGTCTGCTGACACAGCACAAAAGTAGCGGAGATCGCAGGGGTAGTATTTTGTTCCGTAGTAACTTGAGTGAGCTGGGGATAGCGATAACGATAATGAAGGTGGCGAAGAAGAATGCAACTTTCGGACTGGAAGCAGGGAAAACTGTAAGGCGTACTACACATATACACAAATTATTTACTCAACGCAAGGATTCCATTTTTTTTTTACTTTTTCATATAGAAAGATAGTTGCCTGGAAGAGGTTTGGGAGCGAGATGGGAGGCGAACTTCGGTCATTTTCACTTTACACTGGGGAACCATCCCAACACGGCGTTACGTGTCACCACTTTGAACACAACTATAAGCGAACTATAAAAACCACACTAGCTATCCTCTGCCCAACAGCGTCCACGAATTTCCAGTCCGCATGAATAAGTAACGTTGGCGCAACCTGTACATGCAACCCTTGCTCAAGTTCCCGAGAGGCTCCGCGCAGATGGTCCCTGACCGAAAGACGCGTGCATTAGTAGTAGAACTACACGTAATGCGACAACCGCAATGCACGCTAATTAATGGTTGTCGGGCTTGGGAAGGGCACCCGCGGTAACAACGCTTGTATACGTGCTCCTCTCGCAAATATTTAGTAAAGCTGTTCCCCTCGAACCACCATCTCGATTGTGCTCAAATTTAAATATATTGTATTTTGTCCAGCGGTGGCCAATAACGGCGGTGCTTCTTGGGTCTCTCTCTGTCTCCGCCTTGATGAATCGGGGGAGAGGAAACGACGTTCTCCGAGAGCGGAGGTTACAAGACGCGGGAGAGATCGCGCGCATTCTCCAGCAATGTACAACGCGTGCCTACGTCTCGCGTCACGTGTACTGTGTCTGTCTAGCTGCGTTTACGTTAGTGCGACATTAGCGTTTCGCATTCCTTAGCGCCATCGCGTCAATAGGATGTACGCGACAGCGTTCTAATCTGTACAGATTCTTCGAACCCGGACCGGGGTTCTTGATTAAAGTTTACTCTCTCTCTTTCTCTCTCTCTCTCTCCTTAGTCCGAAACAAACTGGAAACTGTTTCCGGCGAGCGCGTTTTGCCGATGACCGGTTGAGAGCACAGCCAGACGTTTTCTTTTTTCCCCTCTCCCTTGATTGTAATACGCCAGCATTAAATAACACGCACCGCGTGAGACGACTTGCCTGTCTCGATCTGTACCCTCTCCCTGATGCAATAATGCGATCCGAGTTTCTAGCGCATTATCGCAGTTTACACGGATACGATCCGCTAGAAATGCGGTGCGATGCGCAGTTGTCGCATTCTTGTAAATGCGACGACATCTGCTGACCGATATCGAATCACGTGCTATTTATTGAGTCAACAAAAGAGCTACCGCGAAGTGCTTGCAACAACAGCGGTCGTGTCGCTCGATTCGCAGGCAGCGGTAAGGAACGTCGACCCGAAGAATTCACTTTGCATCATTTACCTTTCGAGCTTTATTACTTTGACAAGTCTTTCACGCGAAGGCTGCCGACTGATATTAAGAGGAAGCTTTAGCTCGGGCCCAACTCCGACGCGGCCTATTCAAATACATGTAAAACGCAAAAACGTTTTTATGAGATAACCCCTGGACCGATTTTAATGAAATTTGTTGCATTTGAAAGAGAAAGTTGAATTCTAGTGACTGTTGGAAGCGGAATTTTTATTTAGGGCTTGAATTTTCTTAAAACGATTTTCAAATATTTGACCGCTTGAAAAAAATAGAAGCACAATTTTTAAAAATTGGTAGCTCTGTATCAAAAACAGATATCGCGGTTCTGTGAATGGCATCCATTAGATCATTGAAAGCGGACAAATTCGATATGTCATTTTACATCTGACGTGAATTTGTTACGTTGTTTACAAGGGTTCTGCAAAAGCTGTATTTCCATGTTACTAAATTTTTTGAGATTCATGTGTAATATATCAATTTTGTCCGCTTTGGATGTACTATTAGATGCATTTCACATAATTGTATTATCGTTCTTCCTTTAGGCGTTACGGAGTTGTAAACTTGGCAGTTTTGTTTTTTGGAAATTTCGGATTTTCGCCAGTTTTTAATAAAAGATTGACGCCCTAACTCAAAAATTCGAAACCAACAGTCACTAGACCTTAAGTTTTTCTTTTAAATGCAACAAACCTCGTCAAAATTGGTGCAGTGGCTGCCGAGAAAAACGAATTCTCTTTTTACATGTATTTAGATAGGAGCAACCGAGCTAAAGCTTCCTCTTAAAATGATGATATTCACATCATCATCAGCAGCAGCTAGCGAAGAAAGAAAGGAGCGAGGGTGAGTTGCAAAGGCGCGTTAATAGAGGATGCGAGCGGAGGATAAGAGCACCGATACGTTAGCTAGACGTGCCAAACGCATCGCAAGAGGGGTGAGTGAGCGCTTCTGTGTGACTTCCGATGACGACGTAACTGCAGCACTACAGCGACTCAACAAATCTGTAGGAAAAATAGAAAAGTTGCGTATAGTTTTCCGCCGCCGATATTTGACCAATATTTGGATCAACAGTTCATGAGGCTTCGCTATCGAGTGGTTGTAGTAGGTTCCGTTACAGTGTCTTTAAAGCATTCCAGGGTTCTCTTAAGACGGTACCGTGGCTTATAGACGATGCCGCTATGTGGCAGCTGAGAATGAACGATATTTTCGTACTTTCTTTGCAGACACGGAGCAGTGGGAACTGACGTGTGGTGAAGGCGGCAACGGGGGTGGCGACCACCCCCCTGCAAGGCACAACCATTCGTGCGTGGTACACCAGGGCGCCATGTGGGTCTACGGAGGACTCACGGATCTCCAGGAACGGGCCGACTTCTGGACCTACCACTTCGGTGTGCAGACCGTTTTGATCTCGGTGAAATTGCGGCGGGGTTTTTATTATATAGTTTCGTATTGAATGTTTGATGGTTGTGATAAGTAACCACAGTTGTACCGCTGTTTCTCTTTTCCATTCATTATCTTTTGATCATAAATCTGTTCAATTTTTTAAGGTCTCATTGCTCCTAATTCTTGGCAGAAGTAACTAAATCAATGTACGCCGGTGGTCAGAAATTTTTTTGTCTGCCTACATTTTCTCGCTCAGGAAGTTCAGGTACCTCTTCTGCACTTAAACTAACTAACTCTTCTAACTAACATCTTCTGCACTTAAACGTTCAGACGCTGTCGTGGATAGCCAAATCATCTGGAGCAACATCAGCAAGTTGCAGTGTTCCTGTTTTTTCTGTTGGAGGGAAAAAAAGTGAACGCTAAATACTGTTTTGCAGGCTTTCGTGGAGAGTTCAGGAACTATTCCTTCATAATGTCTACCTCAAATATGTATATTTTTTTAATTTCTCGTCAAAACACTGTAGTCCCTTTACTCACTGGTGTTTACTCGATCTTTCTTATCATTCGATATTGAATTGATATCTATCCAGTTGCTATGACGTTGCGCTGCTGGACTGGAGCTCGTGGGTTCGATCCCGATAGCGGTGGCGGTCGCATATCGATGGGGGCGGATGTGAAAACGTTCGTGCACTTAAATTTAAGGGCACGTTAGGCAACCCCAGGTGCTCAAGATAGGTACGGCGTACCTCTATAGGTACAGCGTGCCTCATAATCATGCCGTGGTTTTGGTCACGTAAACCGCCATAATTTAATTAATCTCGATTAAAGATATTTAACTGATATTGAGTTTTCTTTTAAATGTAATCTAAACGGACCAACCGTATTAACCGCATGAAAGTGGTGCCACGTGATCGAATCAACCTGTGTGGAGCGTGTGTTAAACGCGAGTCCACGCCCAATCTTTGTGCGTGCAGACACCGGTCGCTGGAGCCGGATACGGCAGCCCAAGGGCGGCCCCGCCGAACTGCACGGGCACGCAGCGGTGCAGGCCCAGGGCTTCATGTACCTCTTTGGCGGAGAGCGGGCGGGCGCTGCCAACAACGACCTCTGGAGGTTTCACTTTGGTGCGTGTTGCGCGCGCAAAGTCTTCGCCGTCTGAAGGAGTTAACCGCTTTGTGATCTTTTCTGCAAACGGTGATTTTCTGGTGGCTGTCAAAGATGTCTTCTCTCGCCTAGCAACTTAAATCCTGAGCATCCTGACAAGCTTCGCCTCTTTTCAAACAAAGCGGGTGAGATTAGAAAAAACATCGCTACACTGCATCGATACCTACATGGCTAAGTGAGAGAGAGAGAGAGAGAGAGAGAGAGAGATAGGGGGGATTGTGCTCACTACGGAAATCTCGCATGCTAAGCTTCACTCTGAGTTGATGACTCTCTGTATAGCGTCAGAGCGTGGTCGCACACAGTCCTCGAAACACGTCACTGCATTGAGTCAATGCTTATCGCGGGACGTCTTCACTTATTCTAATTCACTCGAAGGGATGCGGGTTCGGCGTTTCTGAATTGGTGCACTTGCATAGGACTACTTACAGCCTGAGCGGAGCTCCACACGCTCGAAGTGTCTCGATAAGTATCTCTGCTCGTGATGTGAATAGCGCCCAGGAAGAGACATATATGCTGAAAGATTCCGTTAGAGCACGCAGAGTAAGACTCCGTTAACTCGAAGCTGTAAAAGCCCTGGAAAATATTCGAGATAAGCGAAGTCGTGAAAATAGAAGCCCGCTGGACGCGCATAGACCACTTGGAGCCTTTCTAAAACGAAGCTAGTAATATTCTCGGTCACTGTCGCGCGTATCGGCACCGTACACGTCGGCGTTTACAGTCAGCGACGTTACTAGGACTGTGCCGAGACAGCGTGCTTGGATTTGGAGCCAGTCGTCCGAGCATAATAGATTCTAGACATCCCCCCCCCTCCAAAATAAATCAAACTGACGCTGCTTCTTTCTGCATCGTACTTAATTTTGAACAATTTAGCTTCGAAAACCGAAACTGAACTACGGCAGAGAGCAACTGTCGCGCTTTCAGCAGACGTCCACAAGTGATGCGGCATTTATATGGCCCACGGTCGCGCAAGCGTCTTTTGTCTCGTCTGTTCCTTGCGGTAACTTCCCAAAATCCTGAATCACCAGCTGGCCTTCACCCACACTCTGCTATGCTCAAAAGTGCTAGTCATCATGCTCAAGGTCCCGTTTAATACGCTGTGACCACATTGATGCGATACTGGGCCTCTTCGATTATCAGCCCCTGACACTGCCGGACTGCTAGGGACTGCCGTCCCGCATGCCAAATTCTCGAACAGCTTCGGAAGCACCGCCCACTAGTCCGAGAACTTCCAGAATCGTGTTCGTTTTTCACAGACCGGAAGTCGTGGACTATAGGAGCTATCAGCAGATTTTTGCTCGGATAATTAAGCGCAAGCAGCTGTAGCAGACGACGGTTGTCCTGAAAAGATGGGCGCGGCTTTTGACGCCATGTTGTGAAAGATGCCATGCGCTTCTGCGTACTTTCTGCATTCCAGATGGCAAATCCTGTGCACTTAGCTATCTCGTCTGTAATATCGGTGCTTTGTGTGCCATCATGCGCTTTTCACGAGCCGTCTAATTGCTGCAGCTTCAGTCTTCGTTATTTTTAAGAGAGAAGCACAGCGATAAGACACACATGCTTGCTTTTCTTCATGTGTTTCGCGAAATTTGTCGTGCTCATTGCTTGCTATATGCGTACTGAACAAGTGAATTTCGCTTTTCAGGCGAGGGAAAATTGTGTGCGAGGAGGCGTATCGTATTGCATGTGGCTATTTCACGCCGGTTGCTGAGGTGGTATACAATCGGAGCTTCGCCGATCGCTGTTCACATATGTTCATCCCTTCTGTTGCCAAGTTCAAGCGTTTGCCTTTTCACGTGCAGGATTAGTAGACGGTGTACACGCGCTCTGTCCTAGGCTCGTGTCGGGCCTTCAGTAGACAATCTCACAAGCTTTGAGGATATCGGAAGTGCGCAGTTTGCGTGAACAGCGACGTGGCACGACCGCGATTTTGGTTGTGTCCGTGTGGAAACTCCCGCTTGAATTTTGCAAGCAATGCGCTATCTTAACTACAGCGATTAAGGGGCACGAAAAGTGAGAGCACGACGTAAACGGTGTTGCGTACTCCAGGGTAGCGTACCGTACTGCTGCCGAGAAGTAGCGGCGCCTGCCTAACGAAGCTCGACCGACATTACTTATTGGGTAGCGTGGCGTTGTCGGCGGGCTGCAGGCATCCGGTAGATCATGGCGACCAAGCAGGGGCGAGACGATTTGCTAGTGCGAAACTTGCACGGTTTATTCAAAGGTAGTTAAAAGAAAATAAGGAAAGCATGAAGTATGAAGTCTCAAGTAAGAAGTATATCAAAGTACATTTCGGAGCCCCTTAAATAGCTCTCTACAAGTGTGGGCGGGATCTTGCTTCCATCGATGACACGTGACAGGCACGGAGAGAGGGCCCCTCCTCCTGCAATACCAAGCACGGGAAGGAGAGGTCGATCCTCTCATCGACGAATCCGGGGAGAAGGTCGGGTTAATGACCTCTCCGGTGCACGTGGGCTCCGGTTCAGAAAAGGTCGGGTGAATGACCCCTCCGGTGCACGTGGGCTCCGGTTCAGAGAAGGTCGGGTGAATGACCCGTCCGGTGCACGTGGGCTCCGGTTCAGCGAAGGTCGGGTGAATGACCCGTCCGGTGCACGTGGGCTCCGGTTCAGGAGCGTTAGGGTGAATGACCTGTCGCCACGTGGTGTCAGACGCCAACCCTAACAAGGGCGCTTTGCGAACACGTTCTGTGCGCTCAGGCTGCGATTCTACTATGCAAGGTTCATGCATGGTTGTGACCGCAACGTAGCCTCTGAGACTGCACACCAGCTCGGAGGCCACGCTAATGAATTCGCTGGGTAGGGGGGCTATCTACGAGTAGCTACGAGCAGATGACGGTAGCCACGAAAGTGACTTCTGGTCACGGTGCTTTGGAACGAAACATGGAGGAAAGAAACGAAATAGGAGAGGCCCTGATGTCACGTTTTTGAAGCCGGAAGTGTGGCCATTTTGATGTGCCACCTATCTTTGCACCTCCAGCCAGCTCGCCGGAGCAGATAGGCGCCAGCATTGAATTTACATTGCTACGAGCCGCCAGAAGTGTGTTCTGCCGACCCGCGTCAGAACAAAGCCTACGAAACATCTGTAACAGCTTTAGTTAAGCAGACGAGCTCTTGCGCATTTGCGTAACACGTTGAAGAAGACGACGAAGACATGCGCCGTCATTACTTAAGTGTCTCTGTTGCTGGCTGACACTCACACTCATCTTCAAACACAACTTTCAAGCTTACACAACACACTGCAAAGTCAGCTTGTTTCGCGAACAGAATGTGCTGCGAGAAAGACACGGGCCACTTTTAAAAGGCCCAGAGCAGCAGCGAGAGCTTCATGAGCGCGGTTGCTATGGCAACGTTGACGTTTGGAGTACCAGTCCCAGTGCTCCTTTGCGAAAAACAGCACGTGACTTCCGCCACACTTTCTCCAACACGCCCGTACTGGCCGGAGCCTCTCCTACGCTTTCCTTCCTGCATGGAACGAAACCTCAGACAGTCCCCGACAGCTGGATCAGGTGACTGTGACATGCTCTTCTGTCAGGACTATTCATACCGGAAGTTGCAGATGGTTAGCGGATAGTCCGGCTCTATATAATCGAAGAGGCCCACTGATATCGTCCTACATGAGAGGGAAAAAAGAAAACCCTGCCTCCATTCCACCCTGTGAAAGTGGATGTACGGCGAAGCTGTTGCCGACACGACGTTACACAAGCAGCACCACCACAAGCAACGTACGTCACGCGCGCACGTACATGTGCGCAAGTGCAGCATACACCCTCATTCTTCTAGGCCCTCCGCCAAGCGCAAGTGCCTTATTGAACTAATTGAATTTTTCAATGTAACTTGCGTCAGAAAATTCGCAAAGTACGACTTACACGCAAGCTGCAGACATGATAGCTTCGGATTGTAATTCGAATATGGAAGAAAAATTCTGTTACGCGGAAACTCAAAGACAAAGCCCTTTTACAGCTACCGTTTGAGGTATGTCTGAGTGGCCACGGCCGCTAGGTGGCGGTACTGTTCTTGGATGAGCACGAGCCCGCAAGAAATCCTGGCCAACTAGAGACTAACAGCTTCGCGGCGCAAAAGTGTTCCGAAACAAGAATGGAAAAACACATGGGTTATCACCACTGCCAGAAAAAAATTCGACTTAACCGATATTTCGAGATATCCGAGTTCGAGTTATCAAGTGGCTAGTACACAAACAAAGCACTATGCTTGTGCGCATTTTTAGCCTGTGTCTATTCCTGAGCGTGGTTTACTTCACGGCCGATATTTCCTGTGCGCGAACCAATCCGCCACGTATACACTGCCGCATTGAACTTGCAAAGTGAACCAGCTCGCCGTTTTGAGACACATTCGTCTCGCCGTTGGCGTCCAGTGAGCGAGACGTGGGAGAAGGTGGCGGTGGAGGGCGTCGTGCCGACGCCCCGGTGCCGTCACGTGGCCCTGGTAAATCCGGGACTGGCCACGTGGGCCGACCGCGTGTCCGCCGCCAAGGAGGACGAGGAAGGCGGCGCGGCGCTGCACCAGCATCGGCCGCGCCACGGCCGGGCCGCCTCGCTGCGCTTCAAGGTGCACCCGGTGTCCCGGCTGTGCAGCAAGAGCACGGGCTCCCAGGACGAGGACGAGGACGACGACGCCGGCTGCGCGTATGGCGGCTGCGGCGCCCAGGTCAACCTCAGGTGCGGGCTCCTCTCGCCATTGCTTTGCCGCTCCTTTTCCATCCGCTTGTATGTACCAAGGTACTAAAGCTTGCAAATAGTTAGTTAGTTAGTTAGTTAGTTAGTTAGTTAGTTAGTTAGTTAGTTAGTTAGTTAGTTAGTTAGTTAGTTAGTTAGTTAGTTAGTTAGTTAGTTAGTTAGTTAGTTAGTTAGTTAGTTAGTTAGTTAGTTAGTCGATCGGTTTAGCTCTAAGGTTTGCAAAGTGTCTCACAGCTGCGGCATGTGCATTGCATCAGCAGTAGCATTGGTGACAGAGGCTAAATTATTTAATGGACAAAGCTCTTCGCGTTTAAGTTATCGCATGAGCAGCAATAGACGACGTTTTCCTCATTTAATGATGCCAACATTACTTAGTCGGTGATGCTAACGTTACGGTTAGCATCGCCAACAAGGCGCGCGATTGGAGATCGCTGTTCGGATCGCGCGTTCAGTTTCGCCTTGCTTGATTGGCCTAGGCCGCGCCAACTGCACGCGGCTGGCAAAGTCGGCGCGGTGAAACTGAACACACGATCCGAACAACGATCTCCGATCGCGCCCATGGTCTTCGGTAGTGCGGGGGCTAAAAAGGTGTGGACGCAAGGAGGGTGGCCTACGAAAACACGTTAGAAGCGCTTCCGCATATGACACCGTTTATATCTGTGGTTAAATTTTTATCATTTGGAATGTGACTTCTACAGCACTCCTTCTAAGTCCAGGAAGTGGACATATGCAGCACATTTTGCAGCACCGATTTACTCTGTCTTCACGCGTTCGGTAGGTATGCACCTCCAAGCAGTTTGATAGAATTGCACGCAGCATGTTGCATGCCGAGTGCAAGCGACGTGAGTATACTACTAGCCGTTTACCATTTGTAACATACGCGCTAACGACGCCACCAAAGCCTTTCTCAAACCGAATCATTGGCACATAGGTAACGAGCATTAGAAACGCAATGGTTTGCGAACTTGGAAATGCCAACTGTATTGTACACACTTGTATCACACAGATATAACAGTGATTTGTTGTTTTGCTTGTTTGTACTGAAAATTATCGTCACCAGCACAGCGACCATGCAGAGCGAACACGGTAGACTCGCGGGAGGCGCTTGCGCGTCTTCAGCTTAGACTGACCCGTCAAGGCTACGTGCCGTCATCTAGATAATATAACATCTTCGTTTATACTTGGTGGCGTTGATCTGTGCTGGTAAGAAACCGTCCGTCCGTCCGTCCGTCCGTCCGTTTGTTTGTTTGTTTGTTTGTTTGTTTGTTTGTTTTTGTTTTCTGCGCATTGTGCTTCCGAGAATAATTTCCTATGTTCGAAAGAGTTGCTTGCAAGCTCGCGCTTGTCTTTTCCTCTTTGCTGTGGTGGTGTTCCTGCGCGCTGCAAGTTTCCAAGTTTGAATCGACCAACCCTGCTGCTGCATTGGGCATTGTTAAATACTAGCCGTATATCTGAGACCGCGCCAAAAGGCTCGCGTTGCACCTCCCCACGACCCGTGTGCACTACAGACAGGGCGAACACACGTGGGACGCAGGTCCCTGAAGGAGAAGCTATCCAGCAGCCGGCTGGTGCGCAGCATCTCCAGCGGCAGCTACTCCGTGGGCAGCGGCTTGCGCCGAGACGAGACCGAGAAGCTGCTCGAAGGAGGGGACCCGGCCTCCGGCGTGCCCACGCCGCAGGCCATCCAGAAGTCCGCGAGCACCGACGCCGTGCTCGAGGCGTCTGACAGCAGCGGGGAGTCGACGCCCCAGCACCAGCGCAAGCGGCAGCTGAGCGTGCGCGTGCGGCCCCTGTCGGAGATACTGCCGCGCAACAGGGACTGCTCGGTGCCTGTGCCTCCGGGAATGCTGAGCCCGCCGCCGCAGGGTGGCAGATCCCGGCGCATCACCAGGTGCGCCCGCGTCACATGGCACCCCCCCCCCCCCCCCTTCACCTGCCTTACGGTTGGCACAACTAACCGTGCATATTGCTGTCTGTTGTAGCGATCGTAACATCACTTCGGTCTGGACGAGCGTCCCGATCATGTTTAGTGACCGCACGGAGAGATAGATAACAAACAGTAGACACGCCAGGACTTACTTAATGTCTATTGCAGGTATACAGTGACAGCTGCTACGTAGGGCGTGCTTACGATATCTCAACCGGAATGCAGAACAGAACGCTGAGGGAAAAAACATAACACCATGCAAGCTGCTGCAACATGCTTACATGTGTACTGCAACGCTTAAGACTCTCTGTACTTTTCCAATGAATCCTATGTTGCGCTTTCCCGCAGATCCCTCTTTTTTCCTCGTCTACCTGTGTTGATCGTTCGTTCCGCGTCTGCCGATGGCTTTCGAAGCATGAAGGGCCGCCGCTACGCGTTTCGTGTCTCAGTTCGCAGAGCTTGAACACCTTCAACGTGTCTTCCTCGGCGGCCGCGGCCGCCCCCGCGCGGTCCGGGGCCAGCTGCTGCTGCACGCCCACCGCGACCACCGGAGGGAACAGCGACCAACAGCACACGCCCTGCGAGAACGCCACCGACCCCCGCGCGGACTTGCTCATCGACCTCGACCAGAGCAACGTCAGGTACACAAGATATTAGAGGGTGCCTGCTAGGAGAGCTCGAAGGGGCCTCATGTTACGTTACTGCCTCAACAGGAGGACCCGGTTGTGGCCCTTGCGAATGTGTTTTTTTCTGCGGCCAATTTACTCTGCTTTGTGACACTTCACTCAGCTGCAGTTATGTTGTCTAACTGCGTGGTTTTAATTTCCGTGTTTGTAATTCCACTTCGCTTCAGAAACTGAAGGGCAACGCCACCGCTGCGCTGACTGGTGACAGCTCGAGAATAACACTCCTCGGTCATTTTTGAGGCAAAATTTCGCAACCATGCACATCCAGCATCTACTCCAATTCAATGGAGTGGTATTCCTCACACAACTCCTCGTCGTAAGGAAGGCCGAGAAGCTTTATTGAAGCGCAGACTTTTTTGCAGTCGATTCGCGGTGCTGTGTTCCCCTGACCTCAGCGGAGGAGCTTCGAGCGCACCCATTTTGTGAACCCGGGGAGAAATGTTTGATAGTGTCAGACCATGAAGGCTCGAGCAATACGTATGGCAGGAATCATCGACATGAAGTCCGAAATGTTTCTGTTTCTGTTCCACGCCTTCTTAAAGACTGTCGCTAATATTCGATTAAGTATTAATAAAAATTCAAACTTCCAGTCTTCCTGCGTCCTTTTCTTTCTGTTTTTTCAAACAACTCCTTCGCGTTGGTTTGATGCAATACTAGCTACAAGTCTAGCATTCTGCAATATACCCCACCAAGGGGCTATATGCGAAAGCAGCGCACCCCACCTTAGGTACTCTCGCTCACCCGTTACCTGCGCTTCGTGCGCGTAGGTACCGCGTGGGTGGGCCCCGACGCTCGACCAGCAGCTACACGTGGTTCTCGGACGCGAGCAGCTCCGGGGCTCCTGCCATCTCGCCCCTGCAGCTGTCGCACAGCGCGTCCCACTGCTCGGGCTACTACTCGTTCGCCGAGGACGACCCCGAGTTGCAGCGCGACATCATGAACTTCCTGACGGGTCACGGACCGAGATCGCGGCCCTCGTCGCTCAACGCCGCCACGGCCGCCGCCATTGAGCTGAGCACGTTCAGCGCAGCCGCCCAGCCGGGAATACAGGTTGGTGGTGTGTACGCCGTGTGTACGGGGAGTTGCGCAGGCCCGTCGACTGAATTAGAAGTACACTGATGTGAGACGGGTTGCTAAAGTGCTTAAAATGGACACGCGCCGTCAAAGACGATAGAAATGCAAAGCTGTCGATGCGTTAGCATTCTTAGGGTACTTTACGTACTTTTGGGGGGCTGTGTATGTTCTTCTCTAACCATTTTTCCGCCTACCTGGGTCACCGGGTAGTCAATGGTCAGATGGGTAGCGCACCGGGCTCCTATGTTGAGGGAACTTCGAAACCCATCGGACTGGCTTGCGCCAATGAGCATGTGGCAATGTGTACATATGTGCACATTGCCACATTCTTCAAGGAACCTCTTTCATGCCGCCATTGGGTATGTGTCGCTCTTCGATGAACCGCTCGGCAACTTGGGTCGCTGAGTATATGTGCCACTGAGTGCGCGGCAAGCGAGGAAACAATTCTCAGCGTTCGCAGGCACCGGCGCGCCATGCTTCTAGTCTCGGAGGCCTCGCGCGGACTTCCCGGCAGCGAGAGAGGAACCCGCCTGCCGCATGACGCGCTTCTATACCAAACGCTTTACCGTCCACAGTCATCGTGAGCTGGGTTCTGCCGATTTTTTACACATAAGGAAAATTAGAGATTGATAGCAATGCAAGTCAGTAAGTTTACAGAGGCAAAAACAAATGCAGCTGTCTTGCGCTAAGCAAAAATTGGCTGCGGCTTAGCTCAGCTAACCCTGGATATGAAAAACGAAAAATTGGTTTAGCATGGTGGAGTCTTAGTTTCGCTTGGTTAACCTTTAATTTAGCTGTGATTATTAGACTTATACTTGCAAATAAAAAAAATCGAAAATAACGACAAAAATAAAAATGATCTAAAACAACGCATTAGCGCCCGTATACCACAGTGTGTTTGTTTCTAAGGATTAAAACTTGTTTCATTCTATTACTGAGCCTATGCAAAAACAGTTACGCACAAATGCGGTCAAAATGCATCGAACTATATCTAAGTTGCAAGAAGTCTCTCTAGCATCCACAGCGTTGACTGCTATGCACTGCTATGCATGGAACGGAGTATAGTTCATACTTGAGCGGCAGTGGCGTTCGATGGTGAAGAGGGAAAGGGGCCGTCCTGCACTCGCGCAACGATTCCTCCCTTCGATATTTTGGCTGGGCAGCAGACTGGCGAAGATGTAGCCTCACTGCGCTCCTATTTCTGCCTTCAGGACCATCCCTACTACTGCAGAATATTGGTAGCCATCAAAACGGGTGCCACTACATTCTCAAGTACATCTGCATACTATGTAGCAAACACCTTGAAAGCTGGCTTCTCCACAATAAGGGTGCGCATGCCAGGAAGCCAGCTTTTTGAATCTGTTTTGCTAGGACATTCGGTGTTTTTTATTGCGATGGAGTCTTATATCGACGCTCCAAGCGCATTTCTGCCGTCGGCGTCGCCGTAAGGTTCCGCATAAAGTCCAAGGTCGATAAAACAGTCGCCACGCGCCATATGGTGTGTGTGTGTGGGTGAAAGCTTGCGAGGGTGAGCCGGCGAACGCGGTTCAATCTCTCGTGCGCGAGCGAGGAACGTAGGCCGGAAGCATGCCCTCTCCTGTCGCGGGTGAGGCAGGGTGGTGGGTCAGGTGAGGGAGGAGGGGTGTTCTTCTACGGCTGTCGCTAGGGTGCTAGGGTGCCTCGATGTCCTCCTCGCCCGCCGCTCCGTACAGAGTGGCGTCTACCGCGGCGTCTGCTACGGCGTCGGGCACGCGAATGGCGTGAATGGCGGACGCCGTAGTGGACACCTTTGGCGGACGCCGTAGGGTGCGTTGCCGATGCTCGTGTGTCTTGAAAGCGACCTGCGACGGGGCCAAAGTGCGCGCCCGCGCTGGCCTCATCTTCAAAGCGATATGAGATGTTTGCAGAGTGCGCGTAGTACCGGTAGCTTCGCATGCGCTGCGCTTTCGATGTTTCGTTCGCGCTGAAGCCAAAGGTGCGCGAAGGTGAATTTGTTTGCTACTGCCGCAATTCCTCACTCCAGCATTCTGACCGCGACTTTCCGCGTTCATCGAGCTAGATGGGTTCATGGTTACCTGTGCACGCGTGACGCGGTGCTTGTTAATTTAGTTAAAACACGTGGGCGAGCTAGTTGACTTCAATCCATGATAGAATGTGTAAGCGCGACTGAACAAGGACGTAGAAAGAAGCAGACACACAAAGGCAGCGCTGTCTTTGTGTGTCTGTTTCTTCCTACATCCTCGTTCAGTCACGCTTACACAAGTTTATACGGCCGCTAAAGCTACTATCCTCACTTCCTACAGCTATCCACTAATTTGCTATCGCGATTGGTGTTTCGCCTTTCGGGCAAAAGTTAACCTTTTTTAAAAAGTATTTTCGTATGCGTAAAACATAGCCAGGTAAAGTATTTAAGCAAGCCTTTAACATATTCATTTATTGTGTGAATAGTAAGCGCAGTTATATATTAATTATAGGAGCACGTCAACTATAATGGAACCCAAGTAATCTCTATTATGACAATGCCGCCATTCTGATTGCACCACTGGGACATTGGGTAGGTGTATTAGCTAAAGGGAGCCGACGCGTCATTACGCAACGTTCGGTACGCTCGACGCTGGATGAATGCTTATCATTAGTGCAAACATAGTAGTTATGTAACAAACAGCGCGCATTGAAGGCGAGGTGGTAGTACAGAGGTGATTGTGAACGTGGTAGGAAGTATAAAGGTGACTCTCGGGCATGTAGAAAGCTACCCTATGGTTGTAAAAGGTGGGCCATGTGCATTCAAGTGCGAATAGAACGTTACAGAAGGCCCCTGATCGAACGCTATAGTCGATAAGCGTAACATAGGTTTCTCGTACGAGGCTCCTGCAAGAAGCTCCTGCATCGCCAGGTATTGTTACTCAGGGAGCAGAAAAGTGTCAACAGAGTGAACCTACAGTCACCTAGCTTCAACCTAACTCTCTGCCTTTCCTGGAAAAGTCACATTGCAGCTGATCTCTTCTATCTTCTAGCGTGTCTGTAGCTGGAAATAACGTAAAATATTCACTGCACAGGTAGTATTGCTTTCGGTGTCTACGGGCATTGCCCTGTTGTAAATTTACTCTGAACTGCTAAGGCGAATAATGATTTCGTGTAGTAGCGTGCGTTAATGGTGAGGTAAAGCGCTTGTTGAACGTTAGGCGTGTCCCCGTGATCTCCACCGCGTATTTACGTCCAATGCCCGTGGCACGACTGTATCGTCGCTTGCTGCACATTGGCCCCAACAGCTCGAGCTTGGTTGTGCACTTTTAAATCGTCTCTATATACACTACCCAAAATTTACCCAGCCGAAACCTCTTATATGTTTGGCCGCTGCTCGACACTTCTTTTTTTTTTCCTTGGAGTTGTGTGTTGCAGCGCAGCTTATGCTCATTTATCGCTCGTCTCATTCAAGTTAGCATGTTGTAGTATGTTGTAAGTGCTTTGTTTTGTTTCGTCTTCTCATTTTCTCTCTATGAGTGTTGTGAGCTGGTCCATGCCTGTTAACGTAACATGGACGAAACAAATGCCAGCAAATATCGACAGAAACGATGCGTTATAGCCACCGCGACCGGCCCTGACCCCTTGCAATGTTGGCAGGTGGTGAAGGAGCGCGCGCGCTCCTGGGACCGCGTGTCGCAGCGCACGCCCACCGTGTGCAGCCAGGCAGCCGTGGCGGTGTCCAAGCGCACGCCCATCCAGGCCATCAAGGAGGAGAGCTGCCAAAGCACGCCCGTGCGCCTGCGTAGCGCCGGCCGGGCGGGACACGGCAGCCCTCCCGGTGGGCGCACCGAGCTGCACCAGTGGCGCCTCTGCTTCTACGTGTTCGGGGGCCGCGAGCAGGGCGCCCCGGGACTCTACCGGCAGCCCATCTCCATCTGGAAGCTGTACGTCTGAGAGAGCCGCGCTGCCCCGGATTCAGTGCTGCACCACCGCGTACGCGTCTCAACGTACGCCGGCCACTGGGATGCAACCGGGCCCTTTTGTCCGCAAGAAGGGGACCCACCTAGACCAGTGGACTCGGTGTTGCTGACCTAGAAAAAAAAAAAAGCCGAGAAAAAGGAGCTAGGTGCCCCGTCGCACTCTGATGACATTCGCAGGGGAGGCATAAAAAACGGACACGTTCCCCCCCCTTTGGTGGTACTGAAAGTGAAGTAATTGTGTGCCGATATGGTTTCGCGGTGGGCATTTTGCCCCCCTGGCACCCTTTGGTAGGTGCGCCTGTGTGTCTCTGTTGTTGACCTCACAGCCCTTGCAGCGCATTTACCAGTGGGAACAGCGAACGCAGCAGGTCCAGATCCAGAGAAACGTGACCTGTGCTTAGCTGCGGCGTCGAATGAGCGTCCGTGTTTTGGGACTTTCGGTCAGTGGTAGAAGCGCTTCTGTGCTCCCTTGCGCACTGCTTTTTTTTTTTTTTTTTGGTATATCGTTCACTTCATAAGGGGCAGCGCAGTTTCCCGCGCTAGTGTCCGGGAGCCGACCTGACCCAAATACGACCTTTCACGACGGAGTATCTAATTACAGCTTTAGCGCTATTGGAGTAGGGTAATCCGAGGGCCTCGATTTTTCAATAGGCCTAGGACATAGGAGAGCTAAATAACAAATCTTTGCCATCCACTGGCATGAAATATAAACGTAACATTTTCAGATTTTCTAATGTGGGCAACTGTTTTCTCTCTTTCATGTTGTTACTCAAGTATCTTGCTTGGAAAATTTCAATTTCGCTATTCATACAGGGCGGATATTTGGGTACTAGGAAAGTGTGTGAATATATATCAATGTGTTAGCACTTGTCAGACACTCTGCTTGCCTCCTTATCTCTGTTGACTCAACCGTTCGCTGACAGTGCCCACCTGCTGATGCCTCGGCAGTGAATTTTTTTTCTCGCTTTCTGCATCAAATGTTCTTTTAACATCATAAACGCACAAAAGGCGTGACGTAGCTGCTCGACTTTGTCTTCCAGTTCTCCCCTAAAATTCTTCTTTGTTATTTCTGTTCCTCTTTTCTTCAAACCACAAATGCTATCTTTCCACACACGCACAATCGACTCACGCTTGAGGTTCACTGTCATTTCCAATACCACAGTGTTCTTTTTAAAATACAGCGAAGCAAACAGCTGCACCATCATTTGGTGATGAAATTCTCAGCTTTATGATGACAGTGGTCATGTGAGAGGGGCTGTGCAATACTCGTTGCTTGAATACTCACTCCATCATCTTTTGCTAGTATATTCTTTTGGTGATTTGGCGTGCTAGTATTAAAAGTTCCTCTGCATTCACTACATTGATCTTAAGCATGCATGAAAACGTCCAAGGCTGGCTCCACTTGCTATCTTGTCCTGAATTGATAGCAAATTATGATACAGGAAATATTGATCTCAGTTTTGTTTCAGTGAACATATGTCCTAGCTTCTTTGTTTTGGTTGTGGCGCTTTTGCAATAACTGACTGGTTTAAAATGGTGAATTGTTGAAGCTCAAAGTTGAGCCATCAAGGCTGAGAATGCGTGATTTCACATAGTGTGCAATATGGGACAATGGGTACAACGAACTCAAGCGTACCTTCGCTGAAAAGGAGTGAAGCTGTATCATGTTTAGTCTGCAATGCCAAATGCCATTGAGTACGATATTATGTTCTTACTCAAAACATTGACATTACGCTGAGCAGTGTTTCAGCTTGCCAGAGAATGGGCACTGACGTCTCCTTGTTTGTGCATGTCCATCATCTCGCGTCTGCAGCTTGTTGAGCAGTAGATTCAACTATGGCCTCCAGTTGCTGCACTACTAGTTGCAGAGCAAATGTCTCGAATGCCTTATCAAGACAGACCTGCCATCTGGCATTGAAGATTACTGCACTATTGCATTTCTATCTTGGTTTATTTTCATAAATATATATGTATATATATATAAATTCTTGTACCTGGCTGTTTTATTCTGGTGGGCTCGAAGCAGAAATCTCAGTGGCCAAGAGTATTTATGTGAAGTTGGGAGTTTGGCACTTCTCGGCCTCTGCTGTTTAAACAAGGAATTGTATTTTTATTATGCACTCATAGATAAAGTGTTATAAAGAATAACATATATGCACGCATTCATGTATACGCATGCAAGAAATATCCATATTTTTAATGGTTTTTATTATTTTTCTTTTATTGCAAAAGGTGAAAATTACCTGAAGGCAGCAGTGTGTATCTTTGATAGGTCCTTCTTTTTTATGTGTACATGCATCTGAACTGTAGCTAGGAGCACAGAATGAAAGCGTGGAAGAGGTAACTGTTTCAGATATTTTTTTTAATATTTAGAGGCTGCTTTTATCATTTAGCGATTTAAAAACAGGGTTATTTATATTGGATCCACATTGCCCTCCAAATCATTATGTGCTCTGTCAATCCTATCAAACATGAATAGTTTGTCGTAATAATTCTGCGGAAACCTGCGAGGGGAGAGAAGTAATTAATAAAGGGAAAATGAGACATTCACCCAATCGTGGCAAGTTCTACAAAGGAAACCCATACGGGTTTCTCAAAAGAAAAGCTGTTACGTAGAACTATTACGCTTAACTCTTGCCTTTCATTCGAGTTGTTGATTAATTCGACTTCGCCCTGCCATCTGCTAGCTGCTTGCTTAGCTCAGATGGTAGAGCGGCAGCCCAGGAAAGGCGGTGGTCCCAGGCTCGAGTCCCGGACCAGGACAAATTTTTCTTCAACTGCGAGGCTTTTCTTTCGAGGAACCCGTATGGGTTTCCTTTGTAGCAATTGCTACAATTGGGTGGATGTCTCATTTTCCCTTTATTAATGAATAGCTTGTCCTAGTCTAATTTAAAGATCTATACAGATTCGATGCTTCATCCCGACCATGTCCTCCTGAATCCCCTTGCCCAACCAGGAATTCATTTTTAGTCTGCAAAGATGTACAGGACACTTACACAGCAGGGAAATTATGTCCGTGGCTGAGGACTACAAATGTCATCAAATATTTTTGCTGCATTCTGTTTGTCTAAGATGTCCAAAAAGTTTCTGATGTAAGATACAGTTAAGTTTTCTTTTTCTGGCACGACCAATACCAACATAATTGCCCTGAAAATCTGTGAGATTTGGCCGGCAATGCTGAGATTGTGGTGAGAAATCACGAAGAGCATTGTTTGCAACTTGTTGATGTAAGCTCGCGCACATTGCCCTGTGTGTGTACCTTGAATGGTGACTACTTTTATGCCCCTTAGAGTGTTCTCTCGAATTGATTCAAGTGGTGTGCCATGCATTGTTTAATTTCAAATTTTTCAAAAATTGTTAACAGGCTTTTCAATTCTGTAACAAATTGAATGTGCCAAGAAAGGGAGTATTTGTGACCATAAAAAAACGCAGCATTCTGAAGGTACTGAGGCTCTCATAGAAAATGATTAATGTGGTGAACTCTCCCTCGTTTTACCTTTGTTGATGGACATTGCTGTTTATTTTGTATCTGCCTTAGCATTTCGTCCTGTTTAACCTCGCACGCGAGTGTTCTAGAATGCACAAGAGCTGCAGCGAAAATCGTGTGCCAATGGGACTCTAAATGCAGCTTTCTTGCAAGCAACGGCATCTGATGAGTGGGAGACTGTTCAGGTGGATCGCATGAACCTTTGACCACCGAGAGGCTTCAGAAGATCTGGTTGCTAGTGGCACGGAAGACTGACATTCTATCAAAAATCGCACTGAAGGACTGTGGCGTGGTATACAGTCGGAGGCCATGCAGCGCCGATCGCCAGTGTGCAAAATGAAGCATGAAGTGTACTTGACAAGAGCTGAAGTTGTCGCACTGCCACCAAATAGTGTGTTATCTTGTACCGGGTCCTTGTGTGTGTATGCGTGTGTCCGTGTACGACGCTGAATGCCTGTGTGTACTGCTGTGTGTGCTCGATTTTATCGACTGACACTGTGTGGGTCAAGGCTGCGGCAGCAGGCAATGATCATTCCTGTATATCTTTACACCGATCAACACGAAACTCGTGCTGCGCGCTTTGTCGGCACGTAACTCACAGATAGCGTGCACCATGCCAAAAGTGATTTTCTTCCAGCAAACAAACGTTAAACTGCGCTCAATATTAAATTCAATTTCGCTCATGCAAGCTTCATCGTACAACTCAGTAACTACGTCCGGTCCAGGTGGCACAGCCATGCGCTTAAGCGTAAATGTTTTCGTCCTCATTGCATTTCATGGAAAACTTGAGCAAAGCTGTCCAACAAAGCTTGAACGAGCGGCCCTCGCGACTACGTCTAAAGAGCTCTAGACAAGCTTGTAATACTTCGAATTTCCCTCTCGCGCGTTCACTCTTACGCAAGTTCCCTTCTGCGAACAACGCGAAACAAAAAACGGTAGAGCAGTCGACACGAGCGATTCTCTTTCGCGCTGTTGACCTGTCCCACGTTCAAGCGCCGGAAGCCGCGCCTCGCCGCCCGAAGACGTCACTGTGGACGTGACGTCAGCATCCGCGGTCGCTGTACCTGCGGTACCGACTGCAGTACCCACCACGCGGAACTTTTGTGATCGAGGCTGTGTGAGGGCGTGGAGGAAAATTTCATCCGTTCACAAGCCTGTCTCTCGTCCGAGTACTGTTTATGGGTGGTACAACCCATTTTAGAGCCTTTCCAATGCCAACATGAAATGTAGCTCAGCGCGATGCTCACAAGATAAGGATTAAAGTGCGTCGCGTAGGAAATCGTGCGGGACATTTTTTTTTTCTTCCAACCATCCTGGTTGGGTTGCTGTTGCAGCAGCCATGATGAAAATAGCCCACCGTTGTAATTGTCTTAGCTTGGGCGGTAACTTCGAGGTTACTTTAGTGCCATGCATTAAATTCTATTGGTATCCGAATACGTTTGGTTACGCCGCCCGCTCACTGCCATGCGCGGCATTCCGCCTGCGCGTTGAAATAGCGTTTCCCAACCGGTTGTTTTTCTTCCGGTTCTTCGCAACCTGCCTTAGTCCTGACTCAATGTTGTTGTTCTTTTTTTCTTTCTTCTTTAGAGAATGTTTCACATTTCAAGGGTAATGGAGAGCGTGTAATGGACGCCACTGCCGTGATTGAGGAGCTGTACACGAATTGAGCATCGGGCCTAGGTGCGCCACTTCCCTCATTCGAATGGACCGATTTCTGATTTCGCTTGAAAAAAAAAAGAATCTACGAGGGGGGTAAATTGTACAACGGACACGCTAACCTGTACGGCTTTGCCGTTTTTTACCTTCTGTAATTGTGACGCGTGGAAGGAAAGAGGGAAGCGGGCATAAAGCACGGAATGCCTCTTATTCGTTGCCCTCGCCATGCACAGTGCCGTACCCGATGGGTGTCGCTTAATTTGTACGCCGCTTGACTGAAGGGCAAGTGACATTGTCGGGGTATAGCAGCTGTTCACGTGATTATAGTGTAGGAAGGAGAACAAAAGCTGAATTGTCGACAGCTCAGCTGAATGTTCTTCCCGTCATGCTATCCCTTTCATACTTTTTTTTTACTTATTTTGATTCGCGGTTTCGCAATGCATGCGTCATTCCGGTGATCGTTGTCTGTAGGGCGTCTGCGTTCTCCAGTTATGCGCTTCGAATGACTTTGTCGTCCGGGCACAATGCAATTTCGTTCACATCCGTTCCGCGCCGTGACAAGGATAAAGTTCACCGTACAGCTACATGCTGTCATGTAGAGCACTTACGAAGAGCATTGTGAACTCGGACCCACGTTCTATGCTTTATTTGTTGGCAGGACTTAGGTGGAAGTGAGTTTCTTCATCACTTTAATTTCCTCCAATTTCAATGTAATTTTTCATCCTCTTAAACTGCAAAGTTTTCTTTCGGGTAGTCAGTTACTTAGCCAGAAACGTATATCAATGTTACCGTTCATTAATCTTCCTCTGCCACGCAGATTACAGAGGAATCTCCGGAGATTTTTTGCCCTCACAAAGTTGTTTTGACGGGGATTCGAAGTTGCGCGTGACCTTCCTTCAAGTCGTTAAGCGATAAACCACACGAAACACGAGAACAGCTAAAGAAAGTCTAGACCGTCGCGGAAAACAAATTAAAACGTCTAAACCAATTAACTCTCGTCAGGGTTAAACGTTATTTAGACGTATACTTCTAGACAACGTCCTGCAGCTTTCTAACCGTCCACGTTGACTGTTGTCCAAAATTTTCCATAATTTAAAGTCGCCTTCGCGCCTTTCCAGTAATTTCAAGAAGCTTTCTGCAAGTTTTGTGTTAAGTGGAAAGCCGAGCTGGTGTGAGGCCGCTTGCACCCATCTGTGCCCGTCGACGGCGATAACGGGGTTTTGAGTCCACGGCCACCCACTACCGAGGCAGCTGGCGTTCAAGTACAAGAGGCTCTGCGACCACGCTTACATGATAGGCGCCGTGCCGAGAAAAGCCTTCAAGCATGCCTCCGCCGAGCCGTTCGTCTCGTGTTACTTTCGGTGATGCGTTTGCTCGTGCATGACACACAGGGTTGCACGAACGCCCGAGCGCGCCGAGCACGTGGCCCTTAAGTGTCCGCCCAGCTGCTGTTGCATTCCTGGCGTGATGATTAACAGTATTCTGTTTCAGTTTCGTTTTTTCTTTTTTAAATTCCGTCGCCACATAGACCGTGTTCTCCACTGTTTTAAAGAGGAGTCTCGCTGTCCCGAATGGACAACGTAAAGACAGTACGATAGGTATTGCTGCGCTCACTGCCAAGCTGTGACGCTAATAAGTGGCTCGTTGCAAGCACTTTAATCACTCGTTTGTTCATTCGAAGCGATTGTATGTCTAGAAGAATAGTAGAGACTATTTTCGTCCGTAACAAAGGCACAAAGCAATTAGGGAGATTTGACGCACATATCGGAATCTATGTGAAGAAACGCTTTCGTTTAGCGGTTAATTAAATGCCATACAATTAAATGCGGTGCGTGCAACTGTCATTCGCATCCAATTTCCTGGCCCGGGATATCAGAAGAGCACAAGCGAGCACCAGGTTTCTAGGAAGAACCTTCTCGTTTAGGTTATCTTTAATGGAAAGGAAAGCTACCATACCCTCACATAAGTGCAAGTTTATTGTGCCTGGTCCAAACGGCAGATACCTTTATCTTAAGAACCTGTGCGACAGCTATACCCGACACCCGCAAACGCAACACATGTTCCCAAGGTCGCGAGAAAAGTGACAAAGTGGCCTTTGCTGAAACGGCGACGTTCAAATTTTATTCCCCAATCTCGCCTCAACTCGCTTGCTTGAAAGACTGATCACTTAATTAAGGAGCAGACCGACCTTTTGCGAAGTATATAGTACTAATAGGCGTAATACCAGCGGTACGTACTTGGTGTTACGCTTTCAGAGAAAGTATATATGCCTTTAAAGAACGCAGACCGAGCCGGAGCGTTTAGTATTTCGTACCTGTAGCCGTTTCTTTCTTTCATTTATTATTATTTGCATCATCGCGCGCATGTAGGTCGACCATTCTGAATGGAGCAGCGCTTAAGTTGCTGGAGTTCTTGTGAGAGGCTTCATAATTAACGAGCTGTAGAGTCGCTTACGCTTTCGTGTATCCAGCGCGTTACGAAAGCGAGAACCTAATACATCGTGTATGCTAGCAGTACCGTATGACGTCATAGTGGCGATAGCATATGTGGCAAAGACCTTAGGCACCGAGTTTGTAGCATATGGCCGTAATCTTATAACCACGTGTAAAAGAAATACGTAAACGTGTTCACTAGCCAAAGTTTAAATTTGTGGTTGTTGACGTCATTAGCGCGCGTAGTAGCGTAGTTAGCATGCCGCAACACTTCGGTCGAACGAACTTTATGAGAGGTCTAAAAAAACTCTGTATTAGTAGAACAGAAATACGCGGGCTTGCTATGAAGGCTGGAATTTCGTAATTGTTAGTAGATATTAATAGTTAGTTGAAGATACATATAAGCCAGACGTGCGCGGAAAGCATATTCGAGTGGCGTGTTGTAATAGATGCAGGAGAAAAAGGGGGAAGAAAAGAGGGAACATGGTACTACCGTGACGCGCCAATTATTGTGCAGTGTATGCAGTGCAGTGTAAGGCGCCTCGTGGTGTGTGTATGCTTCTATCGAACATTATATATATATATATATATATCCACTGAGGAGTGATGCGCACAAGCATTTATTTTCTAGAGGAATGTGTGTATATAGTGCGTAAACGGCGGAAGCTGCTGTGTACAATAGAGTCCATCTTTGCGTGGTGCAGAGTTGGACCTCACGAGCCATACTTATTTTCAACGTCCTGAAAGAGTTGTACATATAATATATTCGCCAAAACACATTTTGTCGTCCTCATATGTTTTGTTCGCCTTGTTTTGTCTTTGTGTGTGCGTGCGTGTAGCATATGCCGGCTGTGTCGAAAGAAGCGGGAACGAAAGGACAATAAAAACAATGGTGACATTTATTTGACGGTGCATGAATTGAACTTGTTCGCCAACTGCGTTGAAACTTTATTTATTTATTGATGCGAAAGCATCAAATCTTTATTGAGCGAGAAAGCCGGCGTCTGTGGCAGCGAGACGACACCTAAATTCCCATTGGCTGCGACACCATAACTCTTGCGCACCTCGACAGAGAAGAGAGAGGAAAGGGAAAAGATGCTGCTGAGCCCGGTGTTACGTGAGGGGAGAGCGCGTCACCACGACGCCCCGTCCCCCTCGCTCTCGGAAGCCAGTGTTATCCGCGCTTTCCTAGTTCGCGCAAGCTCTCGCCTGCGTTTAGTACTTGCCGTCGTAACCGCTACAACGAAATTTATGTATACAAACAGTATAAATTTGAAAACAAAAACGTTGGCGGTAGTGAGTTTCGAACCCTGCGAGCCCACGGTCAGAGGCCGAGCGTCTTACCCACTGAGCTAAAGACCAGTTCCTCCTAGATAGCGGCCTTGTGCACTCTGCTTTATAGCATCATGCTGCTAGGACTGGAATTTTTATTACAAAGCCCGGCGTGACGAAAGCGGAGCCGCCAAAGTAACCGCGGCCTACTTGAGGGCGTCCCCATTAGACTATGGCAGTTCGGCAAGATAGCATGACGTCACGGATCGACGTGCACCGGCCTTGTGCTATCTAGGAGACGTTGGCCAAGCGTCTCAACGCGTTCGCTTGCCCGCGCGGAGCTTATTACTCGAAGGACCGCTCACATTAATGCTTTCGTATTCACAACTCGTAAGAAGTGAATTCACAGCTCAGGTGTCCTCGGATTTTACCGACAATCTGTCTATGGCTAGGATCCCGGGGTTTATTCGTGGCGTAACGTCGACAGAAAACTATCATAATCTAAGGCTCACACCCCCAAATGCAACTGCTCATACCCCGGTAAGACAGAGGCTGCAAGCACTCAGCAAAGTGAAGCGATCAGTGCATACATTCTTTGGAAGCGCGCATACAACATACAGCACAGCATATACGTTTCAATAAAGAACAAACTCAAAACAAGCACCCGAACCACATAATTGATGATAAGGCACTCCTGGTCGAACCCACTACCATGGCTTGGTGTCGAAACCGCGACCTTTGGTGGGAGAAAACAAGTAATAGGAAGTAACAGCGCATTCGAATGAGAATATCAAGTAATTTAATGTGTGTCTCGTGTGCTAATGTTTCTATATTTATTTATTTATTTATTGCAGCGAATAACCTTTAATGGCTACAATCCGGGCTACATAGGGCCCGCCGTGTTTCGTTTACAAGGAGGTAACCGCAACAAATATTTTTGTCATCACAACAACAACAACGTTAATAATAATAATAATAATAATAATAATAATAATAATAATAATAATAATAATAATAATAATAATAATAATAATAATAATAATAATAATAATAATTGTGTAGTCAATCAATCAATCTTATTATTATTAAACATTTCAATTACAAAGAAAATGCAATACAGAAGGAGGTCCCAAAGTAAGAACTGTCAGGGGGACCTCCTGTTACATGTATAAAATATATAATATAGGATTAGCAACGAAGATATGGACAGCGTGAAAATACAATCACCATATTAGAAGTAATTAATGAAGCATCTGGTAGTTGAAGATTACACGAAAATTAGCAAGAGTAATTCTATATTGAAATACACATGAAGGTACGAACATCACAGTAATTGAATAGGAGTATAATGATTATGTAACAACAGTGCGCAATCCAACAATGCAACAAAACTAATTTACAAACGGCTAATAATCTATGAACATAAAACGAGAAAAACAATAAAACATGGCTACACAGTAATGAATGTATACACGCACGCATGCATACATACACATATACACATATATGCATACACAGGCAAATATACATATATACATATGCATACACATATAAACATATATACACTTGTCTAATTATCAGGTAAGGTAGGTTGTTAGTAAGAACTGTTTTAGAAGCCGCCGCAAACAGTTTAGTGAAGAGCATGGTTTAATATTTGATGGCAGTGAATTCCAAAACGAAATTGCAGAAAAGAAGGCTGTCATTCTGCCATAGTTAGTGTTGTCTTAAGGAAGCAAGAGATTATTATTTTCAGAAAACCGCGTGTTATTTGTATTGAAAAGTTGCGTCGTGGGAAGTAACTCAGTTGGAACGTCACTGTTTCTACTTCTATACAATATAAGACTTAGTTTGACTTGAAATGTACAGGTTAAGGGTAGAATTTCAAGAGTGCGAAAAATGGGCGCTGCTGATGCGGTGTATGAACTGTGGGTAATTATTCGGACCGCCCGGTTCTGAAGGTGAATGAGGGATGTCAAGTGTACGGGATATGTGTTGCCCTACGATGAAATGCAGTAAGTAAGGTGACTGTTAATGAAAGCGTAGTGAAGTGATTTTAGAATATATTGCTGAAAACAGTGTCTTGTTCGAATGAGCAAGCGGATGCCAATAGCAATCTTCTTAGTGACAGAGTTTACGTGAATGTTATACTTAAGTTGGGGGTCTAGTGTAACACCAACGAAGGTAATAAAATTAGATGGGGTAGTGACGTAGTTATCGATGTATAGCTCACGGGTTCTTGTAGGCGTTTCTTTTTTTTTGGGGGGGGGGGGGGCGAGTGAAATAACATACACTTTGTTTTAACAGGGTTCACGTTTAGCAAGTTATTTTTACCCCAAGAAACAAGATTCGTGACATCGGCGTTTAACTTTCTTAGTAGACTGTTAATGTCTTTATCACTAGTGAATATCGTTGTATCATCAGCATAGAGGATGCCTTCAGAACAGTTAATTGATAATGGTAAGTCATTAATGTAAATGAGGAATAACAAAGGACCCAAAATTGATCGTTGTGCACATGGAACGCCTTGGTTGGTTGTTATTGGGCTTCCATATCTAACAACCTGGGTTCTGTTAGTAAGGTAGCTTTGCAAAAGATCTAAAGTAGGTCCACAAATTCCAAGTGAGTCAGGATTATGAAGCTAATTCGCTAGCACACAATGCACTCCGCATCAAAGGTGTCTAGCTTTATAATAGACGTTTCAATAAGCGAGTTTAATGCCGAACGGAACTCCAGGTGTATTTATACCGTCGGCGTCGCCGTGAGGTTCCGTATAAAGTCCAAGGGCAGATAATATCGTCGCCGTGCGCCGTATGCTGTACGTGCGAGTGAAAGCGTGCAACGGTGAGCCGGCGATCACGGCTCAATGGAGAGTTTTAGAATAGGGGCCCCAAAAGTTAGGTGGCCCCAAAGAACTTTGAGGGTGTTAGCGTTGGAGCACGCAAGAATGAAGAGCTTTAAAATATGCTTTGCGTTTGCAGATAGCGTCTTGGGCTTGCAGCGCCACTACGGCGTCAAAGAAAGACTATAGCAAATAATTAAACAAGATACACCTTTTTATAAGTAATTTTGACATTCGTGTTTCCGCGTTTAACTAAAATTTAGAGGTTATTAGCAGCAAGCAATTAGTTGCGCTGTCTTGAGTAATTAACTTTACGTGCCTTCTCCAGCCAAGTTAAACTGTGTTAGGACTACGAGCCGTGAAATCGGCGATCGAATTCGGAATCAGCGGCGCCTAATGAATAAATCTCCATAACACACTCTAGCTGAGAGAAAGCGATAACCACAGTCACTTCTCCTAGCTTGAGAACTTCAGGCGTTAGCGCGAATCGAACCCAGTTTGGTGCTGGGTTAGAGCCGTCGCTTCGATGGGTGCCGCCATGTTCGTTGACGCAGAGCTTTTGGGGCAGCTTTTGGGGCCCCTGCTAAATTAGTGAAATAGCGTGCCCGACGCAAAACTATGGTCCCTAGGAGCATGTAGCAAAACCGAAACGCAGTTTGCGTCTCGCGCATGTGCAGCGGCTTCGATGCTATTTCTTTGGCGCCCCAAACGTTTGGGGCCCCTATTCTATTCTCTCTAATCTCCCTCCCTACCCTAAAGCTCTCTAATCTCGCGCACGCAAGCGCAGAAAGCGGGGAGGAAGCGCACCACCCTCCGCCGCGCCCAAGGCTCCGGAAGTGGGGGGGGGGGGAAATAGGGGGCGCGTTCTACTCCGTGCAGCCCTCGCGGCCGTGAGCAGCCGCCCAGGCTCACGGCCGCGAGGGCTGCACGGAGAAAGCCGTCGGCGACGGGGATAGAGTCTGTGTCTCAGTTCGCGTTGATGCGAGACGAAGCAGGAAGGTCAATTCGCTCGCTGCTGCTGCCGCGCATGCTCACTCTAGCGTTTTGAAAGCGAGTTTCCGCGGTCGTCGAGCGAGATATGTTCATGTTTGCTTGTGCGCGCGTGAAACCACGCTTGTTAATTTAGTTCGCATACCTATGTTTACAAGTTTATACGGGCGATAAAGCTACTGTGCTTACTTCCAGAAATTTGCTATCGCAATCGATGCTTCGCCTTTCCGGCGAAACCGTGACCTTTTCTTTTTATTGCGGTAGCAATTATATATGGACACTTCAAGCGCATTTTTGCCATCGCTGTTGCCGTCACCGTCGCCATGGTGTTCCATATCAAATCCAAGGGCGATAACACCGTCGCCGCGCATCGTATGCATCTTGTGATAGTGAAAGCACGCCAGGGAAGCCCACGATCGCGGCTCAAGCTGGCACGTTCGAACGAAGAATGCGAAGGGCAAACACGCCGTTTTCCGAAACGCGAAGTGCCGGGGATTAAAGGGAGGGAAGGGAGGGGGGGGGGGCGTTGTGCTTCAGCAGCAACTGCGCATTTCGGGACCGGGTGCAAGGGCGCTTCAACTCCGGCAACAAGTGTGTACTTTGTAAGGTCGCGCGCAGTCGCTCGCGTCGTATCCTGAAAATGATCTGCAGACGGCTCATAATTTTGTGCGCGCTGTGTGCTCGCCGCTTTTGGGTTGAATCAGTACACACCACACAAAGCTCACTTCGCTCGCTACTGCTGCCGCGTTGCTCACAGCGTTTTGACAGCGAGTGTCCGCGTTCATCGAGCGGGATGTGTTCATGTTTGCTCGTGCGCGCTGACACTATATGCTTATTAATTCGGTTAGTAAGCAAATGTTTCCAAGTTTCATCATCATCAGCCTGGTTACGCCCACTGCAGGGCAAAGGCCTCTCCCATACTCCTCCAAAAACCCCGGTCATGTACTAATTGTGGCCATGTCGTCCCTGCAAACTTCTTAATCTCATCCGCCCACATAATTTTCTGTCGTCCCCTGCTACGTTTCCCTTCCCTTGGAATCCAGTTCGTAACCCTTAATGACCATCGGTTATCTTCCCTCCTCATTACATGTCCTGACCATGCCCCATTTCTTTTTCTAAGATGTCATTAACTCGCGTTTGTTCCCTCACTCAATCTGCTCTTTTCTTATCCCTTAACGTTACACCTATCATTCTTCTTTCCATAGCTCGTTGCGTCGTCCTCAATTTGAGTAGAACCCTTTTCGTAAGCTTCCAGGTTTCTGCCCCGTACGTGAGTACTGGTAAGACACAGCTATTATACACTTTTCTCTTGAGGGATAATGGCAACCTGCTGTTCATGATCTGAGAATGCCTGCCAAACGCAGCCCAGCCCATTCTTATTCTTCTGATTATTTCTGTCTCATGTTCCGGATACGCCGTCACTACTTGCCCTAAGTAGATGTATTCCCTTACCACTTCCAGTGCCTCGCTACCTATTGTAAATTGCAGTTCCCTTCCGAGACTGTTAAACATTACTTTAGTTTTCTGCGGATTAATTTTCAGACCCACCCTTCTGCTTTGCCTCTCAAGGTCAGTGAGCATGCATTGCAATTGGTCTCCTGAGTTACTAAGCAAGGCAATATCATCAGCGAATCACAAGTTGCTAAGGTATTCTCTATCAACTTTTATCCCCAATTCTTCCCACTCCAGGTCTCTGAATACTTCCTGTAAACACGCTGTGAATAGCATTGGAGAGATCTTATCTCCCTGCCTGACGCCTTTCTTTATTGGGATTTTATTGCTTTCTTTATCGAGGACCACGGTGGTTGTGGAGCCGCTATAGATATCTTTCAGTATTTTTACATACGGCTCGTCTACACCCTGGTTCCGTAATGCCTCCATGACTGCAGAGGTTTCGACAGAATCAAACGCTTTGTCGTAATCAATGAAAGCTATATATAAGGGTTGGTTATATTCCGCACATTTCTCTATCACCTGGTTGATATTGTGTATATGGTCTATTGTTGAGTAGCCTTTACGGAATCCTGCCTGGTCCTTTGCTTGACAGAAGTCTAAGGTGTTCCTGATTCTATTTGCGATTACCGTAGTAAATAGTTTGTAGGCAACTGACAGTAAGGTGATCGGTCTATAATTTTTCAACTCTTTGGCGTCC